>NC_140526.1:43504529-43542461 GCF_057382185.1 Mchenga conophoros
TTTACAAGAAGGGGGTGCCATAAAAGAATAAAGAGAAATACAGAACATAGGACGGGATGTCTAAAGAGAAGGGGGTGCCATTTACAGAAATAAAGAGAAAGAATAAAAGAACAACAGAAAGAAACGGAAAGACAGAAAGTCCCGTAAAGATAAAGAATAACAGAAAGAATAAAGAAAAACGGAAAGACGGAAAGTCCCGTAAGAATAAAGAATGACAGAAAGAATAAAGAAATATAGAAGTACACGGAAAGACAGAAAGTCCCGTAAGAATAAAGAATAAGAAAAACGGAAAGACAGAAAAGTCCCGTAAGAATAAAGAATAACAGAAAGATAGAAAAAGGGAGAGCTAAAGCAGCCAAAGCTGAGAAACAGAAAAAACTAAGAAACAGAAAAGTTAAGAAAAACGGAAGTAAAAACCAAGAGTATAAAAGGCCCAGAGTGGCAGAATTAAACACAAAGAGCGGGTGGGCCAGCCTGAGGAAGGCCACATTGAGCCGAAACGTCGCGAAGGCCCACCGCAGTGCACTACACCCGCTTAAGGGTAATTTTTTGAACAGGGGGCACCAATACCGGTCCCAGTGATGGACCGTGCACTTAGGTTCCGGCATAGCCGGGCCTAGTCTTTCCCCACACCCTAACCAGCCTGTGCCTCCTGGGATTGGTGGTGCCCCTGCCCATTGCCTCTCTCCCTCATTCTGGGGAGCCCCCCACCCACTACCCTGTCCTAACCCTAACCCCTTTGCCCCCCTCCCCCCTCCCCTTCTAGCCCTAATTTGAGGGAACCACAAAAGCCTACATAAGGAGAAAAAGGGAGAAAAAAGCCAAGAAAGAGCAGAAACAAAAGGAAAGGATTTACAAGAAGGGGGTGCCATAAAAGAATAAAGAGAAATACAGAACATAGGACGGGATGTCTAAAGAGAAGGGGGTGCCATTTACAGAAATAAAGAGAAAGAATAAAAGAACAACAGAAAGAAACGGAAAGACAGAAAGTCCCGTAAAGATAAAGAATAACAGAAAGAATAAAGAAAAACGGAAAGACGGAAAGTCCCGTAAGAATAAAGAATGACAGAAAGAATAAAGAAATATAGAAGTACACGGAAAGACAGAAAGTCCCGTAAGAATAAAGAATAAGAAAAACGGAAAGACAGAAAAGTCCCGTAAGAATAAAGAATAACAGAAAGATAGAAAAAGGGAGAGCTAAAGCAGCCAAAGCTGAGAAACAGAAAAAACTAAGAAACAGAAAAGTTAAGAAAAACGGAAGTAAAAACCAAGAGTATAAAAGGCCCAGAGTGGCAGAATTAAACACAAAGAGCGGGTGGGCCAGCCTGAGGAAGGCCACATTGAGCCGAAACGTCGCGAAGGCCCACCGCAGTGCACTACACCCGCTTAAGGGTAATTTTTTGAACAGGGGGCACCAATACCGGTCCCAGTGATGGACCGTGCACTTAGGTTCCGGCATAGCCGGGCCTAGTCTTTCCCCACACCCTAACCAGCCTGTGCCTCCTGGGATTGGTGGTGCCCCTGCCCATTGCCTCTCTCCCTCATTCTGGGGAGCCCCCCACCCACTACCCTGTCCTAACCCTAACCCCTTTGCCCCCCTCCCCCCTCCCCTTCTAGCCCTAATTTGAGGGAACCACAAAAGCCTACATAAGGAGAAAAAGGGAGAAAAAAGCCAAGAAAGAGCAGAAACAAAAGGAAAGGATTTACAAGAAGGGGGTGCCATAAAAGAATAAAGAGAAATACAGAACATAGGACGGGATGTCTAAAGAGAAGGGGGTGCCATTTACAGAAATAAAGAGAAAGAATAAAAGAACAACAGAAAGAAACGGAAAGACAGAAAGTCCCGTAAAGATAAAGAATAACAGAAAGAATAAAGAAAAACGGAAAGACGGAAAGTCCCGTAAGAATAAAGAATGACAGAAAGAATAAAGAAATATAGAAGTACACGGAAAGACAGAAAGTCCCGTAAGAATAAAGAATAAGAAAAACGGAAAGACAGAAAAGTCCCGTAAGAATAAAGAATAACAGAAAGATAGAAAAAGGGAGAGCTAAAGCAGCCAAAGCTGAGAAACAGAAAAAACTAAGAAACAGAAAAGTTAAGAAAAACGGAAGTAAAAACCAAGAGTATAAAAGGCCCAGAGTGGCAGAATTAAACACAAAGAGCGGGTGGGCCAGCCTGAGGAAGGCCACATTGAGCCGAAACGTCGCGAAGGCCCACCGCAGTGCACTACACCCGCTTAAGGGTAATTTTTTGAACAGGGGGCACCAATACCGGTCCCAGTGATGGACCGTGCACTTAGGTTCCGGCATAGCCGGGCCTAGTCTTTCCCCACACCCTAACCAGCCTGTGCCTCCTGGGATTGGTGGTGCCCCTGCCCATTGCCTCTCTCCCTCATTCTGGGGAGCCCCCCACCCACTACCCTGTCCTAACCCTAACCCCTTTGCCCCCCTCCCCCCTCCCCTTCTAGCCCTAATTTGAGGGAACCACAAAAGCCTACATAAGGAGAAAAAGGGAGAAAAAAGCCAAGAAAGAGCAGAAACAAAAGGAAAGGATTTACAAGAAGGGGGTGCCATAAAAGAATAAAGAGAAATACAGAACATAGGACGGGATGTCTAAAGAGAAGGGGGTGCCATTTACAGAAATAAAGAGAAAGAATAAAAGAACAACAGAAAGAAACGGAAAGACAGAAAGTCCCGTAAAGATAAAGAATAACAGAAAGAATAAAGAAAAACGGAAAGACGGAAAGTCCCGTAAGAATAAAGAATGACAGAAAGAATAAAGAAATATAGAAGTACACGGAAAGACAGAAAGTCCCGTAAGAATAAAGAATAAGAAAAACGGAAAGACAGAAAAGTCCCGTAAGAATAAAGAATAACAGAAAGATAGAAAAAGGGAGAGCTAAAGCAGCCAAAGCTGAGAAACAGAAAAAACTAAGAAACAGAAAAGTTAAGAAAAACGGAAGTAAAAACCAAGAGTATAAAAGGCCCAGAGTGGCAGAATTAAACACAAAGAGCGGGTGGGCCAGCCTGAGGAAGGCCACATTGAGCCGAAACGTCGCGAAGGCCCACCGCAGTGCACTACACCCGCTTAAGGGTAATTTTTTGAACAGGGGGCACCAATACCGGTCCCAGTGATGGACCGTGCACTTAGGTTCCGGCATAGCCGGGCCTAGTCTTTCCCCACACCCTAACCAGCCTGTGCCTCCTGGGATTGGTGGTGCCCCTGCCCATTGCCTCTCTCCCTCATTCTGGGGAGCCCCCCACCCACTACCCTGTCCTAACCCTAACCCCTTTGCCCCCCTCCCCCCTCCCCTTCTAGCCCTAATTTGAGGGAACCACAAAAGCCTACATAAGGAGAAAAAGGGAGAAAAAAGCCAAGAAAGAGCAGAAACAAAAGGAAAGGATTTACAAGAAGGGGGTGCCATAAAAGAATAAAGAGAAATACAGAACATAGGACGGGATGTCTAAAGAGAAGGGGGTGCCATTTACAGAAATAAAGAGAAAGAATAAAAGAACAACAGAAAGAAACGGAAAGACAGAAAGTCCCGTAAAGATAAAGAATAACAGAAAGAATAAAGAAAAACGGAAAGACGGAAAGTCCCGTAAGAATAAAGAATGACAGAAAGAATAAAGAAATATAGAAGTACACGGAAAGACAGAAAGTCCCGTAAGAATAAAGAATAAGAAAAACGGAAAGACAGAAAAGTCCCGTAAGAATAAAGAATAACAGAAAGATAGAAAAAGGGAGAGCTAAAGCAGCCAAAGCTGAGAAACAGAAAAAACTAAGAAACAGAAAAGTTAAGAAAAACGGAAGTAAAAACCAAGAGTATAAAAGGCCCAGAGTGGCAGAATTAAACACAAAGAGCGGGTGGGCCAGCCTGAGGAAGGCCACATTGAGCCGAAACGTCGCGAAGGCCCACCGCAGTGCACTACACCCGCTTAAGGGTAATTTTTTGAACAGGGGGCACCAATACCGGTCCCAGTGATGGACCGTGCACTTAGGTTCCGGCATAGCCGGGCCTAGTCTTTCCCCACACCCTAACCAGCCTGTGCCTCCTGGGATTGGTGGTGCCCCTGCCCATTGCCTCTCTCCCTCATTCTGGGGAGCCCCCCACCCACTACCCTGTCCTAACCCTAACCCCTTTGCCCCCCTCCCCCCTCCCCTTCTAGCCCTAATTTGAGGGAACCACAAAAGCCTACATAAGGAGAAAAAGGGGAGAAAAAGAAAAACCAAGAAAGAGCAGAAACAAAAGGAAAGGATTTACAAGAAGGGGGTGCCATAAAAGAATAAAGAGAAATACAGAACATAGGACGGGATGTCTAAAGAGAAGGGGGTGCCATTTACAGAAATAAAGAGAAAGAATAAAAGAACAACAGAAAGAAACGGAAAGACAGAAAGTCCCGTAAAGATAAAGAATAACAGAAAGAATAAAGAAAAACGGAAAGACGGAAAGTCCCGTAAGAATAAAGAATGACAGAAAGAATAAAGAAATATAGAAGTACACGGAAAGACAGAAAGTCCCGTAAGAATAAAGAATAAGAAAAACGGAAAGACAGAAAAGTCCCGTAAGAATAAAGAATAACAGAAAGATAGAAAAAGGGAGAGCTAAAGCAGCCAAAGCTGAGAAACAGAAAAAACTAAGAAACAGAAAAGTTAAGAAAAACGGAAGTAAAAACCAAGAGTATAAAAGGCCCAGAGTGGCAGAATTAAACACAAAGAGCGGGTGGGCCAGCCTGAGGAAGGCCACATTGAGCCGAAACGTCGCGAAGGCCCACCGCAGTGCACTACACCCGCTTAAGGGTAATTTTTTGAACAGGGGGCACCAATACCGGTCCCAGTGATGGACCGTGCACTTAGGTTCCGGCATAGCCGGGCCTAGTCTTTCCCCACACCCTAACCAGCCTGTGCCTCCTGGGATTGGTGGTGCCCCTGCCCATTGCCTCTCTCCCTCATTCTGGGGAGCCCCCCACCCACTACCCTGTCCTAACCCTAACCCCTTTGCCCCCCTCCCCCCTCCCCTTCTAGCCCTAATTTGAGGGAACCACAAAAGCCTACATAAGGAGAAAAAGGGAGAAAAAAGCCAAGAAAGAGCAGAAACAAAAGGAAAGGATTTACAAGAAGGGGGTGCCATAAAAGAATAAAGAGAAATACAGAACATAGGACGGGATGTCTAAAGAGAAGGGGGTGCCATTTACAGAAATAAAGAGAAAGAATAAAAGAACAACAGAAAGAAACGGAAAGACAGAAAGTCCCGTAAAGATAAAGAATAACAGAAAGAATAAAGAAAAACGGAAAGACGGAAAGTCCCGTAAGAATAAAGAATGACAGAAAGAATAAAGAAATATAGAAGTACACGGAAAGACAGAAAGTCCCGTAAGAATAAAGAATAAGAAAAACGGAAAGACAGAAAAGTCCCGTAAGAATAAAGAATAACAGAAAGATAGAAAAAGGGAGAGCTAAAGCAGCCAAAGCTGAGAAACAGAAAAAACTAAGAAACAGAAAAGTTAAGAAAAACGGAAGTAAAAACCAAGAGTATAAAAGGCCCAGAGTGGCAGAATTAAACACAAAGAGCGGGTGGGCCAGCCTGAGGAAGGCCACATTGAGCCGAAACGTCGCGAAGGCCCACCGCAGTGCACTACACCCGCTTAAGGGTAATTTTTTGAACAGGGGGCACCAATACCGGTCCCAGTGATGGACCGTGCACTTAGGTTCCGGCATAGCCGGGCCTAGTCTTTCCCCACACCCTAACCAGCCTGTGCCTCCTGGGATTGGTGGTGCCCCTGCCCATTGCCTCTCTCCCTCATTCTGGGGAGCCCCCCACCCACTACCCTGTCCTAACCCTAACCCCTTTGCCCCCCTCCCCCCTCCCCTTCTAGCCCTAATTTGAGGGAACCACAAAAGCCTACATAAGGAGAAAAAGGGAGAAAAAAGCCAAGAAAGAGCAGAAACAAAAGGAAAGGATTTACAAGAAGGGGGTGCCATAAAAGAATAAAGAGAAATACAGAACATAGGACGGGATGTCTAAAGAGAAGGGGGTGCCATTTACAGAAATAAAGAGAAAGAATAAAAGAACAACAGAAAGAAACGGAAAGACAGAAAGTCCCGTAAAGATAAAGAATAACAGAAAGAATAAAGAAAAACGGAAAGACGGAAAGTCCCGTAAGAATAAAGAATGACAGAAAGAATAAAGAAATATAGAAGTACACGGAAAGACAGAAAGTCCCGTAAGAATAAAGAATAAGAAAAACGGAAAGACAGAAAAGTCCCGTAAGAATAAAGAATAACAGAAAGATAGAAAAAGGGAGAGCTAAAGCAGCCAAAGCTGAGAAACAGAAAAAACTAAGAAACAGAAAAGTTAAGAAAAACGGAAGTAAAAACCAAGAGTATAAAAGGCCCAGAGTGGCAGAATTAAACACAAAGAGCGGGTGGGCCAGCCTGAGGAAGGCCACATTGAGCCGAAACGTCGCGAAGGCCCACCGCAGTGCACTACACCCGCTTAAGGGTAATTTTTTGAACAGGGGGCACCAATACCGGTCCCAGTGATGGACCGTGCACTTAGGTTCCGGCATAGCCGGGCCTAGTCTTTCCCCACACCCTAACCAGCCTGTGCCTCCTGGGATTGGTGGTGCCCCTGCCCATTGCCTCTCTCCCTCATTCTGGGGAGCCCCCCACCCACTACCCTGTCCTAACCCTAACCCCTTTGCCCCCCTCCCCCCTCCCCTTCTAGCCCTAATTTGAGGGAACCACAAAAGCCTACATAAGGAGAAAAAGGGAGAAAAAAGCCAAGAAAGAGCAGAAACAAAAGGAAAGGATTTACAAGAAGGGGGTGCCATAAAAGAATAAAGAGAAATACAGAACATAGGACGGGATGTCTAAAGAGAAGGGGGTGCCATTTACAGAAATAAAGAGAAAGAATAAAAGAACAACAGAAAGAAACGGAAAGACAGAAAGTCCCGTAAAGATAAAGAATAACAGAAAGAATAAAGAAAAACGGAAAGACGGAAAGTCCCGTAAGAATAAAGAATGACAGAAAGAATAAAGAAATATAGAAGTACACGGAAAGACAGAAAGTCCCGTAAGAATAAAGAATAAGAAAAACGGAAAGACAGAAAAGTCCCGTAAGAATAAAGAATAACAGAAAGATAGAAAAAGGGAGAGCTAAAGCAGCCAAAGCTGAGAAACAGAAAAAACTAAGAAACAGAAAAGTTAAGAAAAACGGAAGTAAAAACCAAGAGTATAAAAGGCCCAGAGTGGCAGAATTAAACACAAAGAGCGGGTGGGCCAGCCTGAGGAAGGCCACATTGAGCCGAAACGTCGCGAAGGCCCACCGCAGTGCACTACACCCGCTTAAGGGTAATTTTTTGAACAGGGGGCACCAATACCGGTCCCAGTGATGGACCGTGCACTTAGGTTCCGGCATAGCCGGGCCTAGTCTTTCCCCACACCCTAACCAGCCTGTGCCTCCTGGGATTGGTGGTGCCCCTGCCCATTGCCTCTCTCCCTCATTCTGGGGAGCCCCCCACCCACTACCCTGTCCTAACCCTAACCCCTTTGCCCCCCTCCCCCCTCCCCTTCTAGCCCTAATTTGAGGGAACCACAAAAGCCTACATAAGGAGAAAAAGGGAGAAAAAAGCCAAGAAAGAGCAGAAACAAAAGGAAAGGATTTACAAGAAGGGGGTGCCATAAAAGAATAAAGAGAAATACAGAACATAGGACGGGATGTCTAAAGAGAAGGGGGTGCCATTTACAGAAATAAAGAGAAAGAATAAAAGAACAACAGAAAGAAACGGAAAGACAGAAAGTCCCGTAAAGATAAAGAATAACAGAAAGAATAAAGAAAAACGGAAAGACGGAAAGTCCCGTAAGAATAAAGAATGACAGAAAGAATAAAGAAATATAGAAGTACACGGAAAGACAGAAAGTCCCGTAAGAATAAAGAATAAGAAAAACGGAAAGACAGAAAAGTCCCGTAAGAATAAAGAATAACAGAAAGATAGAAAAAGGGAGAGCTAAAGCAGCCAAAGCTGAGAAACAGAAAAAACTAAGAAACAGAAAAGTTAAGAAAAACGGAAGTAAAAACCAAGAGTATAAAAGGCCCAGAGTGGCAGAATTAAACACAAAGAGCGGGTGGGCCAGCCTGAGGAAGGCCACATTGAGCCGAAACGTCGCGAAGGCCCACCGCAGTGCACTACACCCGCTTAAGGGTAATTTTTTGAACAGGGGGCACCAATACCGGTCCCAGTGATGGACCGTGCACTTAGGTTCCGGCATAGCCGGGCCTAGTCTTTCCCCACACCCTAACCAGCCTGTGCCTCCTGGGATTGGTGGTGCCCCTGCCCATTGCCTCTCTCCCTCATTCTGGGGAGCCCCCCACCCACTACCCTGTCCTAACCCTAACCCCTTTGCCCCCCTCCCCCCTCCCCTTCTAGCCCTAATTTGAGGGAACCACAAAAGCCTACATAAGGAGAAAAAGGGAGAAAAAAGCCAAGAAAGAGCAGAAACAAAAGGAAAGGATTTACAAGAAGGGGGTGCCATAAAAGAATAAAGAGAAATACAGAACATAGGACGGGATGTCTAAAGAGAAGGGGGTGCCATTTACAGAAATAAAGAGAAAGAATAAAAGAACAACAGAAAGAAACGGAAAGACAGAAAGTCCCGTAAAGATAAAGAATAACAGAAAGAATAAAGAAAAACGGAAAGACGGAAAGTCCCGTAAGAATAAAGAATGACAGAAAGAATAAAGAAATATAGAAGTACACGGAAAGACAGAAAGTCCCGTAAGAATAAAGAATAAGAAAAACGGAAAGACAGAAAAGTCCCGTAAGAATAAAGAATAACAGAAAGATAGAAAAAGGGAGAGCTAAAGCAGCCAAAGCTGAGAAACAGAAAAAACTAAGAAACAGAAAAGTTAAGAAAAACGGAAGTAAAAACCAAGAGTATAAAAGGCCCAGAGTGGCAGAATTAAACACAAAGAGCGGGTGGGCCAGCCTGAGGAAGGCCACATTGAGCCGAAACGTCGCGAAGGCCCACCGCAGTGCACTACACCCGCTTAAGGGTAATTTTTTGAACAGGGGGCACCAATACCGGTCCCAGTGATGGACCGTGCACTTAGGTTCCGGCATAGCCGGGCCTAGTCTTTCCCCACACCCTAACCAGCCTGTGCCTCCTGGGATTGGTGGTGCCCCTGCCCATTGCCTCTCTCCCTCATTCTGGGGAGCCCCCCACCCACTACCCTGTCCTAACCCTAACCCCTTTGCCCCCTCCCCCCTCCCCTTCTAGCCCTAATTTGAGGGAACCACAAAAGCCTACATAAGGAGAAAAAGGGAGAAAAAAGCCAAGAAAGAGCAGAAACAAAAGGAAAGGATTTACAAGAAGGGGGTGCCATAAAAGAATAAAGAGAAATACAGAACATAGGACGGGATGTCTAAAGAGAAGGGGGTGCCATTTACAGAAATAAAGAGAAAGAATAAAAGAACAACAGAAAGAAACGGAAAGACAGAAAGTCCCGTAAAGATAAAGAATAACAGAAAGAATAAAGAAAAACGGAAAGACGGAAAGTCCCGTAAGAATAAAGAATGACAGAAAGAATAAAGAAATATAGAAGTACACGGAAAGACAGAAAGTCCCGTAAGAATAAAGAATAAGAAAAACGGAAAGACAGAAAAGTCCCGTAAGAATAAAGAATAACAGAAAGATAGAAAAAGGGAGAGCTAAAGCAGCCAAAGCTGAGAAACAGAAAAAACTAAGAAACAGAAAAGTTAAGAAAAACGGAAGTAAAAACCAAGAGTATAAAAGGCCCAGAGTGGCAGAATTAAACACAAAGAGCGGGTGGGCCAGCCTGAGGAAGGCCACATTGAGCCGAAACGTCGCGAAGGCCCACCGCAGTGCACTACACCCGCTTAAGGGTAATTTTTTGAACAGGGGGCACCAATACCGGTCCCAGTGATGGACCGTGCACTTAGGTTCCGGCATAGCCGGGCCTAGTCTTTCCCCACACCCTAACCAGCCTGTGCCTCCTGGGATTGGTGGTGCCCCTGCCCATTGCCTCTCTCCCTCATTCTGGGGAGCCCCCCACCCACTACCCTGTCCTAACCCTAACCCCTTTGCCCCCCTCCCCCCTCCCCTTCTAGCCCTAATTTGAGGGAACCACAAAAGCCTACATAAGGAGAAAAAGGGAGAAAAAAGCCAAGAAAGAGCAGAAACAAAAGGAAAGGATTTACAAGAAGGGGGTGCCATAAAAGAATAAAGAGAAATACAGAACATAGGACGGGATGTCTAAAGAGAAGGGGGTGCCATTTACAGAAATAAAGAGAAAGAATAAAAGAACAACAGAAAGAAACGGAAAGACAGAAAGTCCCGTAAAGATAAAGAATAACAGAAAGAATAAAGAAAAACGGAAAGACGGAAAGTCCCGTAAGAATAAAGAATGACAGAAAGAATAAAGAAATATAGAAGTACACGGAAAGACAGAAAGTCCCGTAAGAATAAAGAATAAGAAAAACGGAAAGACAGAAAAGTCCCGTAAGAATAAAGAATAACAGAAAGATAGAAAAAGGGAGAGCTAAAGCAGCCAAAGCTGAGAAACAGAAAAAACTAAGAAACAGAAAAGTTAAGAAAAACGGAAGTAAAAACCAAGAGTATAAAAGGCCCAGAGTGGCAGAATTAAACACAAAGAGCGGGTGGGCCAGCCTGAGGAAGGCCACATTGAGCCGAAACGTCGCGAAGGCCCACCGCAGTGCACTACACCCGCTTAAGGGTAATTTTTTGAACAGGGGGCACCAATACCGGTCCCAGTGATGGACCGTGCACTTAGGTTCCGGCATAGCCGGGCCTAGTCTTTCCCCACACCCTAACCAGCCTGTGCCTCCTGGGATTGGTGGTGCCCCTGCCCATTGCCTCTCTCCCTCATTCTGGGGAGCCCCCCACCCACTACCCTGTCCTAACCCTAACCCCTTTGCCCCCCTCCCCCCTCCCCTTCTAGCCCTAATTTGAGGGAACCACAAAAGCCTACATAAGGAGAAAAAGGGAGAAAAAAGCCAAGAAAGAGCAGAAACAAAAGGAAAGGATTTACAAGAAGGGGGTGCCATAAAAGAATAAAGAGAAATACAGAACATAGGGTCTAAAGAGAAGGGGGTGCCATTTACAGAAATAAAGAGAAAGAATAAAAGAACAACAGAAAGAAACGGAAAGACAGAAAGTCCCGTAAAGATAAAGAATAACAGAAAGAATAAAGAAAAACGGAAAGACGGAAAGTCCCGTAAGAATAAAGAATGACAGAAAGAATAAAGAAATATAGAAGTACACGGAAAGACAGAAAGTCCCGTAAGAATAAAGAATAAGAAAAACGGAAAGACAGAAAAGTCCCGTAAGAATAAAGAATAACAGAAAGATAGAAAAAGGGAGAGCTAAAGCAGCCAAAGCTGAGAAACAGAAAAAACTAAGAAACAGAAAAGTTAAGAAAAACGGAAGTAAAAACCAAGAGTATAAAAGGCCCAGAGTGGCAGAATTAAACACAAAGAGCGGGTGGGCCAGCCTGAGGAAGGCCACATTGAGCCGAAACGTCGCGAAGGCCCACCGCAGTGCACTACACCCGCTTAAGGGTAATTTTTTGAACAGGGGGCACCAATACCGGTCCCAGTGATGGACCGTGCACTTAGGTTCCGGCATAGCCGGGCCTAGTCTTTCCCCACACCCTAACCAGCCTGTGCCTCCTGGGATTGGTGGTGCCCCTGCCCATTGCCTCTCTCCCTCATTCTGGGGAGCCCCCCACCCACTACCCTGTCCTAACCCTAACCCCTTTGCCCCCCTCCCCCCTCCCCTTCTAGCCCTAATTTGAGGGAACCACAAAAGCCTACATAAGGAGAAAAAGGGAGAAAAAAGCCAAGAAAGAGCAGAAACAAAAGGAAAGGATTTACAAGAAGGGGGTGCCATAAAAGAATAAAGAGAAATACAGAACATAGGACGGGATGTCTAAAGAGAAGGGGGTGCCATTTACAGAAATAAAGAGAAAGAATAAAAGAACAACAGAAAGAAACGGAAAGACAGAAAGTCCCGTAAAGATAAAGAATAACAGAAAGAATAAAGAAAAACGGAAAGACGGAAAGTCCCGTAAGAATAAAGAATGACAGAAAGAATAAAGAAATATAGAAGTACACGGAAAGACAGAAAGTCCCGTAAGAATAAAGAATAAGAAAAACGGAAAGACAGAAAAGTCCCGTAAGAATAAAGAATAACAGAAAGATAGAAAAAGGGAGAGCTAAAGCAGCCAAAGCTGAGAAACAGAAAAAACTAAGAAACAGAAAAGTTAAGAAAAACGGAAGTAAAAACCAAGAGTATAAAAGGCCCAGAGTGGCAGAATTAAACACAAAGAGCGGGTGGGCCAGCCTGAGGAAGGCCACATTGAGCCGAAACGTCGCGAAGGCCCACCGCAGTGCACTACACCCGCTTAAGGGTAATTTTTTGAACAGGGGGCACCAATACCGGTCCCAGTGATGGACCGTGCACTTAGGTTCCGGCATAGCCGGGCCTAGTCTTTCCCCACACCCTAACCAGCCTGTGCCTCCTGGGATTGGTGGTGCCCCTGCCCATTGCCTCTCTCCCTCATTCTGGGGAGCCCCCCACCCACTACCCTGTCCTAACCCTAACCCCTTTGCCCCCCTCCCCCCTCCCCTTCTAGCCCTAATTTGAGGGAACCACAAAAGCCTACATAAGGAGAAAAAGGGAGAAAAAAGCCAAGAAAGAGCAGAAACAAAAGGAAAGGATTTACAAGAAGGGGGTGCCATAAAAGAATAAAGAGAAATACAGAACATAGGACGGGATGTCTAAAGAGAAGGGGGTGCCATTTACAGAAATAAAGAGAAAGAATAAAAGAACAACAGAAAGAAACGGAAAGACAGAAAGTCCCGTAAAGATAAAGAATAACAGAAAGAATAAAGAAAAACGGAAAGACGGAAAGTCCCGTAAGAATAAAGAATGACAGAAAGAATAAAGAAATATAGAAGTACACGGAAAGACAGAAAGTCCCGTAAGAATAAAGAATAAGAAAAACGGAAAGACAGAAAAGTCCCGTAAGAATAAAGAATAACAGAAAGATAGAAAAAGGGAGAGCTAAAGCAGCCAAAGCTGAGAAACAGAAAAAACTAAGAAACAGAAAAGTTAAGAAAAACGGAAGTAAAAACCAAGAGTATAAAAGGCCCAGAGTGGCAGAATTAAACACAAAGAGCGGGTGGGCCAGCCTGAGGAAGGCCACATTGAGCCGAAACGTCGCGAAGGCCCACCGCAGTGCACTACACCCGCTTAAGGGTAATTTTTTGAACAGGGGGCACCAATACCGGTCCCAGTGATGGACCGTGCACTTAGGTTCCGGCATAGCCGGGCCTAGTCTTTCCCCACACCCTAACCAGCCTGTGCCTCCTGGGATTGGTGGTGCCCCTGCCCATTGCCTCTCTCCCTCATTCTGGGGAGCCCCCCACCCACTACCCTGTCCTAACCCTAACCCCTTTGCCCCCCTCCCCCCTCCCCTTCTAGCCCTAATTTGAGGGAACCACAAAAGCCTACATAAGGAGAAAAAGGGAGAAAAAAGCCAAGAAAGAGCAGAAACAAAAGGAAAGGATTTACAAGAAGGGGGTGCCATAAAAGAATAAAGAGAAATACAGAACATAGGACGGGATGTCTAAAGAGAAGGGGGTGCCATTTACAGAAATAAAGAGAAAGAATAAAAGAACAACAGAAAGAAACGGAAAGACAGAAAGTCCCGTAAAGATAAAGAATAACAGAAAGAATAAAGAAAAACGGAAAGACGGAAAGTCCCGTAAGAATAAAGAATGACAGAAAGAATAAAGAAATATAGAAGTACACGGAAAGACAGAAAGTCCCGTAAGAATAAAGAATAAGAAAAACGGAAAGACAGAAAAGTCCCGTAAGAATAAAGAATAACAGAAAGATAGAAAAAGGGAGAGCTAAAGCAGCCAAAGCTGAGAAACAGAAAAAACTAAGAAACAGAAAAGTTAAGAAAAACGGAAGTAAAAACCAAGAGTATAAAAGGCCCAGAGTGGCAGAATTAAACACAAAGAGCGGGTGGGCCAGCCTGAGGAAGGCCACATTGAGCCGAAACGTCGCGAAGGCCCACCGCAGTGCACTACACCCGCTTAAGGGTAATTTTTTGAACAGGGGGCACCAATACCGGTCCCAGTGATGGACCGTGCACTTAGGTTCCGGCATAGCCGGGCCTAGTCTTTCCCCACACCCTAACCAGCCTGTGCCTCCTGGGATTGGTGGTGCCCCTGCCCATTGCCTCTCTCCCTCATTCTGGGGAGCCCCCCACCCACTACCCTGTCCTAACCCTAACCCCTTTGCCCCCCTCCCCCCTCCCCTTCTAGCCCTAATTTGAGGGAACCACAAAAGCCTACATAAGGAGAAAAAGGGAGAAAAAAGCCAAGAAAGAGCAGAAACAAAAGGAAAGGATTTACAAGAAGGGGGTGCCATAAAAGAATAAAGAGAAATACAGAACATAGGACGGGATGTCTAAAGAGAAGGGGGTGCCATTTACAGAAATAAAGAGAAAGAATAAAAGAACAACAGAAAGAAACGGAAAGACAGAAAGTCCCGTAAAGATAAAGAATAACAGAAAGAATAAAGAAAAACGGAAAGACGGAAAGTCCCGTAAGAATAAAGAATGACAGAAAGAATAAAGAAATATAGAAGTACACGGAAAGACAGAAAGTCCCGTAAGAATAAAGAATAAGAAAAACGGAAAGACAGAAAAGTCCCGTAAGAATAAAGAATAACAGAAAGATAGAAAAAGGGAGAGCTAAAGCAGCCAAAGCTGAGAAACAGAAAAAACTAAGAAACAGAAAAGTTAAGAAAAACGGAAGTAAAAACCAAGAGTATAAAAGGCCCAGAGTGGCAGAATTAAACACAAAGAGCGGGTGGGCCAGCCTGAGGAAGGCCACATTGAGCCGAAACGTCGCGAAGGCCCACCGCAGTGCACTACACCCGCTTAAGGGTAATTTTTTGAACAGGGGGCACCAATACCGGTCCCAGTGATGGACCGTGCACTTAGGTTCCGGCATAGCCGGGCCTAGTCTTTCCCCACACCCTAACCAGCCTGTGCCTCCTGGGATTGGTGGTGCCCCTGCCCATTGCCTCTCTCCCTCATTCTGGGGAGCCCCCCACCCACTACCCTGTCCTAACCCTAACCCCTTTGCCCCCCTCCCCCCTCCCCTTCTAGCCCTAATTTGAGGGAACCACAAAAGCCTACATAAGGAGAAAAAGGGAGAAAAAAGCCAAGAAAGAGCAGAAACAAAAGGAAAGGATTTACAAGAAGGGGGTGCCATAAAAGAATAAAGAGAAATACAGAACATAGGACGGGATGTCTAAAGAGAAGGGGGTGCCATTTACAGAAATAAAGAGAAAGAATAAAAGAACAACAGAAAGAAACGGAAAGACAGAAAGTCCCGTAAAGATAAAGAATAACAGAAAGAATAAAGAAAAACGGAAAGACGGAAAGTCCCGTAAGAATAAAGAATGACAGAAAGAATAAAGAAATATAGAAGTACACGGAAAGACAGAAAGTCCCGTAAGAATAAAGAATAAGAAAAACGGAAAGACAGAAAAGTCCCGTAAGAATAAAGAATAACAGAAAGATAGAAAAAGGGAGAGCTAAAGCAGCCAAAGCTGAGAAACAGAAAAAACTAAGAAACAGAAAAGTTAAGAAAAACGGAAGTAAAAACCAAGAGTATAAAAGGCCCAGAGTGGCAGAATTAAACACAAAGAGCGGGTGGGCCAGCCTGAGGAAGGCCACATTGAGCCGAAACGTCGCGAAGGCCCACCGCAGTGCACTACACCCGCTTAAGGGTAATTTTTTGAACAGGGGGCACCAATACCGGTCCCAGTGATGGACCGTGCACTTAGGTTCCGGCATAGCCGGGCCTAGTCTTTCCCCACACCCTAACCAGCCTGTGCCTCCTGGGATTGGTGGTGCCCCTGCCCATTGCCTCTCTCCCTCATTCTGGGGAGCCCCCCACCCACTACCCTGTCCTAACCCTAACCCCTTTGCCCCCCTCCCCCCTCCCCTTCTAGCCCTAATTTGAGGGAACCACAAAAGCCTACATAAGGAGAAAAAGGGAGAAAAAAGCCAAGAAAGAGCAGAAACAAAAGGAAAGGATTTACAAGAAGGGGGTGCCATAAAAGAATAAAGAGAAATACAGAACATAGGACGGGATGTCTAAAGAGAAGGGGGTGCCATTTACAGAAATAAAGAGAAAGAATAAAAGAACAACAGAAAGAAACGGAAAGACAGAAAGTCCCGTAAAGATAAAGAATAACAGAAAGAATAAAGAAAAACGGAAAGACGGAAAGTCCCGTAAGAATAAAGAATGACAGAAAGAATAAAGAAATATAGAAGTACACGGAAAGACAGAAAGTCCCGTAAGAATAAAGAATAAGAAAAACGGAAAGACAGAAAAGTCCCGTAAGAATAAAGAATAACAGAAAGATAGAAAAAGGGAGAGCTAAAGCAGCCAAAGCTGAGAAACAGAAAAAACTAAGAAACAGAAAAGTTAAGAAAAACGGAAGTAAAAACCAAGAGTATAAAAGGCCCAGAGTGGCAGAATTAAACACAAAGAGCGGGTGGGCCAGCCTGAGGAAGGCCACATTGAGCCGAAACGTCGCGAAGGCCCACCGCAGTGCACTACACCCGCTTAAGGGTAATTTTTTGAACAGGGGGCACCAATACCGGTCCCAGTGATGGACCGTGCACTTAGGTTCCGGCATAGCCGGGCCTAGTCTTTCCCCACACCCTAACCAGCCTGTGCCTCCTGGGATTGGTGGTGCCCCTGCCCATTGCCTCTCTCCCTCATTCTGGGGAGCCCCCCACCCACTACCCTGTCCTAACCCTAACCCCTTTGCCCCCCTCCCCCCTCCCCTTCTAGCCCTAATTTGAGGGAACCACAAAAGCCTACATAAGGAGAAAAAGGGAGAAAAAAGCCAAGAAAGAGCAGAAACAAAAGGAAAGGATTTACAAGAAGGGGGTGCCATAAAAGAATAAAGAGAAATACAGAACATAGGACGGGATGTCTAAAGAGAAGGGGGTGCCATTTACAGAAATAAAGAGAAAGAATAAAAGAACAACAGAAAGAAACGGAAAGACAGAAAGTCCCGTAAAGATAAAGAATAACAGAAAGAATAAAGAAAAACGGAAAGACGGAAAGTCCCGTAAGAATAAAGAATGACAGAAAGAATAAAGAAATATAGAAGTACACGGAAAGACAGAAAGTCCCGTAAGAATAAAGAATAAGAAAAACGGAAAGACAGAAAAGTCCCGTAAGAATAAAGAATAACAGAAAGATAGAAAAAGGGAGAGCTAAAGCAGCCAAAGCTGAGAAACAGAAAAAACTAAGAAACAGAAAAGTTAAGAAAAACGGAAGTAAAAACCAAGAGTATAAAAGGCCCAGAGTGGCAGAATTAAACACAAAGAGCGGGTGGGCCAGCCTGAGGAAGGCCACATTGAGCCGAAACGTCGCGAAGGCCCACCGCAGTGCACTACACCCGCTTAAGGGTAATTTTTTGAACAGGGGGCACCAATACCGGTCCCAGTGATGGACCGTGCACTTAGGTTCCGGCATAGCCGGGCCTAGTCTTTCCCCACACCCTAACCAGCCTGTGCCTCCTGGGATTGGTGGTGCCCCTGCCCATTGCCTCTCTCCCTCATTCTGGGGAGCCCCCCACCCACTACCCTGTCCTAACCCTAACCCCTTTGCCCCCCTCCCCCCTCCCCTTCTAGCCCTAATTTGAGGGAACCACAAAAGCCTACATAAGGAGAAAAAGGGAGAAAAAAGCCAAGAAAGAGCAGAAACAAAAGGAAAGGATTTACAAGAAGGGGGTGCCATAAAAGAATAAAGAGAAATACAGAACATAGGACGGGATGTCTAAAGAGAAGGGGGTGCCATTTACAGAAATAAAGAGAAAGAATAAAAGAACAACAGAAAGAAACGGAAAGACAGAAAGTCCCGTAAAGATAAAGAATAACAGAAAGAATAAAGAAAAACGGAAAGACGGAAAGTCCCGTAAGAATAAAGAATGACAGAAAGAATAAAGAAATATAGAAGTACACGGAAAGACAGAAAGTCCCGTAAGAATAAAGAATAAGAAAAACGGAAAGACAGAAAAGTCCCGTAAGAATAAAGAATAACAGAAAGATAGAAAAAGGGAGAGCTAAAGCAGCCAAAGCTGAGAAACAGAAAAAACTAAGAAACAGAAAAGTTAAGAAAAACGGAAGTAAAAACCAAGAGTATAAAAGGCCCAGAGTGGCAGAATTAAACACAAAGAGCGGGTGGGCCAGCCTGAGGAAGGCCACATTGAGCCGAAACGTCGCGAAGGCCCACCGCAGTGCACTACACCCGCTTAAGGGTAATTTTTTGAACAGGGGGCACCAATACCGGTCCCAGTGATGGACCGTGCACTTAGGTTCCGGCATAGCCGGGCCTAGTCTTTCCCCACACCCTAACCAGCCTGTGCCTCCTGGGATTGGTGGTGCCCCTGCCCATTGCCTCTCTCCCTCATTCTGGGGAGCCCCCCACCCACTACCCTGTCCTAACCCTAACCCCTTTGCCCCCCTCCCCCCTCCCCTTCTAGCCCTAATTTGAGGGAACCACAAAAGCCTACATAAGGAGAAAAAGGGAGAAAAAAGCCAAGAAAGAGCAGAAACAAAAGGAAAGGATTTACAAGAAGGGGGTGCCATAAAAGAATAAAGAGAAATACAGAACATAGGACGGGATGTCTAAAGAGAAGGGGGTGCCATTTACAGAAATAAAGAGAAAGAATAAAAGAACAACAGAAAGAAACGGAAAGACAGAAAGTCCCGTAAAGATAAAGAATAACAGAAAGAATAAAGAAAAACGGAAAGACGGAAAGTCCCGTAAGAATAAAGAATGACAGAAAGAATAAAGAAATATAGAAGTACACGGAAAGACAGAAAGTCCCGTAAGAATAAAGAATAAGAAAAACGGAAAGACAGAAAAGTCCCGTAAGAATAAAGAATAACAGAAAGATAGAAAAAGGGAGAGCTAAAGCAGCCAAAGCTGAGAAACAGAAAAAACTAAGAAACAGAAAAGTTAAGAAAAACGGAAGTAAAAACCAAGAGTATAAAAGGCCCAGAGTGGCAGAATTAAACACAAAGAGCGGGTGGGCCAGCCTGAGGAAGGCCACATTGAGCCGAAACGTCGCGAAGGCCCACCGCAGTGCACTACACCCGCTTAAGGGTAATTTTTTGAACAGGGGGCACCAATACCGGTCCCAGTGATGGACCGTGCACTTAGGTTCCGGCATAGCCGGGCCTAGTCTTTCCCCACACCCTAACCAGCCTGTGCCTCCTGGGATTGGTGGTGCCCCTGCCCATTGCCTCTCTCCCTCATTCTGGGGAGCCCCCCACCCACTACCCTGTCCTAACCCTAACCCCTTTGCCCCCCTCCCCCCTCCCCTTCTAGCCCTAATTTGAGGGAACCACAAAAGCCTACATAAGGAGAAAAAGGGAGAAAAAAGCCAAGAAAGAGCAGAAACAAAAGGAAAGGATTTACAAGAAGGGGGTGCCATAAAAGAATAAAGAGAAATACAGAACATAGGACGGGATGTCTAAAGAGAAGGGGGTGCCATTTACAGAAATAAAGAGAAAGAATAAAAGAACAACAGAAAGAAACGGAAAGACAGAAAGTCCCGTAAAGATAAAGAATAACAGAAAGAATAAAGAAAAACGGAAAGACGGAAAGTCCCGTAAGAATAAAGAATGACAGAAAGAATAAAGAAATATAGAAGTACACGGAAAGACAGAAAGTCCCGTAAGAATAAAGAATAAGAAAAACGGAAAGACAGAAAAGTCCCGTAAGAATAAAGAATAACAGAAAGATAGAAAAAGGGAGAGCTAAAGCAGCCAAAGCTGAGAAACAGAAAAAACTAAGAAACAGAAAAGTTAAGAAAAACGGAAGTAAAAACCAAGAGTATAAAAGGCCCAGAGTGGCAGAATTAAACACAAAGAGCGGGTGGGCCAGCCTGAGGAAGGCCACATTGAGCCGAAACGTCGCGAAGGCCCACCGCAGTGCACTACACCCGCTTAAGGGTAATTTTTTGAACAGGGGGCACCAATACCGGTCCCAGTGATGGACCGTGCACTTAGGTTCCGGCATAGCCGGGCCTAGTCTTTCCCCACACCCTAACCAGCCTGTGCCTCCTGGGATTGGTGGTGCCCCTGCCCATTGCCTCTCTCCCTCATTCTGGGGAGCCCCCCACCCACTACCCTGTCCTAACCCTAACCCCTTTGCCCCCCTCCCCCCTCCCCTTCTAGCCCTAATTTGAGGGAACCACAAAAGCCTACATAAGGAGAAAAAGGGAGAAAAAAGCCAAGAAAGAGCAGAAACAAAAGGAAAGGATTTACAAGAAGGGGGTGCCATAAAAGAATAAAGAGAAATACAGAACATAGGACGGGATGTCTAAAGAGAAGGGGGTGCCATTTACAGAAATAAAGAGAAAGAATAAAAGAACAACAGAAAGAAACGGAAAGACAGAAAGTCCCGTAAAGATAAAGAATAACAGAAAGAATAAAGAAAAACGGAAAGACGGAAAGTCCCGTAAGAATAAAGAATGACAGAAAGAATAAAGAAATATAGAAGTACACGGAAAGACAGAAAGTCCCGTAAGAATAAAGAATAAGAAAAACGGAAAGACAGAAAAGTCCCGTAAGAATAAAGAATAACAGAAAGATAGAAAAAGGGAGAGCTAAAGCAGCCAAAGCTGAGAAACAGAAAAAACTAAGAAACAGAAAAGTTAAGAAAAACGGAAGTAAAAACCAAGAGTATAAAAGGCCCAGAGTGGCAGAATTAAACACAAAGAGCGGGTGGGCCAGCCTGAGGAAGGCCACATTGAGCCGAAACGTCGCGAAGGCCCACCGCAGTGCACTACACCCGCTTAAGGGTAATTTTTTGAACAGGGGGCACCAATACCGGTCCCAGTGATGGACCGTGCACTTAGGTTCCGGCATAGCCGGGCCTAGTCTTTCCCCACACCCTAACCAGCCTGTGCCTCCTGGGATTGGTGGTGCCCCTGCCCATTGCCTCTCTCCCTCATTCTGGGGAGCCCCCCACCCACTACCCTGTCCTAACCCTAACCCCTTTGCCCCCCTCCCCCCTCCCCTTCTAGCCCTAATTTGAGGGAACCACAAAAGCCTACATAAGGAGAAAAAGGGAGAAAAAAGCCAAGAAAGAGCAGAAACAAAAGGAAAGGATTTACAAGAAGGGGGTGCCATAAAAGAATAAAGAGAAATACAGAACATAGGACGGGATGTCTAAAGAGAAGGGGGTGCCATTTACAGAAATAAAGAGAAAGAATAAAAGAACAACAGAAAGAAACGGAAAGACAGAAAGTCCCGTAAAGATAAAGAATAACAGAAAGAATAAAGAAAAACGGAAAGACGGAAAGTCCCGTAAGAATAAAGAATGACAGAAAGAATAAAGAAATATAGAAGTACACGGAAAGACAGAAAGTCCCGTAAGAATAAAGAATAAGAAAAACGGAAAGACAGAAAAGTCCCGTAAGAATAAAGAATAACAGAAAGATAGAAAAAGGGAGAGCTAAAGCAGCCAAAGCTGAGAAACAGAAAAAACTAAGAAACAGAAAAGTTAAGAAAAACGGAAGTAAAAACCAAGAGTATAAAAGGCCCAGAGTGGCAGAATTAAACACAAAGAGCGGGTGGGCCAGCCTGAGGAAGGCCACATTGAGCCGAAACGTCGCGAAGGCCCACCGCAGTGCACTACACCCGCTTAAGGGTAATTTTTTGAACAGGGGGCACCAATACCGGTCCCAGTGATGGACCGTGCACTTAGGTTCCGGCATAGCCGGGCCTAGTCTTTCCCCACACCCTAACCAGCCTGTGCCTCCTGGGATTGGTGGTGCCCCTGCCCATTGCCTCTCTCCCTCATTCTGGGGAGCCCCCCACCCACTACCCTGTCCTAACCCTAACCCCTTTGCCCCCCTCCCCCCTCCCCTTCTAGCCCTAATTTGAGGGAACCACAAAAGCCTACATAAGGAGAAAAAGGGAGAAAAAAGCCAAGAAAGAGCAGAAACAAAAGGAAAGGATTTACAAGAAGGGGGTGCCATAAAAGAATAAAGAGAAATACAGAACATAGGACGGGATGTCTAAAGAGAAGGGGGTGCCATTTACAGAAATAAAGAGAAAGAATAAAAGAACAACAGAAAGAAACGGAAAGACAGAAAGTCCCGTAAAGATAAAGAATAACAGAAAGAATAAAGAAAAACGGAAAGACGGAAAGTCCCGTAAGAATAAAGAATGACAGAAAGAATAAAGAAATATAGAAGTACACGGAAAGACAGAAAGTCCCGTAAGAATAAAGAATAAGAAAAACGGAAAGACAGAAAAGTCCCGTAAGAATAAAGAATAACAGAAAGATAGAAAAAGGGAGAGCTAAAGCAGCCAAAGCTGAGAAACAGAAAAAACTAAGAAACAGAAAAGTTAAGAAAAACGGAAGTAAAAACCAAGAGTATAAAAGGCCCAGAGTGGCAGAATTAAACACAAAGAGCGGGTGGGCCAGCCTGAGGAAGGCCACATTGAGCCGAAACGTCGCGAAGGCCCACCGCAGTGCACTACACCCGCTTAAGGGTAATTTTTTGAACAGGGGGCACCAATACCGGTCCCAGTGATGGACCGTGCACTTAGGTTCCGGCATAGCCGGGCCTAGTCTTTCCCCACCCTAACCAGCCTGTGCCTCCTGGGATTGGTGGTGCCCCTGCCCATTGCCTCTCTCCCTCATTCTGGGGAGCCCCCCACCCACTACCCTGTCCTAACCCTAACCCCTTTGCCCCCCTCCCCCCTCCCCTTCTAGCCCTAATTTGAGGGAACCACAAAAGCCTACATAAGGAGAAAAAGGGAGAAAAAAGCCAAGAAAGAGCAGAAACAAAAGGAAAGGATTTACAAGAAGGGGGTGCCATAAAAGAATAAAGAGAAATACAGAACATAGGACGGGATGTCTAAAGAGAAGGGGGTGCCATTTACAGAAATAAAGAGAAAGAATAAAAGAACAACAGAAAGAAACGGAAAGACAGAAAGTCCCGTAAAGATAAAGAATAACAGAAAGAATAAAGAAAAACGGAAAGACGGAAAGTCCCGTAAGAATAAAGAATGACAGAAAGAATAAAGAAATATAGAAGTACACGGAAAGACAGAAAGTCCCGTAAGAATAAAGAATAAGAAAAACGGAAAGACAGAAAAGTCCCGTAAGAATAAAGAATAACAGAAAGATAGAAAAAGGGAGAGCTAAAGCAGCCAAAGCTGAGAAACAGAAAAAACTAAGAAACAGAAAAGTTAAGAAAAACGGAAGTAAAAACCAAGAGTATAAAAGGCCCAGAGTGGCAGAATTAAACACAAAGAGCGGGTGGGCCAGCCTGAGGAAGGCCACATTGAGCCGAAACGTCGCGAAGGCCCACCGCAGTGCACTACACCCGCTTAAGGGTAATTTTTTGAACAGGGGGCACCAATACCGGTCCCAGTGATGGACCGTGCACTTAGGTTCCGGCATAGCCGGGCCTAGTCTTTCCCCACACCCTAACCAGCCTGTGCCTCCTGGGATTGGTGGTGCCCCTGCCCATTGCCTCTCTCCCTCATTCTGGGGAGCCCCCCACCCACTACCCTGTCCTAACCCTAACCCCTTTGCCCCCCTCCCCCCTCCCCTTCTAGCCCTAATTTGAGGGAACCACAAAAGCCTACATAAGGAGAAAAAGGGAGAAAAAAGCCAAGAAAGAGCAGAAACAAAAGGAAAGGATTTACAAGAAGGGGGTGCCATAAAAGAATAAAGAGAAATACAGAACATAGGACGGGATGTCTAAAGAGAAGGGGGTGCCATTTACAGAAATAAAGAGAAAGAATAAAAGAACAACAGAAAGAAACGGAAAGACAGAAAGTCCCGTAAAGATAAAGAATAACAGAAAGAATAAAGAAAAACGGAAAGACGGAAAGTCCCGTAAGAATAAAGAATGACAGAAAGAATAAAGAAATATAGAAGTACACGGAAAGACAGAAAGTCCCGTAAGAATAAAGAATAAGAAAAACGGAAAGACAGAAAAGTCCCGTAAGAATAAAGAATAACAGAAAGATAGAAAAAGGGAGAGCTAAAGCAGCCAAAGCTGAGAAACAGAAAAAACTAAGAAACAGAAAAGTTAAGAAAAACGGAAGTAAAAACCAAGAGTATAAAAGGCCCAGAGTGGCAGAATTAAACACAAAGAGCGGGTGGGCCAGCCTGAGGAAGGCCACATTGAGCCGAAACGTCGCGAAGGCCCACCGCAGTGCACTACACCCGCTTAAGGGTAATTTTTTGAACAGGGGGCACCAATACCGGTCCCAGTGATGGACCGTGCACTTAGGTTCCGGCATAGCCGGGCCTAGTCTTTCCCCACACCCTAACCAGCCTGTGCCTCCTGGGATTGGTGGTGCCCCTGCCCATTGCCTCTCTCCCTCATTCTGGGGAGCCCCCCACCCACTACCCTGTCCTAACCCTAACCCCTTTGCCCCCCTCCCCCCTCCCCTTCTAGCCCTAATTTGAGGGAACCACAAAAGCCTACATAAGGAGAAAAAGGGAGAAAAAAGCCAAGAAAGAGCAGAAACAAAAGGAAAGGATTTACAAGAAGGGGGTGCCATAAAAGAATAAAGAGAAATACAGAACATAGGACGGGATGTCTAAAGAGAAGGGGGTGCCATTTACAGAAATAAAGAGAAAGAATTAAAAGAACAACAGAAAGAAACGGAAAGACAGAAAGTCCCGTAAAGATAAAGAATAACAGAAAGAATAAAGAAAAACGGAAAGACGGAAAGTCCCGTAAGAATAAAGAATGACAGAAAGAATAAAGAAATATAGAAGTACACGGAAAGACAGAAAGTCCCGTAAGAATAAAGAATAAGAAAAACGGAAAGACAGAAAAGTCCCGTAAGAATAAAGAATAACAGAAAGATAGAAAAAGGGAGAGCTAAAGCAGCCAAAGCTGAGAAACAGAAAAAACTAAGAAACAGAAAAGTTAAGAAAAACGGAAGTAAAAACCAAGAGTATAAAAGGCCCAGAGTGGCAGAATTAAACACAAAGAGCGGGTGGGCCAGCCTGAGGAAGGCCACATTGAGCCGAAACGTCGCGAAGGCCCACCGCAGTGCACTACACCCGCTTAAGGGTAATTTTTTGAACAGGGGGCACCAATACCGGTCCCAGTGATGGACCGTGCACTTAGGTTCCGGCATAGCCGGGCCTAGTCTTTCCCCACACCCTAACCAGCCTGTGCCTCCTGGGATTGGTGGTGCCCCTGCCCATTGCCTCTCTCCCTCATTCTGGGGAGCCCCCCACCCACTACCCTGTCCTAACCCTAACCCCTTTGCCCCCCTCCCCCCTCCCCTTCTAGCCCTAATTTGAGGGAACCACAAAAGCCTACATAAGGAGAAAAAGGGAGAAAAAAGCCAAGAAAGAGCAGAAACAAAAGGAAAGGATTTACAAGAAGGGGGTGCCATAAAAGAATAAAGAGAAATACAGAACATAGGACGGGATGTCTAAAGAGAAGGGGGTGCCATTTACAGAAATAAAGAGAAAGAATAAAAGAACAACAGAAAGAAACGGAAAGACAGAAAGTCCCGTAAAGATAAAGAATAACAGAAAGAATAAAGAAAAACGGAAAGACGGAAAGTCCCGTAAGAATAAAGAATGACAGAAAGAATAAAGAAATATAGAAGTACACGGAAAGACAGAAAGTCCCGTAAGAATAAAGAATAAGAAAAACGGAAAGACAGAAAAGTCCCGTAAGAATAAAGAATAACAGAAAGATAGAAAAAGGGAGAGCTAAAGCAGCCAAAGCTGAGAAACAGAAAAAACTAAGAAACAGAAAAGTTAAGAAAAACGGAAGTAAAAACCAAGAGTATAAAAGGCCCAGAGTGGCAGAATTAAACACAAAGAGCGGGTGGGCCAGCCTGAGGAAGGCCACATTGAGCCGAAACGTCGCGAAGGCCCACCGCAGTGCACTACACCCGCTTAAGGGTAATTTTTTGAACAGGGGGCACCAATACCGGTCCCAGTGATGGACCGTGCACTTAGGTTCCGGCATAGCCGGGCCTAGTCTTTCCCCACACCCTAACCAGCCTGTGCCTCCTGGGATTGGTGGTGCCCCTGCCCATTGCCTCTCTCCCTCATTCTGGGGAGCCCCCCACCCACTACCCTGTCCTAACCCTAACCCCTTTGCCCCCCTCCCCCCTCCCCTTCTAGCCCTAATTTGAGGGAACCACAAAAGCCTACATAAGGAGAAAAAGGGAGAAAAAAGCCAAGAAAGAGCAGAAACAAAAGGAAAGGATTTACAAGAAGGGGGTGCCATAAAAGAATAAAGAGAAATACAGAACATAGGACGGGATGTCTAAAGAGAAGGGGGTGCCATTTACAGAAATAAAGAGAAAGAATAAAAGAACAACAGAAAGAAACGGAAAGACAGAAAGTCCCGTAAAGATAAAGAATAACAGAAAGAATAAAGAAAAACGGAAAGACGGAAAGTCCCGTAAGAATAAAGAATGACAGAAAGAATAAAGAAATATAGAAGTACACGGAAAGACAGAAAGTCCCGTAAGAATAAAGAATAAGAAAAACGGAAAGACAGAAAAGTCCCGTAAGAATAAAGAATAACAGAAAGATAGAAAAAGGGAGAGCTAAAGCAGCCAAAGCTGAGAAACAGAAAAAACTAAGAAACAGAAAAGTTAAGAAAAACGGAAGTAAAAACCAAGAGTATAAAAGGCCCAGAGTGGCAGAATTAAACACAAAGAGCGGGTGGGCCAGCTGAGGAAGGCCACATTGAGCCGAAACGTCGCGAAGGCCCACCGCAGTGCACTACACCCGCTTAAGGGTAATTTTTTGAACAGGGGGCACCAATACCGGTCCCAGTGATGGACCGTGCACTTAGGTTCCGGCATAGCCGGGCCTAGTCTTTCCCCACACCCTAACCAGCCTGTGCCTCCTGGGATTGGTGGTGCCCCTGCCCATTGCCTCTCTCCCTCATTCTGGGGAGCCCCCCACCCACTACCCTGTCCTAACCCTAACCCCTTTGCCCCCCTCCCCCCTCCCCTTCTAGCCCTAATTTGAGGGAACCACAAAAGCCTACATAAGGAGAAAAAGGGAGAAAAAAGCCAAGAAAGAGCAGAAACAAAAGGAAAGGATTTACAAGAAGGGGGTGCCATAAAAGAATAAAGAGAAATACAGAACATAGGACGGGATGTCTAAAGAGAAGGGGGTGCCATTTACACAGAAATAAAGAGAAAGAATAAAAGAACAACAGAAAGAAACGGAAAGACAGAAAGTCCCGTAAAGATAAAGAATAACAGAAAGAATAAAGAAAAACGGAAAGACGGAAAGTCCCGTAAGAATAAAGAATGACAGAAAGAATAAAGAAATATAGAAGTACACGGAAAGACAGAAAGTCCCGTAAGAATAAAGAATAAGAAAAACGGAAAGACAGAAAAGTCCCGTAAGAATAAAGAATAACAGAAAGATAGAAAAAGGGAGAGCTAAAGCAGCCAAAGCTGAGAAACAGAAAAAACTAAGAAACAGAAAAGTTAAGAAAAACGGAAGTAAAAACCAAGAGTATAAAAGGCCCAGAGTGGCAGAATTAAACACAAAGAGCGGGTGGGCCAGCCTGAGGAAGGCCACATTGAGCCGAAACGTCGCGAAGGCCCACCGCAGTGCACTACACCCGCTTAAGGGTAATTTTTTGAACAGGGGGCACCAATACCGGTCCCAGTGATGGACCGTGCACTTAGGTTCCGGCATAGCCGGGCCTAGTCTTTCCCCACACCCTAACCAGCCTGTGCCTCCTGGGATTGGTGGTGCCCTGCCCATTGCCTCTCTCCCTCATTCTGGGGAGCCCCCCACCCACTACCCTGTCCTAAACCCCTAACCCTTTGCCCCCCTCCCCCCTCCCTTCTAGCCCTAATTTGAGGGAACCACAAAAGCCTACATAAGGAGAAAAAGGGAGAAAAAAGCCAAGAAAGAGCAGAAACAAAAGGAAAGGATTTACAAGAAGGGGGTGCCATAAAAGAATAAAGAGAAATACAGAACATAGGACGGGATGTCTAAAGAGAAGGGGGTGCCATTTACAGAAATAAAGAGAAAGAATAAAAGAACAACAGAAAGAAACGGGAAAGACAGAAAGTCCCGTAAAGATAAAGAATAACAGAAAGAATAAAGAAAAACGGAAAGACGGAAAGTCCCGTAAGAATAAAGAATGACAGAAAGAATAAAGAAATATAGAAGTACACGGAAAGACAGAAAGTCCCGTAAGAATAAAGAATAAGAAAAACGGAAAGACAGAAAAGTCCCGTAAGAATAAAGAATAACAGAAAGATAGAAAAAGGGAGAGCTAAAGCAGCCAAAGCTGAGAAACAGAAAAAACTAAGAAACAGAAAAGTTAAGAAAAACGGAAGTAAAAACCAAGAGTATAAAAGGCCCAGAGTGGCAGAATTAAACACAAAGAGCGGGTGGGCCAGCCTGAGGAAGGCCACATTGAGCCGAAACGTCGCGAAGGCCCACCGCAGTGCACTACACCCGCTTAAGGGTAATTTTTTGAACAGGGGGCACCAATACCGGTCCCAGTGATGGACCGTGCACTTAGGTTCCGGCATAGCCGGGCCTAGTCTTTCCCCACACCCTAACCAGCCTGTGCCTCCTGGGATTGGTGGTGCCCCTGCCCATTGCCTCTCTCCCTCATTCTGGGGAGCCCCCCACCCACTACCCTGTCCTAACCCTAACCCCTTTGCCCCCCTCCCCCCTCCCCTTCTAGCCCTAATTTGAGGGAACCACAAAAGCCTACATAAGGAGAAAAAGGGAGAAAAAAGCAAGAAAGAGCAGAAACAAAAGGAAAGGATTTACAAGAAGGGGGTGCCATAAAAGAATAAAGAGAAATACAGAACATAGGACGGGATGTCTAAAGAGAAGGGGGTGCCATTTACAGAAATAAAGAGAAAGAATAAAAGAACAACAGAAAGAAACGGAAAGACAGAAAGTCCCGTAAAGATAAAGAATAACAGAAAGAATAAAGAAAAACGGAAAGACGGAAAGTCCCGTAAGAATAAAGAATGACAGAAAGAATAAAGAAATATAGAAGTACACGGAAAGACAGAAAGTCCCGTAAGAATAAAGAATAAGAAAAACGGAAAGACAGAAAAGTCCCGTAAGAATAAAGAATAACAGAAAGATAGAAAAAGGGAGAGCTAAAGCAGCCAAAGCTGAGAAACAGAAAAAACTAAGAAACAGAAAAGTTAAGAAAAACGGAAGTAAAAACCAAGAGTATAAAAGGCCCAGAGTGGCAGAATTAAACACAAAGAGCGGGTGGGCCAGCCTGAGGAAGGCCACATTGAGCCGAAACGTCGCGAAGGCCCACCGCAGTGCACTACACCCGCTTAAGGGTAATTTTTTGAACAGGGGGCACCAATACCGGTCCCAGTGATGGACCGTGCACTTAGGTTCCGGCATAGCCGGGCCTAGTCTTTCCCCACACCCTAACCAGCCTGTGCCTCCTGGGATTGGTGGTGCCCCTGCCCATTGCCTCTCTCCCTCATTCTGGGGAGCCCCCCACCCACTACCCTGTCCTAACCCTAACCCCTTTGCCCCCCTCCCCCCTCCCCTTCTAGCCCTAATTTGAGGGAACCACAAAAGCCTACATAAGGAGAAAAAGGGAGAAAAAAGCCAAGAAAGAGCAGAAACAAAAGGAAAGGATTTACAAGAAGGGGGTGCCATAAAAGAATAAAGAGAAATACAGAACATAGGACGGGATGTCTAAAGAGAAGGGGGTGCCATTTACAGAAATAAAGAGAAAGAATAAAAGAACAACAGAAAGAAACGGAAAGACAGAAAGTCCCGTAAAGATAAAGAATAACAGAAAGAATAAAGAAAAACGGAAAGACGGAAAGTCCCGTAAGAATAAAGAATGACAGAAAGAATAAAGAAATTATAGAAGTACACGGAAAGACAGAAAGTCCCGTAAGAATAAAGAATAAGAAAAACGGAAAGACAGAAAAGTCCCGTAAGAATAAAGAATAACAGAAAGATAGAAAAAGGGAGAGCTAAAGCAGCCAAAGCTGAGAAACAGAAAAAACTAAGAAACAGAAAAGTTAAGAAAAACGGAAGTAAAAACCAAGAGTATAAAAGGCCCAGAGTGGCAGAATTAAACACAAAGAGCGGGTGGGCCAGCCTGAGGAAGGCCACATTGAGCCGAAACGTCGCGAAGGCCCACCGCAGTGCACTACACCCGCTTAAGGGTAATTTTTTGAACAGGGGGCACCAATACCGTCCCCAGTGATGGACCGTGCACTTAGGTTCCGGCATAGCCGGGCCTAGTCTTTCCCCACACCCTAACCAGCCTGTGCCTCCTGGGATTGGTGGTGCCCCTGCCCATTGCCTCTCTCCCTCATTCTGGGGAGCCCCCCACCCACTACCCTGTCCTAACCCTAACCCTTTGCCCCCCTCCCCCCTCCCCTTCTAGCCCTAATTTGAAGGGAACCACAAAAGCCTACATAAGGAGAAAAAGGGAGAAAAAAGCCAAGAAAGAGCAGAAACAAAAGGAAAGGATTTACAAGAAGGGGGTGCCATAAAAGAATAAAGAGAAATACAGAACATAGGACGGGATGTCTAAAGAGAAGGGGGTGCCATTTACAGAAATAAAGAGAAAGAATAAAAGAACAACAGAAAGAAACGGAAAGACAGAAAGTCCCGTAAAGATAAAGAATAACAGAAAGAATAAAGAAAAACGGAAAGACGGAAAGTCCCGTAAGAATAAAGAATGACAGAAAGAATAAAGAAATATAGAAGTACACGGAAAGACAGAAAGTCCCGTAAGAATAAAGAATAAGAAAAACGGAAAGACAGAAAAGTCCCGTAAGAATAAAGAATAACAGAAAGATAGAAAAGGGAGAGCTAAAGCAGCCAAAGCTGAGAAACAGAAAAAACTAAGAAACAGAAAAAGTTAAGAAAACGGAAGTAAAAACCAAGAGTATAAAAGGCCCAGAGTGGCAGAATTAAACACAAAGAGCGGGTGGGCCAGCCTGAGGAAGGCCACATTGAGCCGAAACGTCGCGAAGGCCCACCGCAGTGCACTACACCCGCTTAAGGGTAATTTTTTGAACAGGGGGCACCAATACCGGTCCCAGTGATGGACCGTGCACTTAGGTTCCGGCATAGCCGGGCCTAGTCTTTCCCCACACCCTAACCAGCCTGTGCCTCCTGGGATTGGTGGTGCCCCTGCCCATTGCCTCTCTCCCTCATTCTGGGGAGCCCCCCACCCACTACCCTGTCCTAACCCTAACCCCCTTTGCCCCCCTCCCCCCTCCCCTTCTAGCCCTAATTTGAGGGAACCACAAAAGCCTACATAAGGAGAAAAAGGGAGAAAAAAGCCAAGAAAGAGCAGAAACAAAAGGAAAGGATTTACAAGAAGGGGGTGCCATAAAAGAATAAAGAGAAATACAGAACATAGGACGGGATGTCTAAAGAGAAGGGGGTGCCATTTACAGAAATAAAGAGAAAGAATAAAAGAACAACAGAAAGAAACGGAAAGACAGAAAGTCCGTAAAGATAAAGAATAACAGAAAGAATAAGAAAAAAACGGAAAGACGGAAAGTCCCGTAAGAATAAAGAATGACAGAAAGAATAAAGAAATATAGAAGTACACGGAAAGACAGAAAGTCCCGTAAGAATAAAGAATAAGAAAAACGAAAGACAGAAAAGTCCCGTAAGATAAAGAATAACAGAAAGATAGAAAAAGGGAGAGCTAAAGCAGCCAAAGCTGAGAAACAGAAAAAACTAAGAAACAGAAAAGTTAAGAAAACGGAAGTAAAAAACCAAGAGTATAAAAGGCCCAGAGTGGCAGAATTAAACACAAAGAGCGGGTGGGCAGCCTGAGGAAGCCACATTGAGCCGAAACGTCGCGAAGGCCCACCGCAGTGCACTACACCCGCTTAAGGGTAATTTTTTGAACAGGGGCGACCAATACCGGTCCCAGTGATGGACCGTGCACTTAGGTTCCGGCATAGCCGGGCCTAGTCTTTCCCCACACCCTAACCAGCCTGTGCCTCCTGGATTGGTGGTGCCCCTGCCCATTGCCTCTCTCCCTCATTCTGGGGAGCCCCCCACCCACTACCCTGTCCTAACCCTAACCCCTTTGCCCCCCTCCCCCTCCCCTTCTAGCCCTAATTTGAGGGAACCACAAAAGCCTACATAAGGAGAAAAAGGGAGAAAAAGCCAAGAAAGAGCAGAAACAAAAGGAAAGGATTTACAAGAAGGGGGTGCCATAAAAGAATAAAGAGAAATACAGAACATAGGACGGGATGTCTAAAGAGAAGGGGGTGCCATTTACAGAAATAAAGAGAAAGAATAAAAGAACAACAGAAAGAAACGGAAAGACAGAAAGTCCCGTAAAGATAAAGAATAACAGAAAGAATAAAGAAAAACGGAAAGACGGAAAGTCCCGTAAGAATAAAGAATGACAGAAAGAATAAAGAAATATAGAAGTACACGGAAAGACAGAAAGTCCCGTAAGAATAAAGATAAGAAAACGGAAAGACAGAAAAGTCCCGTAAGAATAAAGAATAACAGAAAGATAGAAAAAGGGAGAGCTAAAGCAGCCAAAGCTGAGAAACAGAAAAAACTAAGAAACAGAAAAGTTAAGAAAAACGGAAGTAAAAACCAAGAGTATAAAAGGCCCAGAGTGGCAGAATTAAACACAAGAGCGGGTGGGCCAGCCTGAGGAAGGCCACATGAGCCGAAACGTCGCGAAGGCCCACCGCAGTGCACTACACCCGCTTAAGGGTAATTTTTTGAACAGGGGGCACCAATACCGGTCCCAGTGATGGACCGTGCACTTAGGTTCCGGCATAGCCGGGCCTAGTCTTTCCCCACACCCTAACCAGCCTGTGCCTCCTGGGATTGGTGGTGCCCCTGCCCATTGCCTCTCTCCCTCATTCTGGGGAGCCCCCCACCCACTACCCTGTCCTAACCCTAACCCCTTGCCCCCCTCCCCCCTCCCCTTCTAGCCCTAATTTGAGGGAACCACAAAAGCCTACATAAGGAGAAAAAGGGAGAAAAGCCAAGAAAGAGCAGAAACAAAAGGACAGGATTTACAAGAAGGGGGTTGCCATAAAAGAATAAAGAGAAATACAGAACATAGGACGGGATGTCTAAAGAGAAGGGGGTGCCATTTACAGAAATAAAGAGAAAGAATAAAAGAACAACAGAAAGAAACGGAAAGACAGAAAGTCCCGTAAAGATAAAGAATAACAGAAAGAATAAAGAAAAACGGAAAGACGGAAAGTCCGTAAGAATAAAGAATGACAGAAAGAATAAAGAAATATAGAAGTACACGGAAAGACAGAAAGTCCCGTAAGAATAAAGAATAAGAAAAACGGAAAGACAGAAAAGTCCCGTAAGAATAAAGAATAACAGAAAGATAGAAAAAGGGAGAGCTAAAGCAGCCAAAGCTGAGAAACAGAAAAACTAAGAAACAGAAAAGTTAAGAAAAACGGAAGTAAAAACAAGAGTATAAAAGGCCCAGAGTGGCAGAATTAAACACAAAGAGCGGGTGGGCCAGCCTGAGGAAGGCCACATTGAGCCGAAACGTCGCGAAGGCCCACCGCAGTGCACTACACCCCGCTTAAGGGTAATTTTTTGAACAGGGGCACCAATACCGGTCCCAGTGATGACCGTGCACTTAGGTTCCGGCATAGCCGGGCCTAGTCTTTCCCCACACCCTAACCAGCCTGTGCCTCCTGGGATTGGTGGTGCCCCTGCCCATTGCCTCTCTCCCTCATTCTGGGAGCCCCCACCCACTACCCTGTCCTAACCCTAACCCCTTTGCCCACCTCCCCCCTCCCCTCTAGCCCTAATTTGAGGGAACCCCCTAATTTGAGGGAACCACAAAAGCCTACATAAGGAGAAAAAGGGAGAAAAAAGCCAAGAAAGAGCAGAAACAAAAGGAAAGGATTTACAAGAAGGGGGTGCCATAAAAGAATAAAGAGAAATACAGAACATAGGACGGGATGTCTAAAGAGAAGGGGGTGCCATTTACAGAAATAAAGAGAAAGAATAAAAGAACAACAGAAAGAAACGGAAAGACAGAAAGTCCCGTAAAGATAAAGAATAACAGAAAGAATAAAGAAAAACGGAAAGACGGAAAGTCCCGTAAGAATAAAGAATGACAGAAAGAATAAAGAAATATAGAAGTACACGGAAAGACAGAAAGTCCCGTAAGAATAAAGAATAAGAAAAACGGAAAGACAGAAAAGTCCCGTAAGAATAAAGAATAACAGAAAGATAGAAAAAGGGAGAGCTAAAGCAGCCAAAGCTGAGAAACAGAAAAAACTAAGAAACAGAAAAGTTAAGAAAAACGGAAGTAAAAACCAAGAGTATAAAAGGCCCAGAGTGGCAGAATTAAACACAAAGAGCGGGTGGGCCAGCCTGAGGAAGGCCACATTGAGCCGAAACGTCGCGAAGGCCCACCGCAGTGCACTACACCCGCTTAAGGGTAATTTTTTGAACAGGGGGCACCAATACCGGTCCCAGTGATGGACCGTGCACTTAGGTTCCGGCATAGCCGGGCCTAGTCTTTCCCCACACCCTAACCAGCCTGTGCCTCCTGGGATTGGTGGTGCCCCTGCCCATTGCCTCTCTCCCTCATTCTGGGGAGCCCCCCACCCACTACCCTGTCCTAACCCTAACCCCTTTGCCCCCCTCCCCCCTCCCCTTCTAGCCCTAATTTGAGGGAACCACAAAAGCCTACATAAGGAGAAAAAGGGAGAAAAAAGCCAAGAAAGAGCAGAAACAAAAGGAAAGGATTTACAAGAAGGGGGTGCCATAAAAGAATAAAGAGAAATACAGAACATAGGACGGGATGTCTAAAGAGAAGGGGGTGCCATTTACAGAAATAAAGAGAAAGAATAAAAGAACAACAGAAAGAAACGGAAAGACAGAAAGTCCCGTAAAGATAAAGAATAACAGAAAGAATAAAGAAAAACGGAAAGACGGAAAGTCCCGTAAGAATAAAGAATGACAGAAAGAATAAAGAAATATAGAAGTACACGGAAAGACAGAAAGTCCCGTAAGAATAAAGAATAAGAAAAACGGAAAGACAGAAAAGTCCCGTAAGAATAAAGAATAACAGAAAGATAGAAAAAGGGAGAGCTAAAGCAGCCAAAGCTGAGAAACAGAAAAAACTAAGAAACAGAAAAGTTAAGAAAAACGGAAGTAAAAACCAAGAGTATAAAAGGCCCAGAGTGGCAGAATTAAACACAAAGAGCGGGTGGGCCAGCCTGAGGAAGGCCACATTGAGCCGAAACGTCGCGAAGGCCCACCGCAGTGCACTACACCCGCTTAAGGGTAATTTTTTGAACAGGGGGCACCAATACCGGTCCCAGTGATGGACCGTGCACTTAGGTTCCGGCATAGCCGGGCCTAGTCTTTCCCCACACCCTAACCAGCCTGTGCCTCCTGGGATTGGTGGTGCCCCTGCCCATTGCCTCTCTCCCTCATTCTGGGGAGCCCCCCACCCACTACCCTGTCCTAACCCTAACCCCTTTGCCCCCCTCCCCCCTCCCCTTCTAGCCCTAATTTGAGGGAACCACAAAAGCCTACATAAGGAGAAAAAGGGAGAAAAAAGCCAAGAAAGAGCAGAAACAAAAGGAAAGGATTTACAAGAAGGGGGTGCCATAAAAGAATAAAGAGAAATACAGAACATAGGACGGGATGTCTAAAGAGAAGGGGGTGCCATTTACAGAAATAAAGAGAAAGAATAAAAGAACAACAGAAAGAAACGGAAAGACAGAAAGTCCCGTAAAGATAAAGAATAACAGAAAGAATAAAGAAAAACGGAAAGACGGAAAGTCCCGTAAGAATAAAGAATGACAGAAAGAATAAAGAAATATAGAAGTACACGGAAAGACAGAAAGTCCCGTAAGAATAAAGAATAAGAAAAACGGAAAGACAGAAAAGTCCCGTAAGAATAAAGAATAACAGAAAGATAGAAAAAGGGAGAGCTAAAGCAGCCAAAGCTGAGAAACAGAAAAAACTAAGAAACAGAAAAGTTAAGAAAAACGGAAGTAAAAACCAAGAGTATAAAAGGCCCAGAGTGGCAGAATTAAACACAAAGAGCGGGTGGGCCAGCCTGAGGAAGGCCACATTGAGCCGAAACGTCGCGAAGGCCCACCGCAGTGCACTACACCCGCTTAAGGGTAATTTTTTGAACAGGGGGCACCAATACCGGTCCCAGTGATGGACCGTGCACTTAGGTTCCGGCATAGCCGGGCCTAGTCTTTCCCCACACCCTAACCAGCCTGTGCCTCCTGGGATTGGTGGTGCCCCTGCCCATTGCCTCTCTCCCTCATTCTGGGGAGCCCCCCACCCACTACCCTGTCCTAACCCTAACCCCTTTGCCCCCCTCCCCCCTCCCCTTCTAGCCCTAATTTGAGGGAACCACAAAAGCCTACATAAGGAGAAAAAGGGAGAAAAAAGCCAAGAAAGAGCAGAAACAAAAGGAAAGGATTTACAAGAAGGGGGTGCCATAAAAGAATAAAGAGAAATACAGAACATAGGACGGGATGTCTAAAGAGAAGGGGGTGCCATTTACAGAAATAAAGAGAAAGAATAAAAGAACAACAGAAAGAAACGGAAAGACAGAAAGTCCCGTAAAGATAAAGAATAACAGAAAGAATAAAGAAAAACGGAAAGACGGAAAGTCCCGTAAGAATAAAGAATGACAGAAAGAATAAAGAAATATAGAAGTACACGGAAAGACAGAAAGTCCCGTAAGAATAAAGAATAAGAAAAACGGAAAGACAGAAAAGTCCCGTAAGAATAAAGAATAACAGAAAGATAGAAAAAGGGAGAGCTAAAGCAGCCAAAGCTGAGAAACAGAAAAAACTAAGAAACAGAAAAGTTAAGAAAAACGGAAGTAAAAACCAAGAGTATAAAAGGCCCAGAGTGGCAGAATTAAACACAAAGAGCGGGTGGGCCAGCCTGAGGAAGGCCACATTGAGCCGAAACGTCGCGAAGGCCCACCGCAGTGCACTACACCCGCTTAAGGGTAATTTTTTGAACAGGGGGCACCAATACCGGTCCCAGTGATGGACCGTGCACTTAGGTTCCGGCATAGCCGGGCCTAGTCTTTCCCCACACCCTAACCAGCCTGTGCCTCCTGGGATTGGTGGTGCCCCTGCCCATTGCCTCTCTCCCTCATTCTGGGGAGCCCCCCACCCACTACCCTGTCCTAACCCTAACCCCTTTGCCCCCCTCCCCCCTCCCCTTCTAGCCCTAATTTGAGGGAACCACAAAAGCCTACATAAGGAGAAAAAGGGAGAAAAAAGCCAAGAAAGAGCAGAAACAAAAGGAAAGGATTTACAAGAAGGGGGTGCCATAAAAGAATAAAGAGAAATACAGAACATAGGACGGGATGTCTAAAGAGAAGGGGGTGCCATTTACAGAAATAAAGAGAAAGAATAAAAGAACAACAGAAAGAAACGGAAAGACAGAAAGTCCCGTAAAGATAAAGAATAACAGAAAGAATAAAGAAAAACGGAAAGACGGAAAGTCCCGTAAGAATAAAGAATGACAGAAAGAATAAAGAAATATAGAAGTACACGGAAAGACAGAAAGTCCCGTAAGAATAAAGAATAAGAAAAACGGAAAGACAGAAAAGTCCCGTAAGAATAAAGAATAACAGAAAGATAGAAAAAGGGAGAGCTAAAGCAGCCAAAGCTGAGAAACAGAAAAAACTAAGAAACAGAAAAGTTAAGAAAAACGGAAGTAAAAACCAAGAGTATAAAAGGCCCAGAGTGGCAGAATTAAACACAAAGAGCGGGTGGGCCAGCCTGAGGAAGGCCAACTATT
>NC_140526.1:43542561-43578130 GCF_057382185.1 Mchenga conophoros
GAGATGAAAGACAGAAAGTCCCGTAAAGATAAAGAATAACAGAAAGAATAAAGAAAAACGGAAAGACGGAAAGTCCCGTAAGAATAAAGAATGACAGAAAGAATAAAGAAATATAGAAGTACACGGAAAGACAGAAAGTCCGTAAGAATAAAGAATAAGAAAACGGAAAGACAGAAAAGTCCCGTAAGAATAAAGAATAACAGAAAGATAGAAAAAGGGAGAGCTAAAGCAGCCAAAGCTGAGAAACAGAAAAAACTAAGAAACAGAAAAAGTTAAGAAAAACGGAAGTAAAAACCAAGAGTATAAAAGGCCCAGAGTGGCAGAATTAAACACAAAGAGCGGGTGGGCCAGCCTGAGGAAGGCCACATTGAGCCGAAACGTCGCGAAGGCCCACCGCAGTGCACTACACCCGCTTAAGGGTAATTTTTTGAACAGGGGGCACCAATACCGGTCCCAGTGATGGACCGTGCACTTAGGTTCCGGCATAGCCGGGCCTAGTCTTTCCCCACACCCTAACCAGCCTGTGCCTCCTGGGATTGGTGGTGCCCCTGCCCATTGCCTCTCTCCCTCATTCTGGGGAGCCCCCCACCCACTACCCTGTCCTAACCCTAACCCCTTTGGCCCCCCTCCCCCCTCCCCTTCTAGCCCTAATTTGAGGGAACCACAAAAGCCTACATAAGGAGAAAAAGGGAGAAAAAAGCCAAGAAAGAGCAGAAACAAAAGGAAAGGATTACAAGAAGGGGGTGCCATAAAAGAATAAAAGAAATACAGAACATAGGACGGGATGTCTAAAGAGAAGGGGGTGCCATTTACAGAAATAAAGAGAAAGAATAAAAGAACAACAGAAAGAAACGGAAAGACAGAAAGTCCCGTAAAGATAAAGAATAACAGAAAGAATAAAGAAAAACGGAAAGACGGAAAGTCCCGTAAGAATAAAGAATGACAGAAAGAATAAAGAAATATAGAAGTACACGGAAAGACAGAAAGTCCCGTAAGAATAAAGAATAAGAAAAACGGAAAGACAGAAAAGTCCCGTAAGAATAAAGAATAACAGAAAGATAGAAAAAGGGAGAGCTAAAGCAGCCAAAGCTGAGAAACAGAAAAAACTAAGAAACAGAAAAGTTAAGAAAAACGGAAGTAAAAACCAAGAGTATAAAAGGCCCAGAGTGGCAGAATTAAACACAAAGAGCGGGTGGCCAGCCTGAGGAAGGCCACATTGAGCCGAAACGTCGCGAAGGCCCACCGCAGTGCACTACACCCGCTTAAGGGTAATTTTTTGAACAGGGGGCACCAATACCGGTCCCAGTGATGGACCGTGCACTTAGGTTCCGGCATAGCCGGGCCTAGTCTTTCCCCACACCCTAACCAGCCTGTGCCTCCTGGGATTGGTGGTGCCCCTGCCCATTGCCTCTCTCCCTCATTCTGGGGAGCCCCCCACCCACTACCCTGTCCTAACCCTAACCCCTTTGCCCCCCTCCCCCCTCCCCTTCTAGCCCCTAATTTGAGGGAACCACAAAAGCCTACATAAGGAGAAAAAGGGAGAAAAAAGCCAAGAAAGAGCAGAAACAAAAGGAAAGGATTTACAAGAAGGGGGTCCATAAAAGAATAAAGAGAAATACAGAACATAGGACGGGATGTCTAAAGAGAAGGGGGTGCCATTTACAGAAATAAAGAGAAAGAATAAAAGAACAACAGAAAGAAACGGAAAGACAGAAAGTCCCGTAAAGATAAAGAATAACAGAAAGAATAAAGAAAAACGGAAAGACGGAAAGTCCCGTAAGAATAAAGAATGACAGAAAGAATAAAGAAATATAGAAGTACACGGAAAGACAGAAAGTCCCGTAAGAATAAAGAATAAGAAAAACGGAAAGACAGAAAAGTCCCGTAAGAATAAAGAATAACAGAAAGATAGAAAAAGGGAGAGCTAAAGCAGCCAAAGCTGAGAAACAGAAAAAACTAAGAAACAGAAAAGTTAAGAAAACGGAAGTAAAAACCAAGAGTATAAAAGGCCCAGAGTGGCAGAATTAAACACAAAGAGCGGGTGGGCCAGCCTGAGGAAGGCCACATTGAGCCGAAACGTCGCGAAGGCCCACCGCAGTGCACTACACCCGCTTAAGGGTAATTTTTTGAACAGGGGGCACCAATACCGGTCCCAGTGATGGACCGTGCACTTAGGTTCCGGCATAGCCGGGCCTAGTCTTTCCCCACACCCTAACCAGCCTGTGCCTCCTGGGATTGGTGGTGCCCCTGCCCATTGCCTCTCTCCCTCATTCTGGGGAGCCCCCCACCCACTACCCTGTCCTAACCCTAACCCCTTTGCCCCCCTCCCCCCTCCCCTTTCTAGCCCTAATTTGAGGGAACCACAAAAGCCTACATAAGGAGAAAAAGGAGAAAAAAGCCAAGAAAGAGCAGAAACAAAAGGAAAGGATTTACAAGAAGGGGGTGCCATAAAAGAATAAAGAGAAATACAGAACATAGGACGGGATGTCTAAAGAGAAGGGGGTGCCATTTACAGAAATAAAGAGAAAGAATAAAAGAACAACAGAAAGAAACGGAAAGACAGAAAGTCCCGTAAAGATAAAGAATAACAGAAAGAATAAAGAAAAAACGGAAAGACGGAAAGTCCCGTAAGAATAAAGAATGACAGAAAGAATAAAGAAATATAGAAGTACACGGAAAGACAGAAAGTCCCGTAAGAATAAAGAATAAGAAAAACGGAAAGACAGAAAAGTCCCGTAAGAATAAAGAATAACAGAAAGATAGAAAAAGGGAGAGCTAAAGCAGCCAAAGCTGAGAACAGAAAAAACTAAGAAACAGAAAAGTTAAGAAAAACGGAAGTAAAAACCAAGAGTATAAAAGGCCCAGAGTGGCAGAATTAAACACAAAGAGCGGGTGGGCCAGCCTGAGGAAGGCCACATTGAGCCGAAACGTCGCGAAGGCCCACCGCAGTGCACTACACCCGCTTAAGGGTAATTTTTTGAACAGGGGGCACCAATACCGGTCCCAGTGATGGACCGTGCACTTAGGTTCCGGCATAGCCGGGCCTAGTCTTTCCCCACACCCTAACCAGCCTGTGCCTCCTGGGATTGGTGGTGCCCCTGCCCATTGCCTCTCTCCCTCATTCTGGGGAGCCCCCCACCCACTACCCTGTCCTAACCCTAACCCCTTTGCCCCCCTCCCCCCTCCCCTTCTAGCCCTAATTTGAGGGAACCACAAAAGCCTACATAAGGAGAAAAAGGGAGAAAAAAGCCAAGAAAGAGCAGAAACAAAAGGAAAGGATTTACAAGAAGGGGGTGCCATAAAAGAATAAAGAGAAATACAGAACATAGGACGGGATGTCTAAAGAGAAGGGGGTGCCATTTACAGAAATAAAGAGAAAGAATAAAAGAACAACAGAAAGAAACGGAAAGACAGAAAGTCCCGTAAAGATAAAGAATAACAGAAAGAATAAAGAAAAACGGAAAGACGGAAAGTCCCGTAAGAATAAAGAATGACAGAAAGAATAAAGAAATATAGAAGTACACGGAAAGACAGAAAGTCCCGTAAGAATAAAGAATAAGAAAAACGGAAAGACAGAAAAGTCCCGTAAGAATAAAGAATAACAGAAAGATAGAAAAAGGGAGAGCTAAAGCAGCCAAAGCTGAGAAACAGAAAAAACTAAGAAACAGAAAAGTTAAGAAAACGGAAGTAAAAACCAAGAGTATAAAAGGCCCAGAGTGGCAGAATTAAACACAAAGAGCGGGTGGGCCAGCCTGAGGAAGGCCACATTGAGCCGAAACGTCGCGAAGGCCCACCGCAGTGCACTACACCCGCTTAAGGGTAATTTTTTGAACAGGGGGCACCAATACCGGTCCCAGTGATGGACCGTGCACTTAGGTTCCGGCATAGCCGGGCCTAGTCTTTCCCCACACCCTAACCAGCCTGTGCCTCCTGGGATTGGTGGTGCCCCTGCCCATTGCCTCTCTCCCTCATTCTGGGGAGCCCCCCACCCACTACCCTGTCCTAACCCTAACCCCTTTGCCCCCCTCCCCCCTCCCCTTCTAGCCCTAATTTGAGGGAACCACAAAAGCCTACATAAGGAGAAAAAGGGAGAAAAAAGCCAAGAAAGAGCAGAAACAAAAGGAAAGGATTTACAAGAAGGGGGTGCCATAAAAGAATAAAGAGAAATACAGAACATAGGACGGGATGTCTAAAGAGAAGGGGGTGCCATTTACAGAAATAAAGAGAAAGAATAAAAGAACAACAGAAAGAAACGGAAAGACAGAAAGTCCCGTAAAGATAAAGAATAACAGAAAGAATAAAGAAAAACGGAAAGACGGAAAGTCCCGTAAGAATAAAGAATGACAGAAAGAATAAAGAAATATAGAAGTACACGGAAAGACAGAAAGTCCCGTAAGAATAAAGAATAAGAAAAACGGAAAGACAGAAAAGTCCCGTAAGAATAAAGAATAACAGAAAGATAGAAAAAGGGAGAGCTAAAGCAGCCAAAGCTGAGAAACAGAAAAAACTAAGAAACAGAAAAGTTAAGAAAAACGGAAGTAAAAACCAAGAGTATAAAAGGCCCAGAGTGGCAGAATTAAACACAAAGAGCGGGTGGGCCAGCCTGAGGAAGGCCACATTGAGCCGAAACGTCGCGAAGGCCCACCGCAGTGCACTACACCCGCTTAAGGGTAATTTTTTGAACAGGGGGCACCAATACCGGTCCCAGTGATGGACCGTGCACTTAGGTTCCGGCATAGCCGGGCCTAGTCTTTCCCCACACCCTAACCAGCCTGTGCCTCCTGGGATTGGTGGTGCCCCTGCCCATTGCCTCTCTCCCTCATTCTGGGGAGCCCCCCACCCACTACCCTGTCCTAACCCTAACCCCTTTGCCCCCCTCCCCCCTCCCCTTCTAGCCCTAATTTGAGGGAACCACAAAAGCCTACATAAGGAGAAAAAGGGAGAAAAAAGCCAAGAAAGAGCAGAAACAAAAGGAAAGGATTTACAAGAAGGGGGTGCCATAAAAGAATAAAGAGAAATACAGAACATAGGACGGGATGTCTAAAGAGAAGGGGGTGCCATTTACAGAAATAAAGAGAAAGAATAAAAGAACAACAGAAAGAAACGGAAAGACAGAAAGTCCCGTAAAGATAAAGAATAACAGAAAGAATAAAGAAAAACGGAAAGACGGAAAGTCCCGTAAGAATAAAGAATGACAGAAAGAATAAAGAAATATAGAAGTACACGGAAAGACAGAAAGTCCCGTAAGAATAAAGAATAAGAAAAACGGAAAGACAGAAAAGTCCCGTAAGAATAAAGAATAACAGAAAGATAGAAAAAGGGAGAGCTAAAGCAGCCAAAGCTGAGAAACAGAAAAAACTAAGAAACAGAAAAGTTAAGAAAAACGGAAGTAAAAACCAAGAGTATAAAAGGCCCAGAGTGGCAGAATTAAACACAAAGAGCGGGTGGGCCAGCCTGAGGAAGGCCACATTGAGCCGAAACGTCGCGAAGGCCCACCGCAGTGCACTACACCCGCTTAAGGGTAATTTTTTGAACAGGGGGCACCAATACCGGTCCCAGTGATGGACCGTGCACTTAGGTTCCGGCATAGCCGGGCCTAGTCTTTCCCCACACCCTAACCAGCCTGTGCCTCCTGGGATTGGTGGTGCCCCTGCCCATTGCCTCTCTCCCTCATTCTGGGGAGCCCCCCACCCACTACCCTGTCCTAACCCTAACCCCTTTGCCCCCCTCCCCCCTCCCCTTCTAGCCCTAATTTGAGGGAACCACAAAAGCCTACATAAGGAGAAAAAGGGAGAAAAAAGCCAAGAAAGAGCAGAAACAAAAGGAAAGGATTTACAAGAAGGGGGTGCCATAAAAGAATAAAGAGAAATACAGAACATAGGACGGGATGTCTAAAGAGAAGGGGGTGCCATTTACAGAAATAAAGAGAAAGAATAAAAGAACAACAGAAAGAAACGGAAAGACAGAAAGTCCCGTAAAGATAAAGAATAACAGAAAGAATAAAGAAAAACGGAAAGACGGAAAGTCCCGTAAGAATAAAGAATGACAGAAAGAATAAAGAAATATAGAAGTACACGGAAAGACAGAAAGTCCCGTAAGAATAAAGAATAAGAAAAACGGAAAGACAGAAAAGTCCCGTAAGAATAAAGAATAACAGAAAGATAGAAAAAGGGAGAGCTAAAGCAGCCAAAGCTGAGAAACAGAAAAAACTAAGAAACAGAAAAGTTAAGAAAAACGGAAGTAAAAACCAAGAGTATAAAAGGCCCAGAGTGGCAGAATTAAACACAAAGAGCGGGTGGGCCAGCCTGAGGAAGGCCACATTGAGCCGAAACGTCGCGAAGGCCCACCGCAGTGCACTACACCCGCTTAAGGGTAATTTTTTGAACAGGGGGCACCAATACCGGTCCCAGTGATGGACCGTGCACTTAGGTTCCGGCATAGCCGGGCCTAGTCTTTCCCCACACCCTAACCAGCCTGTGCCTCCTGGGATTGGTGGTGCCCCTGCCCATTGCCTCTCTCCCTCATTCTGGGGAGCCCCCCACCCACTACCCTGTCCTAACCCTAACCCCTTTGCCCCCCTCCCCCCTCCCCTTCTAGCCCTAATTTGAGGGAACCACAAAAGCCTACATAAGGAGAAAAAGGGAGAAAAAAGCCAAGAAAGAGCAGAAACAAAAGGAAAGGATTTACAAGAAGGGGGTGCCATAAAAGAATAAAGAGAAATACAGAACATAGGACGGGATGTCTAAAGAGAAGGGGGTGCCATTTACAGAAATAAAGAGAAAGAATAAAAGAACAACAGAAAGAAACGGAAAGACAGAAAGTCCCGTAAAGATAAAGAATAACAGAAAGAATAAAGAAAAACGGAAAGACGGAAAGTCCCGTAAGAATAAAGAATGACAGAAAGAATAAAGAAATATAGAAGTACACGGAAAGACAGAAAGTCCCGTAAGAATAAAGAATAAGAAAAACGGAAAGACAGAAAAGTCCCGTAAGAATAAAGAATAACAGAAAGATAGAAAAAGGGAGAGCTAAAGCAGCCAAAGCTGAGAAACAGAAAAAACTAAGAAACAGAAAAGTTAAGAAAAACGGAAGTAAAAACCAAGAGTATAAAAGGCCCAGAGTGGCAGAATTAAACACAAAGAGCGGGTGGGCCAGCCTGAGGAAGGCCACATTGAGCCGAAACGTCGCGAAGGCCCACCGCAGTGCACTACACCCGCTTAAGGGTAATTTTTTGAACAGGGGGCACCAATACCGGTCCCAGTGATGGACCGTGCACTTAGGTTCCGGCATAGCCGGGCCTAGTCTTTCCCCACACCCTAACCAGCCTGTGCCTCCTGGGATTGGTGGTGCCCCTGCCCATTGCCTCTCTCCCTCATTCTGGGGAGCCCCCCACCCACTACCCTGTCCTAACCCTAACCCCTTTGCCCCCCTCCCCCCTCCCCTTCTAGCCCTAATTTGAGGGAACCACAAAAGCCTACATAAGGAGAAAAAGGGAGAAAAAAGCCAAGAAAGAGCAGAAACAAAAGGAAAGGATTTACAAGAAGGGGGTGCCATAAAAGAATAAAGAGAAATACAGAACATAGGACGGGATGTCTAAAGAGAAGGGGGTGCCATTTACAGAAATAAAGAGAAAGAATAAAAGAACAACAGAAAGAAACGGAAAGACAGAAAGTCCCGTAAAGATAAAGAATAACAGAAAGAATAAAGAAAAACGGAAAGACGGAAAGTCCCGTAAGAATAAAGAATGACAGAAAGAATAAAGAAATATAGAAGTACACGGAAAGACAGAAAGTCCCGTAAGAATAAAGAATAAGAAAAACGGAAAGACAGAAAAGTCCCGTAAGAATAAAGAATAACAGAAAGATAGAAAAAGGGAGAGCTAAAGCAGCCAAAGCTGAGAAACAGAAAAAACTAAGAAACAGAAAAGTTAAGAAAAACGGAAGTAAAAACCAAGAGTATAAAAGGCCCAGAGTGGCAGAATTAAACACAAAGAGCGGGTGGGCCAGCCTGAGGAAGGCCACATTGAGCCGAAACGTCGCGAAGGCCCACCGCAGTGCACTACACCCGCTTAAGGGTAATTTTTTGAACAGGGGGCACCAATACCGGTCCCAGTGATGGACCGTGCACTTAGGTTCCGGCATAGCCGGGCCTAGTCTTTCCCCACACCCTAACCAGCCTGTGCCTCCTGGGATTGGTGGTGCCCCTGCCCATTGCCTCTCTCCCTCATTCTGGGGAGCCCCCCACCCACTACCCTGTCCTAACCCTAACCCCTTTGCCCCCCTCCCCCCTCCCCTTCTAGCCCTAATTTGAGGGAACCACAAAAGCCTACATAAGGAGAAAAAGGGAGAAAAAAGCCAAGAAAGAGCAGAAACAAAAGGAAAGGATTTACAAGAAGGGGGTGCCATAAAAGAATAAAGAGAAATACAGAACATAGGACGGGATGTCTAAAGAGAAGGGGGTGCCATTTACAGAAATAAAGAGAAAGAATAAAAGAACAACAGAAAGAAACGGAAAGACAGAAAGTCCCGTAAAGATAAAGAATAACAGAAAGAATAAAGAAAAACGGAAAGACGGAAAGTCCCGTAAGAATAAAGAATGACAGAAAGAATAAAGAAATATAGAAGTACACGGAAAGACAGAAAGTCCCGTAAGAATAAAGAATAAGAAAAACGGAAAGACAGAAAAGTCCCGTAAGAATAAAGAATAACAGAAAGATAGAAAAAGGGAGAGCTAAAGCAGCCAAAGCTGAGAAACAGAAAAAACTAAGAAACAGAAAAGTTAAGAAAAACGGAAGTAAAAACCAAGAGTATAAAAGGCCCAGAGTGGCAGAATTAAACACAAAGAGCGGGTGGGCCAGCCTGAGGAAGGCCACATTGAGCCGAAACGTCGCGAAGGCCCACCGCAGTGCACTACACCCGCTTAAGGGTAATTTTTTGAACAGGGGGCACCAATACCGGTCCCAGTGATGGACCGTGCACTTAGGTTCCGGCATAGCCGGGCCTAGTCTTTCCCCACACCCTAACCAGCCTGTGCCTCCTGGGATTGGTGGTGCCCCTGCCCATTGCCTCTCTCCCTCATTCTGGGGAGCCCCCCACCCACTACCCTGTCCTAACCCTAACCCCTTTGCCCCCCTCCCCCCTCCCCTTCTAGCCCTAATTTGAGGGAACCACAAAAGCCTACATAAGGAGAAAAAGGGAGAAAAAAGCCAAGAAAGAGCAGAAACAAAAGGAAAGGATTTACAAGAAGGGGGTGCCATAAAAGAATAAAGAGAAATACAGAACATAGGACGGGATGTCTAAAGAGAAGGGGGTGCCATTTACAGAAATAAAGAGAAAGAATAAAAGAACAACAGAAAGAAACGGAAAGACAGAAAGTCCCGTAAAGATAAAGAATAACAGAAAGAATAAAGAAAAACGGAAAGACGGAAAGTCCCGTAAGAATAAAGAATGACAGAAAGAATAAAGAAATATAGAAGTACACGGAAAGACAGAAAGTCCCGTAAGAATAAAGAATAAGAAAAACGGAAAGACAGAAAAGTCCCGTAAGAATAAAGAATAACAGAAAGATAGAAAAAGGGAGAGCTAAAGCAGCCAAAGCTGAGAAACAGAAAAAACTAAGAAACAGAAAAGTTAAGAAAAACGGAAGTAAAAACCAAGAGTATAAAAGGCCCAGAGTGGCAGAATTAAACACAAAGAGCGGGTGGGCCAGCCTGAGGAAGGCCACATTGAGCCGAAACGTCGCGAAGGCCCACCGCAGTGCACTACACCCGCTTAAGGGTAATTTTTTGAACAGGGGGCACCAATACCGGTCCCAGTGATGGACCGTGCACTTAGGTTCCGGCATAGCCGGGCCTAGTCTTTCCCCACACCCTAACCAGCCTGTGCCTCCTGGGATTGGTGGTGCCCCTGCCCATTGCCTCTCTCCCTCATTCTGGGGAGCCCCCCACCCACTACCCTGTCCTAACCCTAACCCCTTTGCCCCCCTCCCCCCTCCCCTTCTAGCCCTAATTTGAGGGAACCACAAAAGCCTACATAAGGAGAAAAAGGGAGAAAAAAGCCAAGAAAGAGCAGAAACAAAAGGAAAGGATTTACAAGAAGGGGGTGCCATAAAAGAATAAAGAGAAATACAGAACATAGGACGGGATGTCTAAAGAGAAGGGGGTGCCATTTACAGAAATAAAGAGAAAGAATAAAAGAACAACAGAAAGAAACGGAAAGACAGAAAGTCCCGTAAAGATAAAGAATAACAGAAAGAATAAAGAAAAACGGAAAGACGGAAAGTCCCGTAAGAATAAAGAATGACAGAAAGAATAAAGAAATATAGAAGTACACGGAAAGACAGAAAGTCCCGTAAGAATAAAGAATAAGAAAAACGGAAAGACAGAAAAGTCCCGTAAGAATAAAGAATAACAGAAAGATAGAAAAAGGGAGAGCTAAAGCAGCCAAAGCTGAGAAACAGAAAAAACTAAGAAACAGAAAAGTTAAGAAAAACGGAAGTAAAAACCAAGAGTATAAAAGGCCCAGAGTGGCAGAATTAAACACAAAGAGCGGGTGGGCCAGCCTGAGGAAGGCCACATTGAGCCGAAACGTCGCGAAGGCCCACCGCAGTGCACTACACCCGCTTAAGGGTAATTTTTTGAACAGGGGGCACCAATACCGGTCCCAGTGATGGACCGTGCACTTAGGTTCCGGCATAGCCGGGCCTAGTCTTTCCCCACACCCTAACCAGCCTGTGCCTCCTGGGATTGGTGGTGCCCCTGCCCATTGCCTCTCTCCCTCATTCTGGGGAGCCCCCCACCCACTACCCTGTCCTAACCCTAACCCCTTTGCCCCCCTCCCCCCTCCCCTTCTAGCCCTAATTTGAGGGAACCACAAAAGCCTACATAAGGAGAAAAAGGGAGAAAAAAGCCAAGAAAGAGCAGAAACAAAAGGAAAGGATTTACAAGAAGGGGGTGCCATAAAAGAATAAAGAGAAATACAGAACATAGGACGGGATGTCTAAAGAGAAGGGGGTGCCATTTACAGAAATAAAGAGAAAGAATAAAAGAACAACAGAAAGAAACGGAAAGACAGAAAGTCCCGTAAAGATAAAGAATAACAGAAAGAATAAAGAAAAACGGAAAGACGGAAAGTCCCGTAAGAATAAAGAATGACAGAAAGAATAAAGAAATATAGAAGTACACGGAAAGACAGAAAGTCCCGTAAGAATAAAGAATAAGAAAAACGGAAAGACAGAAAAGTCCCGTAAGAATAAAGAATAACAGAAAGATAGAAAAAGGGAGAGCTAAAGCAGCCAAAGCTGAGAAACAGAAAAAACTAAGAAACAGAAAAGTTAAGAAAAACGGAAGTAAAAACCAAGAGTATAAAAGGCCCAGAGTGGCAGAATTAAACACAAAGAGCGGGTGGGCCAGCCTGAGGAAGGCCACATTGAGCCGAAACGTCGCGAAGGCCCACCGCAGTGCACTACACCCGCTTAAGGGTAATTTTTTGAACAGGGGGCACCAATACCGGTCCCAGTGATGGACCGTGCACTTAGGTTCCGGCATAGCCGGGCCTAGTCTTTCCCCACACCCTAACCAGCCTGTGCCTCCTGGGATTGGTGGTGCCCCTGCCCATTGCCTCTCTCCCTCATTCTGGGGAGCCCCCCACCCACTACCCTGTCCTAACCCTAACCCCTTTGCCCCCCTCCCCCCTCCCCTTCTAGCCCTAATTTGAGGGAACCACAAAAGCCTACATAAGGAGAAAAAGGGAGAAAAAAGCCAAGAAAGAGCAGAAACAAAAGGAAAGGATTTACAAGAAGGGGGTGCCATAAAAGAATAAAGAGAAATACAGAACATAGGACGGGATGTCTAAAGAGAAGGGGGTGCCATTTACAGAAATAAAGAGAAAGAATAAAAGAACAACAGAAAGAAACGGAAAGACAGAAAGTCCCGTAAAGATAAAGAATAACAGAAAGAATAAAGAAAAACGGAAAGACGGAAAGTCCCGTAAGAATAAAGAATGACAGAAAGAATAAAGAAATATAGAAGTACACGGAAAGACAGAAAGTCCCGTAAGAATAAAGAATAAGAAAAACGGAAAGACAGAAAAGTCCCGTAAGAATAAAGAATAACAGAAAGATAGAAAAAGGGAGAGCTAAAGCAGCCAAAGCTGAGAAACAGAAAAAACTAAGAAACAGAAAAGTTAAGAAAAACGGAAGTAAAAACCAAGAGTATAAAAGGCCCAGAGTGGCAGAATTAAACACAAAGAGCGGGTGGGCCAGCCTGAGGAAGGCCACATTGAGCCGAAACGTCGCGAAGGCCCACCGCAGTGCACTACACCCGCTTAAGGGTAATTTTTTGAACAGGGGGCACCAATACCGGTCCCAGTGATGGACCGTGCACTTAGGTTCCGGCATAGCCGGGCCTAGTCTTTCCCCACACCCTAACCAGCCTGTGCCTCCTGGGATTGGTGGTGCCCCTGCCCATTGCCTCTCTCCCTCATTCTGGGGAGCCCCCCACCCACTACCCTGTCCTAACCCTAACCCCTTTGCCCCCCTCCCCCCTCCCCTTCTAGCCCTAATTTGAGGGAACCACAAAAGCCTACATAAGGAGAAAAAGGGAGAAAAAAGCCAAGAAAGAGCAGAAACAAAAGGAAAGGATTTACAAGAAGGGGGTGCCATAAAAGAATAAAGAGAAATACAGAACATAGGACGGGATGTCTAAAGAGAAGGGGGTGCCATTTACAGAAATAAAGAGAAAGAATAAAAGAACAACAGAAAGAAACGGAAAGACAGAAAGTCCCGTAAAGATAAAGAATAACAGAAAGAATAAAGAAAAACGGAAAGACGGAAAGTCCCGTAAGAATAAAGAATGACAGAAAGAATAAAGAAATATAGAAGTACACGGAAAGACAGAAAGTCCCGTAAGAATAAAGAATAAGAAAAACGGAAAGACAGAAAAGTCCCGTAAGAATAAAGAATAACAGAAAGATAGAAAAAGGGAGAGCTAAAGCAGCCAAAGCTGAGAAACAGAAAAAACTAAGAAACAGAAAAGTTAAGAAAAACGGAAGTAAAAACCAAGAGTATAAAAGGCCCAGAGTGGCAGAATTAAACACAAAGAGCGGGTGGGCCAGCCTGAGGAAGGCCACATTGAGCCGAAACGTCGCGAAGGCCCACCGCAGTGCACTACACCCGCTTAAGGGTAATTTTTTGAACAGGGGGCACCAATACCGGTCCCAGTGATGGACCGTGCACTTAGGTTCCGGCATAGCCGGGCCTAGTCTTTCCCCACACCCTAACCAGCCTGTGCCTCCTGGGATTGGTGGTGCCCCTGCCCATTGCCTCTCTCCCTCATTCTGGGGAGCCCCCCACCCACTACCCTGTCCTAACCCTAACCCCTTTGCCCCCCTCCCCCCTCCCCTTCTAGCCCTAATTTGAGGGAACCACAAAAGCCTACATAAGGAGAAAAAGGGAGAAAAAAGCCAAGAAAGAGCAGAAACAAAAGGAAAGGATTTACAAGAAGGGGGTGCCATAAAAGAATAAAGAGAAATACAGAACATAGGACGGGATGTCTAAAGAGAAGGGGGTGCCATTTACAGAAATAAAGAGAAAGAATAAAAGAACAACAGAAAGAAACGGAAAGACAGAAAGTCCCGTAAAGATAAAGAATAACAGAAAGAATAAAGAAAAACGGAAAGACGGAAAGTCCCGTAAGAATAAAGAATGACAGAAAGAATAAAGAAATATAGAAGTACACGGAAAGACAGAAAGTCCCGTAAGAATAAAGAATAAGAAAAACGGAAAGACAGAAAAGTCCCGTAAGAATAAAGAATAACAGAAAGATAGAAAAAGGGAGAGCTAAAGCAGCCAAAGCTGAGAAACAGAAAAAACTAAGAAACAGAAAAGTTAAGAAAAACGGAAGTAAAAACCAAGAGTATAAAAGGCCCAGAGTGGCAGAATTAAACACAAAGAGCGGGTGGGCCAGCCTGAGGAAGGCCACATTGAGCCGAAACGTCGCGAAGGCCCACCGCAGTGCACTACACCCGCTTAAGGGTAATTTTTTGAACAGGGGGCACCAATACCGGTCCCAGTGATGGACCGTGCACTTAGGTTCCGGCATAGCCGGGCCTAGTCTTTCCCCACACCCTAACCAGCCTGTGCCTCCTGGGATTGGTGGTGCCCCTGCCCATTGCCTCTCTCCCTCATTCTGGGGAGCCCCCCACCCACTACCCTGTCCTAACCCTAACCCCTTTGCCCCCCTCCCCCCTCCCCTTCTAGCCCTAATTTGAGGGAACCACAAAAGCCTACATAAGGAGAAAAAGGGAGAAAAAAGCCAAGAAAGAGCAGAAACAAAAGGAAAGGATTTACAAGAAGGGGGTGCCATAAAAGAATAAAGAGAAATACAGAACATAGGACGGGATGTCTAAAGAGAAGGGGGTGCCATTTACAGAAATAAAGAGAAAGAATAAAAGAACAACAGAAAGAAACGGAAAGACAGAAAGTCCCGTAAAGATAAAGAATAACAGAAAGAATAAAGAAAAACGGAAAGACGGAAAGTCCCGTAAGAATAAAGAATGACAGAAAGAATAAAGAAATATAGAAGTACACGGAAAGACAGAAAGTCCCGTAAGAATAAAGAATAAGAAAAACGGAAAGACAGAAAAGTCCCGTAAGAATAAAGAATAACAGAAAGATAGAAAAAGGGAGAGCTAAAGCAGCCAAAGCTGAGAAACAGAAAAAACTAAGAAACAGAAAAGTTAAGAAAAACGGAAGTAAAAACCAAGAGTATAAAAGGCCCAGAGTGGCAGAATTAAACACAAAGAGCGGGTGGGCCAGCCTGAGGAAGGCCACATTGAGCCGAAACGTCGCGAAGGCCCACCGCAGTGCACTACACCCGCTTAAGGGTAATTTTTTGAACAGGGGGCACCAATACCGGTCCCAGTGATGGACCGTGCACTTAGGTTCCGGCATAGCCGGGCCTAGTCTTTCCCCACACCCTAACCAGCCTGTGCCTCCTGGGATTGGTGGTGCCCCTGCCCATTGCCTCTCTCCCTCATTCTGGGGAGCCCCCCACCCACTACCCTGTCCTAACCCTAACCCCTTTGCCCCCCTCCCCCCTCCCCTTCTAGCCCTAATTTGAGGGAACCACAAAAGCCTACATAAGGAGAAAAAGGGAGAAAAAAGCCAAGAAAGAGCAGAAACAAAAGGAAAGGATTTACAAGAAGGGGGTGCCATAAAAGAATAAAGAGAAATACAGAACATAGGACGGGATGTCTAAAGAGAAGGGGGTGCCATTTACAGAAATAAAGAGAAAGAATAAAAGAACAACAGAAAGAAACGGAAAGACAGAAAGTCCCGTAAAGATAAAGAATAACAGAAAGAATAAAGAAAAACGGAAAGACGGAAAGTCCCGTAAGAATAAAGAATGACAGAAAGAATAAAGAAATATAGAAGTACACGGAAAGACAGAAAGTCCCGTAAGAATAAAGAATAAGAAAAACGGAAAGACAGAAAAGTCCCGTAAGAATAAAGAATAACAGAAAGATAGAAAAAGGGAGAGCTAAAGCAGCCAAAGCTGAGAAACAGAAAAAACTAAGAAACAGAAAAGTTAAGAAAAACGGAAGTAAAAACCAAGAGTATAAAAGGCCCAGAGTGGCAGAATTAAACACAAAGAGCGGGTGGGCCAGCCTGAGGAAGGCCACATTGAGCCGAAACGTCGCGAAGGCCCACCGCAGTGCACTACACCCGCTTAAGGGTAATTTTTTGAACAGGGGGCACCAATACCGGTCCCAGTGATGGACCGTGCACTTAGGTTCCGGCATAGCCGGGCCTAGTCTTTCCCCACACCCTAACCAGCCTGTGCCTCCTGGGATTGGTGGTGCCCCTGCCCATTGCCTCTCTCCCTCATTCTGGGGAGCCCCCCACCCACTACCCTGTCCTAACCCTAACCCCTTTGCCCCCCTCCCCCCTCCCCTTCTAGCCCTAATTTGAGGGAACCACAAAAGCCTACATAAGGAGAAAAAGGGAGAAAAAAGCCAAGAAAGAGCAGAAACAAAAGGAAAGGATTTACAAGAAGGGGGTGCCATAAAAGAATAAAGAGAAATACAGAACATAGGACGGGATGTCTAAAGAGAAGGGGGTGCCATTTACAGAAATAAAGAGAAAGAATAAAAGAACAACAGAAAGAAACGGAAAGACAGAAAGTCCCGTAAAGATAAAGAATAACAGAAAGAATAAAGAAAAACGGAAAGACGGAAAGTCCCGTAAGAATAAAGAATGACAGAAAGAATAAAGAAATATAGAAGTACACGGAAAGACAGAAAGTCCCGTAAGAATAAAGAATAAGAAAAACGGAAAGACAGAAAAGTCCCGTAAGAATAAAGAATAACAGAAAGATAGAAAAAGGGAGAGCTAAAGCAGCCAAAGCTGAGAAACAGAAAAAACTAAGAAACAGAAAAGTTAAGAAAAACGGAAGTAAAAACCAAGAGTATAAAAGGCCCAGAGTGGCAGAATTAAACACAAAGAGCGGGTGGGCCAGCCTGAGGAAGGCCACATTGAGCCGAAACGTCGCGAAGGCCCACCGCAGTGCACTACACCCGCTTAAGGGTAATTTTTTGAACAGGGGGCACCAATACCGGTCCCAGTGATGGACCGTGCACTTAGGTTCCGGCATAGCCGGGCCTAGTCTTTCCCCACACCCTATTTTTTGAACAGGGGGCACCAATACCGGTCCCAGTGATGGACCGTGCACTTAGGTTCCGGCATAGCCGGGCCTAGTCTTTCCCCACACCCTAACCAGCCTGTGCCTCCTGGGATTGGTGGTGCCCCTGCCCATTGCCTCTCTCCCTCATTCTGGGGAGCCCCCCACCCACTACCCTGTCCTAACCCTAACCCCTTTGCCCCCCTCCCCCCTCCCCTTCTAGCCCTAATTTGAGGGAACCACAAAAGCCTACATAAGGAGAAAAAGGGAGAAAAAAGCCAAGAAAGAGCAGAAACAAAAGGAAAGGATTTACAAGAAGGGGGTGCCATAAAAGAATAAAGAGAAATACAGAACATAGGACGGGATGTCTAAAGAGAAGGGGGTGCCATTTACAGAAATAAAGAGAAAGAATAAAAGAACAACAGAAAGAAACGGAAAGACAGAAAGTCCCGTAAAGATAAAGAATAACAGAAAGAATAAAGAAAAACGGAAAGACGGAAAGTCCCGTAAGAATAAAGAATGACAGAAAGAATAAAGAAATATAGAAGTACACGGAAAGACAGAAAGTCCCGTAAGAATAAAGAATAAGAAAAACGGAAAGACAGAAAAGTCCCGTAAGAATAAAGAATAACAGAAAGATAGAAAAAGGGAGAGCTAAAGCAGCCAAAGCTGAGAAACAGAAAAAACTAAGAAACAGAAAAGTTAAGAAAAACGGAAGTAAAAACCAAGAGTATAAAAGGCCCAGAGTGGCAGAATTAAACACAAAGAGCGGGTGGGCCAGCCTGAGGAAGGCCACATTGAGCCGAAACGTCGCGAAGGCCCACCGCAGTGCACTACACCCGCTTAAGGGTAATTTTTTGAACAGGGGGCACCAATACCGGTCCCAGTGATGGACCGTGCACTTAGGTTCCGGCATAGCCGGGCCTAGTCTTTCCCCACACCCTAACCAGCCTGTGCCTCCTGGGATTGGTGGTGCCCCTGCCCATTGCCTCTCTCCCTCATTCTGGGGAGCCCCCCACCCACTACCCTGTCCTAACCCTAACCCCTTTGCCCCCCTCCCCCCTCCCCTTCTAGCCCTAATTTGAGGGAACCACAAAAGCCTACATAAGGAGAAAAAGGGAGAAAAAAGCCAAGAAAGAGCAGAAACAAAAGGAAAGGATTTACAAGACGGGGGTGCCATAAAAGAATAAAGAGAAATACAGAACATAGGACGGGATGTCTAAAGAGAAGGGGGTGCCATTTACAGAAATAAAGAGAAAGAATAAAAGAACAACAGAAAGAAACGGAAAGACAGAAAGTCCCGTAAAGATAAAGAATAACAGAAAGAATAAAGAAAAACGGAAAGACGGAAAGTCCCGTAAGAATAAAGAATGACAGAAAGAATAAAGAAATATAGAAGTACACGGAAAGACAGAAAGTCCCGTAAGAATAAAGAATAAGAAAAACGGAAAGACAGAAAAGTCCCGTAAGAATAAAGAATAACAGAAAGATAGAAAAAGGGAGAGCTAAAGCAGCCAAAGCTGAGAAACAGAAAAAACTAAGAAACAGAAAAGTTAAGAAAAACGGAAGTAAAAACCAAGAGTATAAAAGGCCCAGAGTGGCAGAATTAAACACAAAGAGCGGGTGGGCCAGCCTGAGGAAGGCCACATTGAGCCGAAACGTCGCGAAGGCCCACCGCAGTGCACTACACCCGCTTAAGGGTAATTTTTTGAACAGGGGGCACCAATACCGGTCCCAGTGATGGACCGTGCACTTAGGTTCCGGCATAGCCGGGCCTAGTCTTTCCCCACACCCTAACCAGCCTGTGCCTCCTGGGATTGGTGGTGCCCCTGCCCATTGCCTCTCTCCCTCATTCTGGGGAGCCCCCCACCCACTACCCTGTCCTAACCCTAACCCCTTTGCCCCCCTCCCCCCTCCCCTTCTAGCCCTAATTTGAGGGAACCACAAAAGCCTACATAAGGAGAAAAAGGGAGAAAAAAGCCAAGAAAGAGCAGAAACAAAAGGAAAGGATTTACAAGAAGGGGGTGCCATAAAAGAATAAAGAGAAATACAGAACATAGGACGGGATGTCTAAAGAGAAGGGGGTGCCATTTACAGAAATAAAGAGAAAGAATAAAAGAACAACAGAAAGAAACGGAAAGACAGAAAGTCCCGTAAAGATAAAGAATAACAGAAAGAATAAAGAAAAACGGAAAGACGGAAAGTCCCGTAAGAATAAAGAATGACAGAAAGAATAAAGAAATATAGAAGTACACGGAAAGACAGAAAGTCCCGTAAGAATAAAGAATAAGAAAAACGGAAAGACAGAAAAGTCCCGTAAGAATAAAGAATAACAGAAAGATAGAAAAAGGGAGAGCTAAAGCAGCCAAAGCTGAGAAACAGAAAAAACTAAGAAACAGAAAAGTTAAGAAAAACGGAAGTAAAAACCAAGAGTATAAAAGGCCCAGAGTGGCAGAATTAAACACAAAGAGCGGGTGGGCCAGCCTGAGGAAGGCCACATTGAGCCGAAACGTCGCGAAGGCCCACCGCAGTGCACTACACCCGCTTAAGGGTAATTTTTTGAACAGGGGGCACCAATACCGGTCCCAGTGATGGACCGTGCACTTAGGTTCCGGCATAGCCGGGCCTAGTCTTTCCCCACACCCTAACCAGCCTGTGCCTCCTGGGATTGGTGGTGCCCCTGCCCATTGCCTCTCTCCCTCATTCTGGGGAGCCCCCCACCCACTACCCTGTCCTAACCCTAACCCCTTTGCCCCCCTCCCCCCTCCCCTTCTAGCCCTAATTTGAGGGAACCACAAAAGCCTACATAAGGAGAAAAAGGGAGAAAAAAGCCAAGAAAGAGCAGAAACAAAAGGAAAGGATTTACAAGAAGGGGGTGCCATAAAAGAATAAAGAGAAATACAGAACATAGGACGGGATGTCTAAAGAGAAGGGGGTGCCATTTACAGAAATAAAGAGAAAGAATAAAAGAACAACAGAAAGAAACGGAAAGACAGAAAGTCCCGTAAAGATAAAGAATAACAGAAAGAATAAAGAAAAACGGAAAGACGGAAAGTCCCGTAAGAATAAAGAATGACAGAAAGAATAAAGAAATATAGAAGTACACGGAAAGACAGAAAGTCCCGTAAGAATAAAGAATAAGAAAAACGGAAAGACAGAAAAGTCCCGTAAGAATAAAGAATAACAGAAAGATAGAAAAAGGGAGAGCTAAAGCAGCCAAAGCTGAGAAACAGAAAAAACTAAGAAACAGAAAAGTTAAGAAAAACGGAAGTAAAAACCAAGAGTATAAAAGGCCCAGAGTGGCAGAATTAAACACAAAGAGCGGGTGGGCCAGCCTGAGGAAGGCCACATTGAGCCGAAACGTCGCGAAGGCCCACCGCAGTGCACTACACCCGCTTAAGGGTAATTTTTTGAACAGGGGGCACCAATACCGGTCCCAGTGATGGACCGTGCACTTAGGTTCCGGCATAGCCGGGCCTAGTCTTTCCCCACACCCTAACCAGCCTGTGCCTCCTGGGATTGGTGGTGCCCCTGCCCATTGCCTCTCTCCCTCATTCTGGGGAGCCCCCCACCCACTACCCTGTCCTAACCCTAACCCCTTTGCCCCCCTCCCCCCTCCCCTTCTAGCCCTAATTTGAGGGAACCACAAAAGCCTACATAAGGAGAAAAAGGGAGAAAAAAGCCAAGAAAGAGCAGAAACAAAAGGAAAGGATTTACAAGAAGGGGGTGCCATAAAAGAATAAAGAGAAATACAGAACATAGGACGGGATGTCTAAAGAGAAGGGGGTGCCATTTACAGAAATAAAGAGAAAGAATAAAAGAACAACAGAAAGAAACGGAAAGACAGAAAGTCCCGTAAAGATAAAGAATAACAGAAAGAATAAAGAAAAACGGAAAGACGGAAAGTCCCGTAAGAATAAAGAATGACAGAAAGAATAAAGAAATATAGAAGTACACGGAAAGACAGAAAGTCCCGTAAGAATAAAGAATAAGAAAAACGGAAAGACAGAAAAGTCCCGTAAGAATAAAGAATAACAGAAAGATAGAAAAAGGGAGAGCTAAAGCAGCCAAAGCTGAGAAACAGAAAAAACTAAGAAACAGAAAAGTTAAGAAAAACGGAAGTAAAAACCAAGAGTATAAAAGGCCCAGAGTGGCAGAATTAAACACAAAGAGCGGGTGGGCCAGCCTGAGGAAGGCCACATTGAGCCGAAACGTCGCGAAGGCCCACCGCAGTGCACTACACCCGCTTAAGGGTAATTTTTTGAACAGGGGGCACCAATACCGGTCCCAGTGATGGACCGTGCACTTAGGTTCCGGCATAGCCGGGCCTAGTCTTTCCCCACACCCTAACCAGCCTGTGCCTCCTGGGATTGGTGGTGCCCCTGCCCATTGCCTCTCTCCCTCATTCTGGGGAGCCCCCCACCCACTACCCTGTCCTAACCCTAACCCCTTTGCCCCCCTCCCCCCTCCCCTTCTAGCCCTAATTTGAGGGAACCACAAAAGCCTACATAAGGAGAAAAAGGGAGAAAAAAGCCAAGAAAGAGCAGAAACAAAAGGAAAGGATTTACAAGAAGGGGGTGCCATAAAAGAATAAAGAGAAATACAGAACATAGGACGGGATGTCTAAAGAGAAGGGGGTGCCATTTACAGAAATAAAGAGAAAGAATAAAAGAACAACAGAAAGAAACGGAAAGACAGAAAGTCCCGTAAAGATAAAGAATAACAGAAAGAATAAAGAAAAACGGAAAGACGGAAAGTCCCGTAAGAATAAAGAATGACAGAAAGAATAAAGAAATATAGAAGTACACGGAAAGACAGAAAGTCCCGTAAGAATAAAGAATAAGAAAAACGGAAAGACAGAAAAGTCCCGTAAGAATAAAGAATAACAGAAAGATAGAAAAAGGGAGAGCTAAAGCAGCCAAAGCTGAGAAACAGAAAAAACTAAGAAACAGAAAAGTTAAGAAAAACGGAAGTAAAAACCAAGAGTATAAAAGGCCCAGAGTGGCAGAATTAAACACAAAGAGCGGGTGGGCCAGCCTGAGGAAGGCCACATTGAGCCGAAACGTCGCGAAGGCCCACCGCAGTGCACTACACCCGCTTAAGGGTAATTTTTTGAACAGGGGGCACCAATACCGGTCCCAGTGATGGACCGTGCACTTAGGTTCCGGCATAGCCGGGCCTAGTCTTTCCCCACACCCTAACCAGCCTGTGCCTCCTGGGATTGGTGGTGCCCCTGCCCATTGCCTCTCTCCCTCATTCTGGGGAGCCCCCCACCCACTACCCTGTCCTAACCCTAACCCCTTTGCCCCCCTCCCCCCTCCCCTTCTAGCCCTAATTTGAGGGAACCACAAAAGCCTACATAAGGAGAAAAAGGGAGAAAAAAGCCAAGAAAGAGCAGAAACAAAAGGAAAGGATTTACAAGAAGGGGGTGCCATAAAAGAATAAAGAGAAATACAGAACATAGGACGGGATGTCTAAAGAGAAGGGGGTGCCATTTACAGAAATAAAGAGAAAGAATAAAAGAACAACAGAAAGAAACGGAAAGACAGAAAGTCCCGTAAAGATAAAGAATAACAGAAAGAATAAAGAAAAACGGAAAGACGGAAAGTCCCGTAAGAATAAAGAATGACAGAAAGAATAAAGAAATATAGAAGTACACGGAAAGACAGAAAGTCCCGTAAGAATAAAGAATAAGAAAAACGGAAAGACAGAAAAGTCCCGTAAGAATAAAGAATAACAGAAAGATAGAAAAAGGGAGAGCTAAAGCAGCCAAAGCTGAGAAACAGAAAAAACTAAGAAACAGAAAAGTTAAGAAAAACGGAAGTAAAAACCAAGAGTATAAAAGGCCCAGAGTGGCAGAATTAAACACAAAGAGCGGGTGGGCCAGCCTGAGGAAGGCCACATTGAGCCGAAACGTCGCGAAGGCCCACCGCAGTGCACTACACCCGCTTAAGGGTAATTTTTTGAACAGGGGGCACCAATACCGGTCCCAGTGATGGACCGTGCACTTAGGTTCCGGCATAGCCGGGCCTAGTCTTTCCCCACACCCTAACCAGCCTGTGCCTCCTGGGATTGGTGGTGCCCCTGCCCATTGCCTCTCTCCCTCATTCTGGGGAGCCCCCCACCCACTACCCTGTCCTAACCCTAACCCCTTTGCCCCCCTCCCCCCTCCCCTTCTAGCCCTAATTTGAGGGAACCACAAAAGCCTACATAAGGAGAAAAAGGGAGAAAAAAGCCAAGAAAGAGCAGAAACAAAAGGAAAGGATTTACAAGAAGGGGGTGCCATAAAAGAATAAAGAGAAATACAGAACATAGGACGGGATGTCTAAAGAGAAGGGGGTGCCATTTACAGAAATAAAGAGAAAGAATAAAAGAACAACAGAAAGAAACGGAAAGACAGAAAGTCCCGTAAAGATAAAGAATAACAGAAAGAATAAAGAAAAACGGAAAGACGGAAAGTCCCGTAAGAATAAAGAATGACAGAAAGAATAAAGAAATATAGAAGTACACGGAAAGACAGAAAGTCCCGTAAGAATAAAGAATAAGAAAAACGGAAAGACAGAAAAGTCCCGTAAGAATAAAGAATAACAGAAAGATAGAAAAAGGGAGAGCTAAAGCAGCCAAAGCTGAGAAACAGAAAAAACTAAGAAACAGAAAAGTTAAGAAAAACGGAAGTAAAAACCAAGAGTATAAAAGGCCCAGAGTGGCAGAATTAAACACAAAGAGCGGGTGGGCCAGCCTGAGGAAGGCCACATTGAGCCGAAACGTCGCGAAGGCCCACCGCAGTGCACTACACCCGCTTAAGGGTAATTTTTTGAACAGGGGGCACCAATACCGGTCCCAGTGATGGACCGTGCACTTAGGTTCCGGCATAGCCGGGCCTAGTCTTTCCCCACACCCTAACCAGCCTGTGCCTCCTGGGATTGGTGGTGCCCCTGCCCATTGCCTCTCTCCCTCATTCTGGGGAGCCCCCCACCCACTACCCTGTCCTAACCCTAACCCCTTTGCCCCCCTCCCCCCTCCCCTTCTAGCCCTAATTTGAGGGAACCACAAAAGCCTACATAAGGAGAAAAAGGGAGAAAAAAGCCAAGAAAGAGCAGAAACAAAAGGAAAGGATTTACAAGAAGGGGGTGCCATAAAAGAATAAAGAGAAATACAGAACATAGGACGGGATGTCTAAAGAGAAGGGGGTGCCATTTACAGAAATAAAGAGAAAGAATAAAAGAACAACAGAAAGAAACGGAAAGACAGAAAGTCCCGTAAAGATAAAGAATAACAGAAAGAATAAAGAAAAACGGAAAGACGGAAAGTCCCGTAAGAATAAAGAATGACAGAAAGAATAAAGAAATATAGAAGTACACGGAAAGACAGAAAGTCCCGTAAGAATAAAGAATAAGAAAAACGGAAAGACAGAAAAGTCCCGTAAGAATAAAGAATAACAGAAAGATAGAAAAAGGGAGAGCTAAAGCAGCCAAAGCTGAGAAACAGAAAAAACTAAGAAACAGAAAAGTTAAGAAAAACGGAAGTAAAAACCAAGAGTATAAAAGGCCCAGAGTGGCAGAATTAAACACAAAGAGCGGGTGGGCCAGCCTGAGGAAGGCCACATTGAGCCGAAACGTCGCGAAGGCCCACCGCAGTGCACTACACCCGCTTAAGGGTAATTTTTTGAACAGGGGGCACCAATACCGGTCCCAGTGATGGACCGTGCACTTAGGTTCCGGCATAGCCGGGCCTAGTCTTTCCCCACACCCTAACCAGCCTGTGCCTCCTGGGATTGGTGGTGCCCCTGCCCATTGCCTCTCTCCCTCATTCTGGGGAGCCCCCCACCCACTACCCTGTCCTAACCCTAACCCCTTTGCCCCCCTCCCCCCTCCCCTTCTAGCCCTAATTTGAGGGAACCACAAAAGCCTACATAAGGAGAAAAAGGGAGAAAAAAGCCAAGAAAGAGCAGAAACAAAAGGAAAGGATTTACAAGAAGGGGGTGCCATAAAAGAATAAAGAGAAATACAGAACATAGGACGGGATGTCTAAAGAGAAGGGGGTGCCATTTACAGAAATAAAGAGAAAGAATAAAAGAACAACAGAAAGAAACGGAAAGACAGAAAGTCCCGTAAAGATAAAGAATAACAGAAAGAATAAAGAAAAACGGAAAGACGGAAAGTCCCGTAAGAATAAAGAATGACAGAAAGAATAAAGAAATATAGAAGTACACGGAAAGACAGAAAGTCCCGTAAGAATAAAGAATAAGAAAAACGGAAAGACAGAAAAGTCCCGTAAGAATAAAGAATAACAGAAAGATAGAAAAAGGGAGAGCTAAAGCAGCCAAAGCTGAGAAACAGAAAAAACTAAGAAACAGAAAAGTTAAGAAAAACGGAAGTAAAAACCAAGAGTATAAAAGGCCCAGAGTGGCAGAATTAAACACAAAGAGCGGGTGGGCCAGCCTGAGGAAGGCCACATTGAGCCGAAACGTCGCGAAGGCCCACCGCAGTGCACTACACCCGCTTAAGGGTAATTTTTTGAACAGGGGGCACCAATACCGGTCCCAGTGATGGACCGTGCACTTAGGTTCCGGCATAGCCGGGCCTAGTCTTTCCCCACACCCTAACCAGCCTGTGCCTCCTGGGATTGGTGGTGCCCCTGCCCATTGCCTCTCTCCCTCATTCTGGGGAGCCCCCCACCCACTACCCTGTCCTAACCCTAACCCCTTTGCCCCCCTCCCCCCTCCCCTTCTAGCCCTAATTTGAGGGAACCACAAAAGCCTACATAAGGAGAAAAAGGGAGAAAAAAGCCAAGAAAGAGCAGAAACAAAAGGAAAGGATTTACAAGAAGGGGGTGCCATAAAAGAATAAAGAGAAATACAGAACATAGGACGGGATGTCTAAAGAGAAGGGGGTGCCATTTACAGAAATAAAGAGAAAGAATAAAAGAACAACAGAAAGAAACGGAAAGACAGAAAGTCCCGTAAAGATAAAGAATAACAGAAAGAATAAAGAAAAACGGAAAGACGGAAAGTCCCGTAAGAATAAAGAATGACAGAAAGAATAAAGAAATATAGAAGTACACGGAAAGACAGAAAGTCCCGTAAGAATAAAGAATAAGAAAAACGGAAAGACAGAAAAGTCCCGTAAGAATAAAGAATAACAGAAAGATAGAAAAAGGGAGAGCTAAAGCAGCCAAAGCTGAGAAACAGAAAAAACTAAGAAACAGAAAAGTTAAGAAAAACGGAAGTAAAAACCAAGAGTATAAAAGGCCCAGAGTGGCAGAATTAAACACAAAGAGCGGGTGGGCCAGCCTGAGGAAGGCCACATTGAGCCGAAACGTCGCGAAGGCCCACCGCAGTGCACTACACCCGCTTAAGGGTAATTTTTTGAACAGGGGGCACCAATACCGGTCCCAGTGATGGACCGTGCACTTAGGTTCCGGCATAGCCGGGCCTAGTCTTTCCCCACACCCTAACCAGCCTGTGCCTCCTGGGATTGGTGGTGCCCCTGCCCATTGCCTCTCTCCCTCATTCTGGGGAGCCCCCCACCCACTACCCTGTCCTAACCCTAACCCCTTTGCCCCCCTCCCCCCTCCCCTTCTAGCCCTAATTTGAGGGAACCACAAAAGCCTACATAAGGAGAAAAAGGGAGAAAAAAGCCAAGAAAGAGCAGAAACAAAAGGAAAGGATTTACAAGAAGGGGGTGCCATAAAAGAATAAAGAGAAATACAGAACATAGGACGGGATGTCTAAAGAGAAGGGGGTGCCATTTACAGAAATAAAGAGAAAGAATAAAAGAACAACAGAAAGAAACGGAAAGACAGAAAGTCCCGTAAAGATAAAGAATAACAGAAAGAATAAAGAAAAACGGAAAGACGGAAAGTCCCGTAAGAATAAAGAATGACAGAAAGAATAAAGAAATATAGAAGTACACGGAAAGACAGAAAGTCCCGTAAGAATAAAGAATAAGAAAAACGGAAAGACAGAAAAGTCCCGTAAGAATAAAGAATAACAGAAAGATAGAAAAAGGGAGAGCTAAAGCAGCCAAAGCTGAGAAACAGAAAAAACTAAGAAACAGAAAAGTTAAGAAAAACGGAAGTAAAAACCAAGAGTATAAAAGGCCCAGAGTGGCAGAATTAAACACAAAGAGCGGGTGGGCCAGCCTGAGGAAGGCCACATTGAGCCGAAACGTCGCGAAGGCCCACCGCAGTGCACTACACCCGCTTAAGGGTAATTTTTTGAACAGGGGGCACCAATACCGGTCCCAGTGATGGACCGTGCACTTAGGTTCCGGCATAGCCGGGCCTAGTCTTTCCCCACACCCTAACCAGCCTGTGCCTCCTGGGATTGGTGGTGCCCCTGCCCATTGCCTCTCTCCCTCATTCTGGGGAGCCCCCCACCCACTACCCTGTCCTAACCCTAACCCCTTTGCCCCCCTCCCCCCTCCCCTTCTAGCCCTAATTTGAGGGAACCACAAAAGCCTACATAAGGAGAAAAAGGGAGAAAAAAGCCAAGAAAGAGCAGAAACAAAAGGAAAGGATTTACAAGAAGGGGGTGCCATAAAAGAATAAAGAGAAATACAGAACATAGGACGGGATGTCTAAAGAGAAGGGGGTGCCATTTACAGAAATAAAGAGAAAGAATAAAAGAACAACAGAAAGAAACGGAAAGACAGAAAGTCCCGTAAAGATAAAGAATAACAGAAAGAATAAAGAAAAACGGAAAGACGGAAAGTCCCGTAAGAATAAAGAATGACAGAAAGAATAAAGAAATATAGAAGTACACGGAAAGACAGAAAGTCCCGTAAGAATAAAGAATAAGAAAAACGGAAAGACAGAAAAGTCCCGTAAGAATAAAGAATAACAGAAAGATAGAAAAAGGGAGAGCTAAAGCAGCCAAAGCTGAGAAACAGAAAAAACTAAGAAACAGAAAAGTTAAGAAAAACGGAAGTAAAAACCAAGAGTATAAAAGGCCCAGAGTGGCAGAATTAAACACAAAGAGCGGGTGGGCCAGCCTGAGGAAGGCCACATTGAGCCGAAACGTCGCGAAGGCCCACCGCAGTGCACTACACCCGCTTAAGGGTAATTTTTTGAACAGGGGGCACCAATACCGGTCCCAGTGATGGACCGTGCACTTAGGTTCCGGCATAGCCGGGCCTAGTCTTTCCCCACACCCTAACCAGCCTGTGCCTCCTGGGATTGGTGGTGCCCCTGCCCATTGCCTCTCTCCCTCATTCTGGGGAGCCCCCCACCCACTACCCTGTCCTAACCCTAACCCCTTTGCCCCCCTCCCCCCTCCCCTTCTAGCCCTAATTTGAGGGAACCACAAAAGCCTACATAAGGAGAAAAAGGGAGAAAAAAGCCAAGAAAGAGCAGAAACAAAAGGAAAGGATTTACAAGAAGGGGGTGCCATAAAAGAATAAAGAGAAATACAGAACATAGGACGGGATGTCTAAAGAGAAGGGGGTGCCATTTACAGAAATAAAGAGAAAGAATAAAAGAACAACAGAAAGAAACGGAAAGACAGAAAGTCCCGTAAAGATAAAGAATAACAGAAAGAATAAAGAAAAACGGAAAGACGGAAAGTCCCGTAAGAATAAAGAATGACAGAAAGAATAAAGAAATATAGAAGTACACGGAAAGACAGAAAGTCCCGTAAGAATAAAGAATAAGAAAAACGGAAAGACAGAAAAGTCCCGTAAGAATAAAGAATAACAGAAAGATAGAAAAAGGGAGAGCTAAAGCAGCCAAAGCTGAGAAACAGAAAAAACTAAGAAACAGAAAAGTTAAGAAAAACGGAAGTAAAAACCAAGAGTATAAAAGGCCCAGAGTGGCAGAATTAAACACAAAGAGCGGGTGGGCCAGCCTGAGGAAGGCCACATTGAGCCGAAACGTCGCGAAGGCCCACCGCAGTGCACTACACCCGCTTAAGGGTAATTTTTTGAACAGGGGGCACCAATACCGGTCCCAGTGATGGACCGTGCACTTAGGTTCCGGCATAGCCGGGCCTAGTCTTTCCCCACACCCTAACCAGCCTGTGCCTCCTGGGATTGGTGGTGCCCCTGCCCATTGCCTCTCTCCCTCATTCTGGGGAGCCCCCCACCCACTACCCTGTCCTAACCCTAACCCCTTTGCCCCCCTCCCCCCTCCCCTTCTAGCCCTAATTTGAGGGAACCACAAAAGCCTACATAAGGAGAAAAAGGGAGAAAAAAGCCAAGAAAGAGCAGAAACAAAAGGAAAGGATTTACAAGAAGGGGGTGCCATAAAAGAATAAAGAGAAATACAGAACATAGGACGGGATGTCTAAAGAGAAGGGGGTGCCATTTACAGAAATAAAGAGAAAGAATAAAAGAACAACAGAAAGAAACGGAAAGACAGAAAGTCCCGTAAAGATAAAGAATAACAGAAAGAATAAAGAAAAACGGAAAGACGGAAAGTCCCGTAAGAATAAAGAATGACAGAAAGAATAAAGAAATATAGAAGTACACGGAAAGACAGAAAGTCCCGTAAGAATAAAGAATAAGAAAAACGGAAAGACAGAAAAGTCCCGTAAGAATAAAGAATAACAGAAAGATAGAAAAAGGGAGAGCTAAAGCAGCCAAAGCTGAGAAACAGAAAAAACTAAGAAACAGAAAAGTTAAGAAAAACGGAAGTAAAAACCAAGAGTATAAAAGGCCCAGAGTGGCAGAATTAAACACAAAGAGCGGGTGGGCCAGCCTGAGGAAGGCCACATTGAGCCGAAACGTCGCGAAGGCCCACCGCAGTGCACTACACCCGCTTAAGGGTAATTTTTTGAACAGGGGGCACCAATACCGGTCCCAGTGATGGACCGTGCACTTAGGTTCCGGCATAGCCGGGCCTAGTCTTTCCCCACACCCTAACCAGCCTGTGCCTCCTGGGATTGGTGGTGCCCCTGCCCATTGCCTCTCTCCCTCATTCTGGGGAGCCCCCCACCCACTACCCTGTCCTAACCCTAACCCCTTTGCCCCCCTCCCCCCTCCCCTTCTAGCCCTAATTTGAGGGAACCACAAAAGCCTACATAAGGAGAAAAAGGGAGAAAAAAGCCAAGAAAGAGCAGAAACAAAAGGAAAGGATTTACAAGAAGGGGGTGCCATAAAAGAATAAAGAGAAATACAGAACATAGGACGGGATGTCTAAAGAGAAGGGGGTGCCATTTACAGAAATAAAGAGAAAGAATAAAAGAACAACAGAAAGAAACGGAAAGACAGAAAGTCCCGTAAAGATAAAGAATAACAGAAAGAATAAAGAAAAACGGAAAGACGGAAAGTCCCGTAAGAATAAAGAATGACAGAAAGAATAAAGAAATATAGAAGTACACGGAAAGACAGAAAGTCCCGTAAGAATAAAGAATAAGAAAAACGGAAAGACAGAAAAGTCCCGTAAGAATAAAGAATAACAGAAAGATAGAAAAAGGGAGAGCTAAAGCAGCCAAAGCTGAGAAACAGAAAAAACTAAGAAACAGAAAAGTTAAGAAAAACGGAAGTAAAAACCAAGAGTATAAAAGGCCCAGAGTGGCAGAATTAAACACAAAGAGCGGGTGGGCCAGCCTGAGGAAGGCCACATTGAGCCGAAACGTCGCGAAGGCCCACCGCAGTGCACTACACCCGCTTAAGGGTAATTTTTTGAACAGGGGGCACCAATACCGGTCCCAGTGATGGACCGTGCACTTAGGTTCCGGCATAGCCGGGCCTAGTCTTTCCCCACACCCTAACCAGCCTGTGCCTCCTGGGATTGGTGGTGCCCCTGCCCATTGCCTCTCTCCCTCATTCTGGGGAGCCCCCCACCCACTACCCTGTCCTAACCCTAACCCCTTTGCCCCCCTCCCCCCTCCCCTTCTAGCCCTAATTTGAGGGAACCACAAAAGCCTACATAAGGAGAAAAAGGGAGAAAAAAGCCAAGAAAGAGCAGAAACAAAAGGAAAGGATTTACAAGAAGGGGGTGCCATAAAAGAATAAAGAGAAATACAGAACATAGGACGGGATGTCTAAAGAGAAGGGGGTGCCATTTACAGAAATAAAGAGAAAGAATAAAAGAACAACAGAAAGAAACGGAAAGACAGAAAGTCCCGTAAAGATAAAGAATAACAGAAAGAATAAAGAAAAACGGAAAGACGGAAAGTCCCGTAAGAATAAAGAATGACAGAAAGAATAAAGAAATATAGAAGTACACGGAAAGACAGAAAGTCCCGTAAGAATAAAGAATAAGAAAAACGGAAAGACAGAAAAGTCCCGTAAGAATAAAGAATAACAGAAAGATAGAAAAAGGGAGAGCTAAAGCAGCCAAAGCTGAGAAACAGAAAAAACTAAGAAACAGAAAAGTTAAGAAAAACGGAAGTAAAAACCAAGAGTATAAAAGGCCCAGAGTGGCAGAATTAAACACAAAGAGCGGGTGGGCCAGCCTGAGGAAGGCCACATTGAGCCGAAACGTCGCGAAGGCCCACCGCAGTGCACTACACCCGCTTAAGGGTAATTTTTTGAACAGGGGGCACCAATACCGGTCCCAGTGATGGACCGTGCACTTAGGTTCCGGCATAGCCGGGCCTAGTCTTTCCCCACACCCTAACCAGCCTGTGCCTCCTGGGATTGGTGGTGCCCCTGCCCATTGCCTCTCTCCCTCATTCTGGGGAGCCCCCCACCCACTACCCTGTCCTAACCCTAACCCCTTTGCCCCCCTCCCCCCTCCCCTTCTAGCCCTAATTTGAGGGAACCACAAAAGCCTACATAAGGAGAAAAAGGGAGAAAAAAGCCAAGAAAGAGCAGAAACAAAAGGAAAGGATTTACAAGAAGGGGGTGCCATAAAAGAATAAAGAGAAATACAGAACATAGGACGGGATGTCTAAAGAGAAGGGGGTGCCATTTACAGAAATAAAGAGAAAGAATAAAAGAACAACAGAAAGAAACGGAAAGACAGAAAGTCCCGTAAAGATAAAGAATAACAGAAAGAATAAAGAAAAACGGAAAGACGGAAAGTCCCGTAAGAATAAAGAATGACAGAAAGAATAAAGAAATATAGAAGTACACGGAAAGACAGAAAGTCCCGTAAGAATAAAGAATAAGAAAAACGGAAAGACAGAAAAGTCCCGTAAGAATAAAGAATAACAGAAAGATAGAAAAAGGGAGAGCTAAAGCAGCCAAAGCTGAGAAACAGAAAAAACTAAGAAACAGAAAAGTTAAGAAAAACGGAAGTAAAAACCAAGAGTATAAAAGGCCCAGAGTGGCAGAATTAAACACAAAGAGCGGGTGGGCCAGCCTGAGGAAGGCCACATTGAGCCGAAACGTCGCGAAGGCCCACCGCAGTGCACTACACCCGCTTAAGGGTAATTTTTTGAACAGGGGGCACCAATACCGGTCCCAGTGATGGACCGTGCACTTAGGTTCCGGCATAGCCGGGCCTAGTCTTTCCCCACACCCTAACCAGCCTGTGCCTCCTGGGATTGGTGGTGCCCCTGCCCATTGCCTCTCTCCCTCATTCTGGGGAGCCCCCCACCCACTACCCTGTCCTAACCCTAACCCCTTTGCCCCCCTCCCCCCTCCCCTTCTAGCCCTAATTTGAGGGAACCACAAAAGCCTACATAAGGAGAAAAAGGGAGAAAAAAGCCAAGAAAGAGCAGAAACAAAAGGAAAGGATTTACAAGAAGGGGGTGCCATAAAAGAATAAAGAGAAATACAGAACATAGGACGGGATGTCTAAAGAGAAGGGGGTGCCATTTACAGAAATAAAGAGAAAGAATAAAAGAACAACAGAAAGAAACGGAAAGACAGAAAGTCCCGTAAAGATAAAGAATAACAGAAAGAATAAAGAAAAACGGAAAGACGGAAAGTCCCGTAAGAATAAAGAATGACAGAAAGAATAAAGAAATATAGAAGTACACGGAAAGACAGAAAGTCCCGTAAGAATAAAGAATAAGAAAAACGGAAAGACAGAAAAGTCCCGTAAGAATAAAGAATAACAGAAAGATAGAAAAAGGGAGAGCTAAAGCAGCCAAAGCTGAGAAACAGAAAAAACTAAGAAACAGAAAAGTTAAGAAAAACGGAAGTAAAAACCAAGAGTATAAAAGGCCCAGAGTGGCAGAATTACACAAAGAGCGGGTGGGCCAGCCTGAGGAAGGCCACATTGAGCCGAAACGTCGCGAAGGCCCACCGCAGTGCACTACACCCGCTTAAGGGTAATTTTTTGAACAGGGGGCACCAATACCGGTCCCAGTGATGGACCGTGCACTTAGGTTCCGGCATAGCCGGGCCTAGTCTTTCCCCACACCCTAACCAGCCTGTGCCTCCTGGGATTGGTGGTGCCCCTGCCCATTGCCTCTCTCCCTCATTCTGGGGAGCCCCCCACCCACTACCCTGTCCTAACCCTAACCCCTTTGCCCCCCTCCCCCCTCCCCTTCTAGCCCTAATTTGAGGGAACCACAAAAGCCTACATAAGGAGAAAAAGGGAGAAAAAAGCCAAGAAAGAGCAGAAACAAAAGGAAAGGATTTACAAGAAGGGGGTGCCATAAAAGAATAAAGAGAAATACAGAACATAGGACGGGATGTCTAAAGAGAAGGGGGTGCCATTTACAGAAATAAAGAGAAAGAATAAAAGAACAACAGAAAGAAACGGAAAGACAGAAAGTCCCGTAAAGATAAAGAATAACAGAAAGAATAAAGAAAAACGGAAAGACGGAAAGTCCCGTAAGAATAAAGAATGACAGAAAGAATAAAGAAATATAGAAGTACACGGAAAGACAGAAAGTCCCGTAAGAATAAAGAATAAGAAAAACGGAAAGACAGAAAAGTCCCGTAAGAATAAAGAATAACAGAAAGATAGAAAAAGGGAGAGCTAAAGCAGCCAAAGCTGAGAAACAGAAAAAACTAAGAAACAGAAAAGTTAAGAAAAACGGAAGTAAAAACCAAGAGTATAAAAGGCCCAGAGTGGCAGAATTAAACACAAAGAGCGGGTGGGCCAGCCTGAGGAAGGCCACATTGAGCCGAAACGTCGCGAAGGCCCACCGCAGTGCACTACACCCGCTTAAGGGTAATTTTTTGAACAGGGGGCACCAATACCGGTCCCAGTGATGGACCGTGCACTTAGGTTCCGGCATAGCCGGGCCTAGTCTTTCCCCACACCCTAACCAGCCTGTGCCTCCTGGGATTGGTGGTGCCCCTGCCCATTGCCTCTCTCCCTCATTCTGGGGAGCCCCCCACCCACTACCCTGTCCTAACCCTAACCCCTTTGCCCCCCTCCCCCCTCCCCTTCTAGCCCTAATTTGAGGGAACCACAAAAGCCTACATAAGGAGAAAAAGGGAGAAAAAAGCCAAGAAAGAGCAGAAACAAAAGGAAAGGATTTACAAGAAGGGGTGCCATAAAAGAATAAAGAGAAATACAGAACATAGGACGGGATGTCTAAAGAGAAGGGGGTGCCATTTACAGAAATAAAGAGAAAGAATAAAAGAACAACAGAAAGAAACGGAAAGACAGAAAGTCCCGTAAAGATAAAGAATAACAGAAAGAATAAAGAAAAACGGAAAGACGGAAAGTCCCGTAAGAATAAAGAATGACAGAAAGAATAAAGAAATATAGAAGTACACGGAAAGACAGAAAGTCCCGTAAGAATAAAGAATAAGAAAAACGGAAAGACAGAAAAGTCCCGTAAGAATAAAGAATAACAGAAAGATAGAAAAAGGGAGAGCTAAAGCAGCCAAAGCTGAGAAACAGAAAAAACTAAGAAACAGAAAAGTAAGAAAACGGAAGTAAAAACCAAGAGTATAAAAGGCCCAGAGTGGCAGAATTAAACACAAAGAGCGGGTGGGCCAGCCTGAGGAAGGCCACATTGAGCCGAAACGTCGCGAAGGCCCACCGCAGTGCACTACACCCGCTTAAGGGTAATTTTTTGAACAGGGGGCACCAATACCGGTCCCAGTGATGGACCGTGCACTTAGGTTCCGGCATAGCCGGGCCTAGTCTTTCCCCACACCCTAACCAGCCTGTGCCTCCTGGGATTGGTGGTGCCCCTGCCCATTGCCTCTCTCCCTCATTCTGGGGAGCCCCCCACCCACTACCCTGTCCTAACCCTAACCCCTTTGCCCCCCTCCCCCCTCCCCTTCTAGCCCTAATTTGAGGGAACCACAAAAGCCTACATAAGGAGAAAAAGGGAGAAAAAAGCCAAGAAAGAGCAGAAACAAAAGGAAAGGATTTACAAGAAGGGGGTGCCATAAAAGAATAAAGAGAAATACAGAACATAGGACGGGATGTCTAAAGAGAAGGGGGTGCCATTTACAGAAATAAAGAGAAAGAATAAAAGAACAACAGAAAGAAACGGAAGACAGAAAGTCCCGTAAAGATAAAGAATAACAGAAAGAATAAAGAAAAACGGAAAGACGGAAAGTCCCGTAAGAATAAAGAATGACAGAAAGAATAAAGAAATATAGAAGTACACGGAAAGACAGAAAGTCCCGTAAGAATAAAGAATAAGAAAAACGGAAAGACAGAAAAGTCCCGTAAGAATAAAGAATAACAGAAAGATAGAAAAAGGGAGAGCTAAAGCAGCCAAAGCTGAGAAACAGAAAAAACTAAGAAACAGAAAAGTTAAGAAAAACGGAAGTAAAAACCAAGAGTATAAAAGGCCCAGAGTGGCAGAATTAAACACAAAGAGCGGGTGGGCCAGCCTGAGGAAGGCCACATTGAGCCGAAACGTCGCGAAGGCCCACCGCAGTGCACTACACCCGCTTAAGGGTAATTTTTTGAACAGGGGGCACCAATACCGGTCCCAGTGATGGACCGTGCACTTAGGTTCCGGCATAGCCGGGCCTAGTCTTTCCCCACACCCTAACCAGCCTGTGCCTCCTGGGATTGGTGGTGCCCCTGCCCATTGCCTCTCTCCCTCATTCTGGGGAGCCCCCCCACCCACTA
>NC_140527.1:0-22491 GCF_057382185.1 Mchenga conophoros
AAAAAAATACAAATAAAATTAGGATTCCAGCTTTTAATTAAAACTCTAGTTCAATGACTACCACAAACAAAAAACACACGTTATCCAACTTTCACACTGCGTGCCACGATGACAAAGTGACCCAAGCTAATTAAATGGCTCGTCCCTCCTCTATCATGGTCAGTAGTGACGCGTGTTCACACTGCATTAAAGTTTGTTTGCTCTGTAGTTACCAATGGCTAAAAATGGTCCTTCAAATATGTTCGTCTGTGGACATGAGTGGACGGGTGTTACACCAGAAACCAAAAAATGAACCAGAAATGAGGAAATCCGCCTCCAGTTTCTGCCTTCCAGCACGCTAAAGAAAAATCCAGTTGACCTTTGACAGCTGCAGCCTGCCCTACATTTAACACGGGTCACATCATTAACAGCAGCTACCCAATTCCTTACTAATGCTGGTAATCAAGGCATGTAAGACCTGTCAGGAATCTAAATTATTGTGGTGTCACATCTGTTCTAAATAAACATACACTAAAGAAAATGTAATGCTTTCATCAAAACAACCGGTCCAACTCACGACTAATGAAACAAAAACGTCATCATAAGCAGTCTTTCTGGCACAGACGATGTGAACAAAGAGGTGAAATACCGCGACCCTGGTGCTCGGACTGAAGTGTACACACTGCATAGTTCAAATATACAGTGTGGAAGTGGGACGCAGCTAGTGTACTTAAGATTACCGCTCACCCTAAATGGTTATTATTAGCAGTTACAGCAACTAATATTACGTGTCCCCGCTGACGGGCCCTGTAGAGGCTTCGTTTACGCGCTGCAAACACACACTGCTGGGCATGGTCTGCTGTTTTCGCTTCTGTTCGCCGCCGCCATTTTCTGACAAGGGAACGGAGGACATGTTGGAAGCTAGCACAACAAAAGAGCGGCCATTTCCAATCACACAGTCCCCTTTCCGCTCCGTAACAGCTGTAATTCAGGATACAAGTACGCACCTAGGGTCTGTACACGGCTGTCACCACGCAGCCAAAAGTGTCAAACGGAACCGAGAGGGAAGCGTTTGAAAGCGGTGGCTGGAAATACATAATACACAGTGTGTCCTCGTAGCTGTTGGGCTGATTAGCAGGCCTAATGCCAGCAGGGTTGAGGGTTCACAATCACTGTTAGCCGTCTTTTTCCCAGAGCAGACGGGACGACATTTATTGACCGAAATAAATGTTTCCATGTTAGTATCGACACAGACGCCGTGCCGCCCAACCATGTCTCCTTACCTGATGTGTGGAATCCCGACACCGCCTTGTAGGATTTTGTATAGTTTGCTTTCGTATAACAACTGCGGATGTCTGGCCTTTTGTGATTCCAATTTAACAGCTACTTCCTGAAAAATAGAAACACGACAACAAATACACTTCAATATTAACCATTCTTTTTACTACTAACATCCAGGGATTCATAAACTGAATGCAGCTAAAAGTATTGTGTAACCCTAGCAGATAAATAGAAGCTGTGCACTTTCCAACCTATAAAGTTATCGCACACATAGGACAAAGCTACCGTCATATTCGGTAAAATTATTTAGCAACTTCCAGAAGACAGCTAAACAATCCAAGATGTAGAAAGATGCACCATATTACCTCTCCATTTGTGATGTTGATGGCCAGATATATGTCGCCGAAAGATCCTGATCCGATTTTTCTGACGAGTTTGTATTTTCCACCGACTATGAACTCTGCTTTAGAGCCACTGCTGCTCGCCATATCCACCAGATATCAAATTCCACCTGATTTGCTTTAGGAAATTCTGTGGCAATTTAGCCCGATTGTCAGCAGAACATACGGCGTCCCGTATATCCACTTGGTGTTACAGGGGGCAATGTGGGCTAGCTGTTACTACAAAATATTTTCGAAAACCAATGAACCAGGCTTCGATAGATCTCATATATAGTTTTCTGGCTTTCGTCTGGCTACAATAATCTTAGTTAAAACACAAACTGGTCAGGTAAACGCTCAATGGCGTGTTAGTATCGACGTACAAACATCCAGAACTAAATTAGAACAAGCCTAAGGCCTTTAACACCCAACCAGCTACCTCGAAGTAGCAACTAATGTCCGTCAAATCTAACGTTAGCTAACGTTAGCATCAAGCTAACGTCGTCGTAACGAACGCAACGGAGAAACTGTCCAGGTTTCCTCTGCAGTGAAGAGCGAAAGTAAATCTTTATACTCTCGCGGGTGCCGTTGCTTCTTCGATCTTTTAAAGACGTTTTCAGCAAACTTTAAGGGTCGAAACCGTCTGTACAAAGTACAACCCACTCACTCCGCCATCTTGTCTTCTCTACCCTTTCTCTCAGCTGGTTGCCGTTGGAGGCGATTAGCTAAGGTACCTCATGGCCCCTTCAGTTGCTATCGGAAATAAAAGTAAATATAAAAAATATGCCACAAAACTTAGTGCTAAGAAAGGAAATATGCTTTATGTATGCCCGCAGTATAAATGCTTTATAACGCAACATTCCTAGTTTGAATGGCCTTAAAATTTTGTATATTTTGTTTCTTTTTTAATTTGTTTTTTTGTCCTATCGCGTGTCGACGTATGTTAAAGGCCAATTAATTTTTATTAATCCTTTATTTATCCAGGTAAAAATCTCATTGAGATTAAAACTCTCATTTACAAGGGAGACCTGGCATCATAGCAACAAAAGTCACATACCACATAGGTATATAACATTTAAAACAAATACAATATCCCATACAAACATGTGTAAAATATACAATAACAGATCAAATTAAGAGTACATTAAAAACAATCACACTGAGTAAAAGAGCTGTTCTCTCGTTCCTTTAAGACAGACTTAAACTCTCCCAAGGTAACCAATTCTGATCATTTCAGTTCCTTCTGCAGATTATTCCAGGAAGCAGGGGCAGCGTATTTAAAGGCCTTTTTCCCCAATTCTGTTCTGATTTTTGGGACAATCAATTGTATGATTTTGTTCGAACGAAGGTTGTATTGGTTGTGGTTTTTACACATATAAACACATAAATAAGATGGAACCAGCCCAAGGAGAGATTTATAGATAAAAATCAACCAATGGGAGAGTCTGTGAATATGCAAAGATGGACATTTAGCAGCAGCATACAAAGAACAATGATGTACATGATTTCCATAGCCAGTAATAAAACGTAAAGCACAAAAGGCCAATTAATTAACCGTGAAAAGTTCTTTTTGGGGGGTTAACTTTTGTTTGGTTGATAATTTGGTCAGGTTCCACCACAGAGCACTTGAATGCACCAGCAGGTGATGTTTTCGAACAGACTACGTCATGTGACTGGAAAACATGAAATATTATTCCAAAATATGTTACAAATATTTGCCAGAAATTCTACATGGTCATTCAGAGAACGAATATGACAAGGGTAGATTTTTTTAGTGGGCAGTCAGAAGACCAAAAAACAGATCTTTGTTCCTCAAGTAGACCATTACGCCTTTTGCTATAATGTCATATTTTATTAGGATTTTTTTATTTTGAGATATTAAAATCACAACAGACAAAACTGGGGGACAGAAAAGCAAAAGAAGAAAGTAAGACAAGTTTGGCAGGGAGAGAAAAAACAAGACAATCTGCTTGAATACCTGCTGAAAAAAACCACACAGCAGGGAAACCATAGCAACAACCAGCATATGTATAACTAAGAGTAACATACATATGATAAGTGTTACTGAGCAGCACACAGTATTAATATTACATGACATGTTTAGAGGCAGCAGCCGACCAAGATGGTGTGTGGGCACCTGTGTGTGTGAGCGTGCTGTGCTCATAAGGTTTCTGTGTTTAAGTATCTAATAGTGTGTGGGGGGAGCCACAGGCCTGCCCCCCAGGACATGAAAGAGCTAGAATGGTCCAAGACACAGTCATGTTGCAGCGCTGGGTGCTGCGGTACAGAATTCACCGGGTATGGATCCTCTCCGCAAAGATCTCCAAAACAGGCCAATAACATTCCAATCTTCCAGGTCCCAGAGGCAAGTGAAAGGAAGGATACAGTCAGAGTTGTGAAAGAGCTGCTCAGCAGACACTGAAACTACCTCCCAAATGGACATCCAGACATCCAAACTAGTCCTCGAGATTCACCAGCACCTCCCAGGTCGATAATAGTGAGATTCCTCAGCACAGCAAAAAATAACAAGCATGGAGCCAAAAAGTCTTTTTTTACATAAATGGACATTCTTTAAAAAAGACAACTGTCCCGATCCACGAATGAAGACAGCAAATGTTCACGAAATCAAAAGAAAGGATGTCCAGGCCAAATGTCTGCATCCAGCAAAAGTGAAAATATATCTGCACACCGGAGAGGAGACTTTCGCTGCACTAACGGAGGCCACGCTGCTGCTGGAGAGTCGAGATATGCTGTGGAGAAACGGAGCATGTTAAGGACAGCTGAAGGAAGGCTGGACGTTAAGGGTAAAGGGCAGAGGTCTGTTGACTCAACTGTAAGAAAGAAAACAAGAGGAGGGGAGTTGAACCTACACGAGGAACAATGAATGCCATAAATCCATAAACATGAAGACGATGTGGACAGTTACATGTCACAGTAATAGAAGAGATATTTCTTAATGTCCTGGTGGTTCGATACGAGCAGATTACACTCATCTGGGCCTCTTTGACATCGTACTGAGCCTTTTTTCCCACAGAGGGGGAAGGTCTCACCCCTCTGACCAGCACAGAGGTAAACACAGTTAAACGACCGTGGTTGACTGGAGGTCCTGCTCTGTGTTATTAATGCCATTTCTTTGTTTTTCCTGACATATGTCGTGGACATATCTCACACCCATCTACAAGTGAAGCACATTTATGGGAAACACTTGTTTAAACAAAAAGGGGAACATATCATAACATCATAGTTATAATGTAGCACAATCAATAACCCAATCAAGAGAATGATTTAGGGTTTCTTGAGTCAGAGAAAGGGTTTGAGTACGCAGTGCATCATGTAGGGAGTTGCTGTCCTGTTTAGCATGTGTACCAATCATGAGGACGTTTTTTCACGATGATGAAACACATTTTGTCATCTTCACTGAAACAATAGGAGTCATGAAAATAACAATTTGAAATGTGCCCAAATGAAGACTGGCTAGACTTCTGTGTGGGATCATGCATTAAGATGAAGGAATTATACAATAGAGAAAATGTTACAATTGAAAAACTAACGACAGTTACATGGGTTACTAACTTATAAGGCAGAAGGACATGTCAGATATATGAATAAAACATATTATGAAATGGGGAATAAAGCTGGCAGGTTTAACGGCCTTTCAGCCCAATCCAGCTGAAATCCAGAGACCAACGAGATGGCAAAAGCACAGGCGTTCTGTACTTACGTGTTAGTATAAATACTACTGTTAAAAACTACTCACTGATTCAACTTCTTTACTCAAGTAAAAGTAAAAAGTACAGGCTCTGAAACCAGTAAAAAGGAGGTTTCTATATGAGGTTTGTGAACCTTCATACAAATAATATCAGTAGATATTGTACACTGTTAGAAAAAACATCTTAAAAAAACAGTAATATTCTGGCAGCTGGGGCGCCAAAACAATACCGTAAAATAACAGAAAATAACTTACTCATAAAAATACGGTTATTTCCAGTAATGAAAATACGGTTTGTTGCCCTAATTTTACATGGGATTTTGCCTTTTCCAAGTGCTTTTAAACATTAAATTAGGAACAATTTAATGTGATTAAACAATGAAATGACCTATAAACAAGGTCAGTGAATGCAGCAATATGAATCATAATACTTAAATGTACAGAAATATACAGTTAACAGTTAGTTTAAATAATAATGGACTGCAATCATATAGCGCTCTTTGAGACCCTCAATTCCACTTTATAATTCCCCTCTGACCATCACCAGTAGGTGGCAGGTGAAGTGTCTCGCCCAAGGACACAACGACCGAGACTGTCCAAGCCGGGGCTCAAACCGACAACCTTCTGATTACAAGGCAAACTGCCAACTCTTGAGCCACGATCGCCCTAAGTAACAATAATAATAATTATTATTTGATGTAAAAGAAAGTTTATAAGAATCATGTTATATACTTTTCCATAGCATTACATTTGAATTTAACAGTTCAATCTTTCAAATAACGGACAGATATTTGTGAGATCATGATACATTTGTGAATGTATTTCAATCTAAATATGCATATGTACAGACAGATACATTTAAAAAACAAGTAAATTATGTTTTATTACATTTACAGTGATTTTACGTTAATTTACGTTTGAAATGTGAAATCAGTCTATTTATGTGAATTTAATGATATTCTAGAAGAGCAGCACAAAACTGTAAAATACACAGTAAAATACTTTTATATTATATGTAGTTATAACTACACTCAGCCTGAATCTGAAGAAACAGAAGGGAGATATGTACACACACTGCTGCCTACATTGTAGAGGGTGACTTTGCCTCTTAACAGTAAAATGTGCAGAGTCAGGGGTCAAAGTGGATCCAGCAGGGGGGGGATCCTAAGCATGGTTGTAATGGAGCCTCTGAATAGCAGCTAGTCTACCTCAGTTTGATTTGTAGCACATTCCACGATATTAAAAAAACAATGTCTTGTGCACAAACCCTGATTTAAAAACACGAGGATTTACATGTAAGCTTGAAATTTCCAGTTTATAAAATCCCACTGAGCAGACCACACTTTAAATCTAACCTCTCCTCTTCCTCTCCAGTCTTTCTTATCTTTCTCCAACTCTGAGTGAAGCTAGCTCTTTCTTGTTTCTCCCTGTGAAATGCAGCAGCTGGACCTTTAGCCAGCAGGTACACTGTGCAACACACTGCACACAAACAGTGTGTGCGTGCTGATGTTTGTTGAGCTAGTTAGAAGTACTGCAACTGTAACTTATTAAGGACACCCGCAGTTGTTCTGGTGTTGTGGCAAAAACAAAACAAATAACAACTCCACCATCTGGGTGGCTGTGGCTCAGGTGGTGGAGCAGATCAGCTACTGATTGGTGGTTCGAGCCTTAGCTTCCCCAGTCTGCATGTCAAATCTGGTTGTTCAGCGATGACGTGACGAATCCTACTTCCGGGTCTAAAGTAGTCTGCGTTTAATATGGCTTTTGTGTTGTTAACATGTTTAATGTTTTGTATTTTCTTCTATTTGATCTCAAAAAGCTCCTAAAACAGTCAGTGATCCCTGTTGACCTCCCTCGGCTTTTATTACCGCTAATCATTTATTTAAGCTCAGTTTTTAAAACCTTAGGATGTAACTACAGCCCAGCCCATGCAGCAGTATATGAATGACTAACCTCGTATTTTGGATGGATTATCTCAGTTGTTCTCCTAACGTATAGGTGTAACGGAGAAACAGCCAATCAAATCGCAGCTTTTCGGGCATTGGAAAAAAATGGGGTTTTTTTACACTGAACTGTCTGAGCGCGGGTTCGAGTCCTGGTTGGGACAAAGGTTGTGTTACATTATCAAAAGTTAAACACCATTTTCAATCTACTTATTGTGGATAACATTTATTTTTCACTTTGCTTTTAATTTTTATTTCATTATCATTTTATTTATATTATATAGTGTTATGGCCTGTGGAGCAATTTTTCTGCATTACGTACCTATACTGTCATAACTCAGACTGTATCATGACAGTCTTGAGATGATACATACCAGACATATAGTCTACAATTATGCAGACATCCAACTTTTAATAAAAAGACTAAAGCTAAAACTATAATACAGATACATTCTGATGACATAGAAAATGATGCTTATACATAATTTAAACAAGGCATGTCTGTAATAAGTCATCTGTCTGCTTCCTGGTGGCTGTTAGTTTATATCTATTCATTTTCCAGCACAAACTCAGTACTGACATCATTACTTTATTCCAGTCATGCTCTTGCCAGCCTCCACTCTGCATGCTTTAAATCTGTTGCTCTTCTGCTTCTACCATTCTGCGTTTCAGATCCACAGCCATGCAGCCCGCCCTCTCTCCTTTCTCCTCCTCACCGTGGTCACTCAGAACCCTGTCCCAGCCTCCATCTTCATCACTACCAGCATTTTGACTCTGGGGTGTGGCTTGTGCAAAATCCTGTCACTGCTGAGATTTCTTCTGCTATGATGGGTCATTGGAGTCTAACTTCCTAACAGTTACATTGATTTCTGTATCTCAATAAATCATGTTCGGTTTTTCCACATGATCTCTCCTTATTGAACTGCTTTTGTAGATAAGCTTCAAGCCAGAAAGCAACAATACCTAAACCAAAAATATCAGTGAGAAAGTGTCTGGACTATCTCCAGCTGTGTTTCATGCATTAAAGATAACTTCAGACACTGTCTGGTTGTCATGTCTGAAATAGGCTGTACAGTCACACAGATACAAGACAGCAGTCATGTTTCTAATGATATAAATCAACCAGAAAGATTATAAAGATAAAAGCTGTGAGACCCCACTAGAGAAAGGATGGCTTGTTATCATTACATGAAGTGATTTAGAAATAATATGTAAGCTTTCAGGGCAGCACTCACAGCTTCTTAAAACTGATTACCTGATGGTGAGCACACACAGGTATATAAACATACAGGTGAACTCTAAGAGGTTATAAAGAAGAGAGCTGTGCTGCTATTTTTAAAGAACACAATTTATTTACATTTTTATATTTACAATCAGTTTTTATTTATATAAACAAAATAAACATTACAAACCTAGAACAAAACTATATTATGTACAATATCAACAGTTTCTCCCCTATTTCCTCTTTTCTTCCACCCATCTTTGTCTCTCTGCCTCGTAGAAAGGAGACTCCTGAAACTCCTTCCAGGTGCTCTTGGCTCGTGAGCCAAAGCCAACCAGCTGATCATCCTCAGAGGCTTCTGCAGCAACACTCACTCTGCTGGCCTCATAGTCCAGAAGAGCTTTTATCTCTGTAAAGCTGAGGGTATACTGTACAAATGAATGCAAGCTCTCCTTGCCATGCCCTTCTTCCAAAGAGGTCCCTGCATCCACTTCTTTCCTGAGATCTTTGATCAGGTACATGGTGTACCCGACATCATTCTCCAGAAGCCACCGGAAAGATTTCCCTTTATATTTTCCAAACTGCAGGATGTACTCTCCCTGCACTTCCTTCATGTTGGAGGCATCGCCTCCTCTCTGATAGATGACAGTCAGAGCATCGTCTTCCCTCACAGGTGCAGACTTGTCCTGCAGTTTGGGGTCATTTTTAATATCCAAGTGGCCTCTTGCGGAACGCCACAGAGATTTTCCCTGGATATGGCGCAACTTTCTTCTGCATCTTGACATGCAGTGAAAAAATAAACAATTATATTAAACAAAATTGATTCCAAACAGAAACAAAGACATTCCAGGTTATAATCTTGCTGCTTGGTTTAGACAGCAGGATGCAGGAGAACAATAAAGAGACACAATTTGAAAGAACATTGACAACATTTGCGATAAAATTGTTTTTTCCTCCAGGTATAACAAACTGTTCTGTCTGTAAATAAAAACCTTTCATGGTTGAATGATTATCTGCAAAATTTGTGATAACTGCTTAGCAGTCATGGCACATAAGAATTGCTGGTAGATTATCAACATATCTATTTAAGCTATCGTGTTTATTCATACACGAGTGGGCATTGCTCATGTTAGAGAGATATCAAGACAGACTTCCGCATTGATAAGATTACTGCCCATTACAAGATGAAAGCAATACATTTTTTAAGCAGGTTCAGTCATTTAGCATGTCATCTCATAACAAGACACTTATCGGTTATTTAATTGTACCACATTATAGTAATGTCAGTGTCACAGCAGTCAGAAACCTACAAAGTTTATTTAACAGTAAAACACGTCAATGAAACACGCAATTTATTTAAGGATCACGTTCATTCATTTTTTACCGTGCCACTTTACAACAGCAGATAAACTCCCACCGTCTTTAACTGAGCGATGGATGCTTCGTAAATGCAATCGCAACACGCCTATTACCTGTAATATACAGCTGTAAATGTATTCTGTTTGTTTATTCTTATTTCAAACGACGTTTCTTACCTTTGATCAATGAATGAGGAGCGTTGGGATGTGTTGCGAGAGGTGAGTTACTTGTTTTCTCTCCCGAAACGTAAAAGAGGAGATTTTTTCAAAGTGCCGCCGCATCTCAAACTCGCAACAGCGCCGGAAGACCGTAGTGGCCAAAAATATATCACACCCGTAGTGCTTTAGCGCTACCATAGAGAATGAATGGGAAACAGTTTAGGGCAGTTTAGCTAAACAAACCCAGGCTCCCGCCAGCTAGCCCAACTTCAGTAACCCTACAAACGTCACTGCTGTTTAGTTTTCTGTCTTCATTTATGCTGGAAGTGATAACAGAGCTGTACGTTTGAATTTGTTTCCAAAGCCCCGCAGTCAGGACATGCTATATTGTATTTAGATAGAAGCTAGCGAGCTAACTTCCTGCTAACTTCTAACTCCGTTAAATGTCATAAATTCCGTTTTCATGGATGCCTGGATGTTAAACTCAATTGTTACACCTGGTAGAGCAGAATGCTGATCATTTTATTAAAGATGAAAGACTTTAGACAGTTTTTCAACTCTCAGTAATGCCACAGTGATGTTTGATATATGGACCTGCAGCAGAGTTTAGGTCCAGACACGGCTAGTGACGTCAGACTGAACAACCGGATATAGGGCTTTGGAGCGTGATGTCACGGGGGGTGGGCGTGGAAAGGATTTTGGCCCGATCCGCCATTTTGGGGGTCTAGCGCAAGTGAAAAGGGAGCGAAGTCACACACAACAGCCACGGTTCATATTTGCTGTGTGGTCGGCTGCAATGTTCGATCACATGACCGGCAAGAGAATAAGCTTGAAAATGGTTTGTCTTTTCATTCTTTCCCAACCTGGAAGCAACATGAGGCAGCTCGTGTATCGATGTTACCAAACGAAGGCGTCCAGCCTGGAGAGCAGCTGTGAGGCGAGCTCCAGCTCTCTTCCATCTCCAAATATCTGTTGGTGCTCCAGACATTTTCATTCCGGTAAGTTCTAAATATGTTCATATCTTTATAGCCTATTAGTTTTATTTTCTATGCGCTCTGAGCTCATAGCAAATTAGAACAAACATCCTACTGAGTGATTTTGCAGAACTACCTTCTATTTATAGAGTTGCTAATTATTTGGCATTATTGCAGCAAACCAGCCTATGAAATGGATGAAACATCGTGACTGGTTTCCAGCGCTACACAAGGGACCTGCTTCAAACATACCACCATGCCAATCAGATTACTTCTTCCATGTGAGGGTGAAGAGGTGACCCTCCTGGATAAGATGGTGAAGGTTTGCTGCGTTTGGTGAACAGTGTGATAATAAAACCAGAGAAGGATGAAACATGCTCCTGTTAAATGTTAAGTCTTGTGCTGTTAAAATTGCTGTATTTTTTCAAAAGATACAGTAAATAAAGTTAGTAGTGGGTGATGTCATGTAAACACTCATGATTTTGTGTAAACATTTTGTCATTTGTAAACTATAAATGACATCATCATTGTAACTGATGTGATGTTCTATAAGGTGGTTTCAATAAAAAAAAAAAAGAGCAAAAATTAGTTTGTTTCTTTATTCAACTTTTGAACAGTGGGACTCAGTCAGTACATACTCAGTAAATGCAAATTATTTACATGGCAGTGCACTACAGGCATAAATCTAGACCCCTAGATAAAACATTATGGGTCATTCCCACAACCCACAGCTTCACTGTGTTCCAGCAAAGTATCCAATAGCAGTGACAACTCCTCCACAGTAGCAGGTGGGATTTTTCTGTTTTGAGGCTCCTTTTACCTGTCACTACAGATGGTCTGTTTAGGTTTTGATCAAGAGCCTTTTTTTGGGCAGCTGAAGAGGAGAAGTCTATCTTATGGCCAACCTCTGGCTGTATCTTGGTCACATTACCCAGCAAAACCCAGTATGCAGGTTCATCTGTAACAGTCCTTGTGCCACGGATCAACACTGTTGCTTCTACTTTAAACAGAAGAGCAGCGACATGGCTGCAGGTCTCTGCGACTCCGGCCTTACAGGTGCAGCGGGCGGCTTCAACCTTCCCTGTGATGCTCACAGTGACCCATGGCTGCAATGCTGGTTCATTCAGTCTTTGAGAGTGCAGGACCTGAAACACACACAGACAAAGTTCATTTAAAGACAAGAACTATGAGCCAAGGCCGACGTAAATGTGTTTAATCTACTTTATCATAAATGTAACAAAGTGTTTAGAAAGTTAGCACATACATGTCATTTTTCATTTCTTTATGTGTCCATCTATAGAACGCTGCATGTTATAGTGTAAATCTGCCTGCAGAAAATGAACCTAAAGTATGTAATGCAAGGATGTCATCACTTTAGAGATGGAGAAAGCATAAAGTGACAATTATGAATCCCTTAATATGATAAGGAGATTCTGCAGGTCATTAATCAATGTATAAAACTAAAATAAAATGTATTTTTAGTGACACAAGATACAAACATGGAAGCAAGATGTTTAATTAGGATTATTTATAATAAATATGAATAAATTAGTGCAATTTCTTTAACCATAAAGAATAACTAAATCCTTCAGGACAATGTCTCATCAATGCACTGAACTCGCTATGTTATCCCTCTAACAGCCTCCACATGTTCTCACTGTAATTTCCCCTCATGAATGAATTTATGCTGCACTAATCTGAATGTTTGCAGGGAAATCAAACGCATTTCACTCGCAGTACTCGAGCTGACTTACCTTTGTTTGAATGACGACTTGTACGCGCTGACTCCACAGATAAGGTATGAAATATGTCAGGCTACGTCAGTAGCGGTTGGTCTTCAGGGTTTCTACTCCACGGCCGTATTTCATACGGGTCCACATTTCCAATGCACGCTATTTTCTGCAAGTACCGCTGCTTCACCTCTGAATGAAATCGGTCTCTATACAGTTCATTCTCTTTTGAGCTGCTTTTAAGCATCTTTCTTGTAGTCGTCGTTCCAACACAGTGTGTTTGGTTTGATTCGTAGACCCCGAAAATGGCGCTGCGCTCCCATAATGCATTGCGGCGTGACGTCAACTCCAAAGCCCTATCCTTGGGCACGATACCAACCCCAAGTTGCCCTCTGATGTGTTTATCAGTGTGTGAATGTAGATTAGTTTGCACTTGTGTGAATGAGGCATGTTGTATACAGCGAGTATTCTGGGAGAGTAGAAAAGTGCTGTTTAAGAATCAGTCCATTTACCACCGTCCCCTTTAACCCCTGACTTTGGCACAGGTTGCCTCTTTTATGCAACATCCTCTGGTGATTAATAAAAGAAAAGGACTGCAGGCCATGTGCTGCTGTTTAGGCTCAAACTGTAAACATGTAGGGAGCAAGTAAAAAGTAGTACAACAGGGTGGGCCATGGATACAGCGTAACAACATGGGAATGGTTGGTGGTATTAAAGTCCTGTTTGTGGCACATTAGTATATGTGAGGGGGCAAACTCCTCAAGATGGGCGGTGACCATGGTGGCCATTTAGAAGTCGGCCATCTTGGATACAACTTTAGTTTCTTCAATAGGAAGAGGGCCATGTGACACATCACACTTATTGGTAACGCCACAAGAAAAATAATGGTGTGCTTGGTTTCGACGTAACGTTATTCATTTCCCTGTGTGTGTGTGTGCGTGTGAGTGTGTGTTCAGGTGTTTGGGCCATTTTAGCAGCTTTATTCTGTTTTTCTGAAATGTTGGGGTTATTTTGCACAAATGCAAAACCACAAAATCTGAAAGTTTCCCAACCTGGAAGAATACCTCCTTCCAGGAAGCCAAACACAGGGTAACTGTTGGCGTGGACATCCCTGTACTTCTTCATTTTCAACTGGATATTAGTTTTTGGATGCTGTTTTCTTTCTATCCAGTGACGTATTCTTGTGGGAGTGTCTCCTTTCCTTTACAACGAAGCCAATCAAAGGACGGCTTCAGTCAGGACCACAGTGTGTGTGTATAAGGATAACATGTGAAACACACACCTGCTGCCAGAGAAACACGTCTACAAACTGGAAGCTATGAAGCTGACCGTGCTGTTCTGGGCTGTTCTGCTGTTTTCTGTCTGTGGTGAGTTCATTCACAGCACAAACTGATGATCTTCAGAACATTTTCTGTCTCAGGCTCTTCTTTAAATAACTTTTTCCTCCTTTTAACTGAGGTTTTAGGTGCATGTAAAATATGTTAGCAAGACTAATTTAAAAGAATGTTTACAATTTGTAAAAACAAATAATTATAACAAAGACATTCAGTCCATTTCAGTACATTAATTAATTAAACAATACAAAAATGCCTAAATTATCATTCACTGTGTGCTTTTAGGATTCAAGGATAGTCAGAAGAAATAAACAGATTATTTTTTTAGTTCCAGTTTTCTCTCTTGAAACGACATTAACAAGTGAACTGCAGATTATTATCAAACCTTAGTTTACAAGATAAGACCTGATGTCCTTTATGATCAGGAATATATTTAAACTGGAAGAGTTTCTTTGATGTTGTCAGAGACCAAAACATGTTTTTCATATTCACACATCAAAGACCTGGAGTGGAGCAACGTAACAGGACGTTCAGATGACATCCTCTTATTATGCTTACCGGGATTATAATCTGATGGACAAATTGCTGGTTACCCTCATACTTACCGGATATGAAATTGTGATGGTTAAAACAGGGTCGATCACAAGCATATATACAAATACACAAATAATACATGTGTGTATGTTTGTGCAGTCCTTTCCCACCAGGATGAGACAGCATCTGTGTTTCCAAACAACCACAAGTTGAGGACATCTGGAGGACCAAGATCAGAAGCTCTTGTTGATCTCACAGAGGTACGAGTTGGTCTTATTCAGTATTTTTATTTCTCCCGTCTTAAATGTTTTCCAGGATCTTCTTAGTGGGCATGGTCACTTCAAATGAATACGACGTTCTTTTAACTAATTACCTTTATTTACGATGCCTTTCTACTTACGGGAGTCGCCCCTTTCAAGATCTTCCCGTTAACAGAGATCAAACCATCAAGTTTAAACATGTATTTGGTTTCTCAGAGCCTCATGGAACTGTTCTTCTTGAGAAACCTTTAACAGCTTAAAGGAAAAACAGTATTGGGGAAAGTTATGGTTCAGTATTATTATTAAAAGTGTTGAGATCATCCTTGTCAAAGTTCAAGGTTTTTATTCACCCCTTTATCAGTTTTGTTTTGTAAGAAACACTTTTTCTTCAGCGTGTTGCATTCGGCTGTGGTCAGTGTCGCTGCTGGGAGCTGGACACAGGCAATATTTATTTTTCTTATTTTTACACAAATATCTGTACTTTCTAGGTGACCTCTAATTTTCTGTTTTGAAATTTAGGAAAGAATGAGGTTATTGTGGAGATTTGCAAGTATTTAGGTGTTCTTTTTGGTCATAAACTGTGTTTTGAACTTCATGCTGATATTACCACCCAAAAAGGTCAGCACAAACTGTACTGAGGTTATTGTACTCGGCCCTGAAAAGCTTAGAAATTTGGTATCTAACCAGATTCTTCCTCTGGATGGCATTACCTTGGCCTCCAGTAACACTGTGAGGAACCTTGGAGTCATTTTTGACCAGGACATGTCCTTCAAATTCAAATTCAAATTCAAATTTTATTTGTCACGTACACAGTCATACACAGTACGATATGTAGTGAAATGCTTGGACAACTGCTCGTGACCTAAAGAAAAAAAAGGAAAAGGCTATGAATAAGATAGGAAATAAATATGAAAAATTAAAAAGGGTAAATTTAACTAGGAAGGAATAAAATATAAATTAAGGTTAAAAATGAAATAACTGTACAACACAGATTAGAATGAAGGGTAAATTTAACTGGGAAAGAATAAGATAAAATATATAAATTAAAGTTGAAAATAAAATAACTGTACAACAAAATACACAATATAGAACTATATAAGAATGTATGAAGAAATATAAATAAATATATACACAATAACAGCAGCTGTACAAGTATTAACTGGAAATGAAGAATATAGTGACCAGTGTTGTGCAAAAACAAAGTCCAGAAAGTCCAGTGTGTGTGTAAGAACCATATGTGTGGATCAGTACTGTGTGGTGGTGTGATTGAGAGACCGTATCGCCTGCGGGAAGAAGCTCCTCCTCAGTCTCTCTGTGTTGGTCTTCAGGGAGCGGAATCGCTTTCCTGACCTCAGCAGAGAGAACAGTCTGTTGTTGGGATGGCTGAGGTCCTTCACCATCTTCCTGGCCTTGGTCCAGCACCGCCTGCTGTAGATTGAGTGCAGGTCAGGGAGCTCGGAGCGGATGGTGCGCTCAGCTGACCGCACAACCCTCTGTAGAGCTCGTCTGTCCTGCATGGTGCTGTTCCCGAACCAGGTTAAGATGTTTCCCGTCAGGATGCTCTCTATGGTGCACGAGTAAAAGTTCCTGAGCACCTTGGAGGGCAGTTGGAAGTCTCTCAAGCGTCTGAGGTGGTAGAGACGCTGACGGGCCTTTTTCACCACGGTGTTGATGTGACAGGACCATGACAGGTCCTGCGTGATGTGAACTCCGAGGTATTTGAAGCTGTCCACTCTCTCCACTGGGCACTCGTTGATGACGGGGGTCTGGTAGTTCCTCTCCTGCTTAGTGCTGAAGTCCACTATCAGCTCCTTTGTCTTACTGACGTTTAGAAGGAGGTTGTTCCTCTGGCACCAGTTCTCCAGATTCCTAATCTCCTTCAGGTAGGCCGTCTCGTTGTTATCAGAGATCAGGCCCACCACGACGGTGTCGTCAGCAAACTTGATGATGGTGGTGGAGCTGGTAGTGGCCACACAGTCATATGTGTACAAAGAGTACAGCAGGGGGCTCAGAACACACCCCTGGGGGGCTCCAGTGCTGAGAGTGGTGGAGGCTGAGACATGTCCGCCCATCCTTACTGCCTGTGGTCTGCCAGTTAGGAAGTTGGAGATCCACTGACACATAGATGAGCTGAGTCCCAGATGCTCCAGCTTGGTGGTGAGTGTGGAGGGAATTATGGTGTTAAATGCAGAGCTGTAGTCTATGAAGAGCATTTTAACATAATTCCCCCTTCTAGTGTCCAAGTGAGTGAGTGATGTGTGGAGGAGATGAGAGATGGCATCGTCTGTGGAACGATTTGGACGGTAAGCGAACTGTAGTGGGTCCAGTGTGTCTGGTAGTGAAGAAATGATGAAGTCTCTGACCAGGCGTTCAAAGCACTTCATCACTACTGAGGTGAGGGCTACAGGGCGATAGTCATTGAGAGAAGCAGGGTGGGGTTTCTTCGGGACAGGAACAATGATGGACTCTTTGAAGCATGTGGGGATCACCGACTGAGATAAAGAGATGTTGAATATCTCAGTGAACACAGGAGCTAGCTGGTATGCGCAGTCTCTGAGGATACGACCTGGGATGCCGTCTGGTCCTGCTGCTTTCCTGGTGTTCACTCTTTTGAAGGCTCTCCTTACTTCATGCTCGGAGATGACGAGCACGTTTCCGGTGCTGGCAGTATCTTCCTGTCTGCAGCCGTTAGCGCCGCTAACACTAGCATTGTTGGAGACCTTAGCTGCAGCCTCGAAGCGAGCATAGAAAGTGTTCAGCTCGTCTGCCAGAGTCACGGCCGCGTTCGTCATACCGGTTGTTGGTGCTTTATAGTCCGTTATTGTCCTTAGTCCCCGCCACAGGCTCCTAGAGTCACTCTGTTGGAGTTGTGACTCTAGTTTCCTCCCGTAGCGCTGCTTCGCCTCTTTCACCGCCCTCCGCACGTTATATGACGCGGCTTTGTACGGGTCCATGTCCCCCGTCGTGAGTCCCGTGTTGTAGGCAGCGGTGCGGGATCTCAGAGCGTCGCGGATGGTTTTATCCACCCACGGCTTCTGGTTGGGAAACGTTGTGATAGTCTTTGTCTCCACGGTATCATCCGCTAGTTTCCCGATGAATCCCACAACCGCTTCCGTAAACACGTTGACGTCATCGTCGGAGCTGTTTCTGAACATGCCCCAGTCTGCGCCACCGATTGATCCGTCCAGCGCGCGACCTTCCTCTGAACCGGAACTTCCTGTTTCAGCCTTTGTTTGTATTTTGGCATGAGGAAGATGGCGGCGTGATCAGATTTGCCAAACGGGGGGCGGGATTGTGCCTTGTAGCCGTCCTTGACCGTAGTGTAGCAGTGGTCCAGTGTCCTTTCACCCCTGGTGGGGCAGGTGATGTGTTGATAAAAGTTCGGCGCTGCGCGTTTGAGGTTGGCGCTATTAAAGTCCCCCGTCACAATAAGCGCAGCGTCCCGGTGTTGTGTCTGGTGCTGTGTGAGTGCCTCATGCAGCTCGCATAAGGCGGTGACCGTGTCCGCTTGTGGTGGAATATAAACGGCACTTACAATGACCGATGTAAATTCCCGAGGTAGATAAAAAGGACGACACATGATGGACAGTAGTTCCAGATTTGGTGTGCAGGAGCGTGTGAGAGGAACAACGTTCGCACTGTTGCACCAGTTGTTGTTCACCATTAAACACACGCCGCCTCCCCTTGACTTCCCCGAGTCCCGTGTCCTGTCCATGCGGTGAACCGAGAAGAACTCGGCCGGCTGGATGGCGTGGTCCGGCACCGCTGGGTTCAGCCATGTCTCGGTGAAGCAGAGGAGATTGCAGTCCCGAATGTCTCTCTGGAACTTTATCCTGGCCCTGAGGTCGTCAAGCTTGTTCTCCAGTGACTGGACGTTGGCGAGCAGGATGCTAGGCAGAGGTGTGCGGTGTGCACGAGCTCTCAGCCTGTTCCTGACACCGGCTCGCTTCCCTCTAGGCTGGTGACATTCGTCTGTCCTGGCCTGAAAGGAGACGCTACCGGTAGACTGCAGCGAGAACTGCCAGCATCTGAGCCAGACTCTGTCTGTCTGTCTCATCATGGTCACTAAATGCACAGTAATGGCAGGTTTTGTAATAAGGCAGATCGCGCTAACATAATATGCACTGTTAGTTGATTATTTACCTGCTGCATTAACGGGAGAGGACGTGCAAACGTTACCGCTGCTGCTGGGTTGAGATTCACGAGTCCGGAGCGGAATTAAAAACACGACATTCATTTAAGGTCATCGCGTGTTTTGTGAGCAAATGCTTTTGCATATTCGTAGTGTTTCCTCCCTTAAATGAAACATCTACTTTGCAAGTATTGCAAGTTGCCCTGATGTCATCTGTTCTCGTAAAGTATAACCAAACTTTTGAGCGTTGAGCTTAGGCGCCGTGTTTCCTGTCAGGTAAATGACGCTCCGCAACGTGGTGACGTCATTCGGGGCGACTGGAATCGATAAGGGAATCGTTTGCAAAAATGGCAAACGATTCCAAGGAACTGAAACAGTGGGAACAGGTTCTCAACAAGAACCGTGTTTCGATACCCATCCCTATCCCCAGGTACTTGTAACTGTCCTCTATGTCTGCAATGTTGCCTTCTGGTAGTTCGATCCCCTCAGTTCTGACTACCTTCCCTCTCACTCTTAGCATACAGCTTGATGTCATCCATGAACAGGAGGTGGCTGCTGACAACTGCGTAGCCAGTCTTGTTAATGATCTCCAAGAGATATAAAACTAGGAATTACAAATAAATAACATGCTAAATTGGTAAATTCGGTAAAATTAAGGGATTAAAAGGTACTATTTACTAACTATACAATACTATACAATACTAACTGTACGATAAACAAAGACAGGACAGAGAAACTGGATTGTGCAGGAGGTACTTGATGGTGACTTGTGCTATGGGCTAGTGTTGTACGCCACATCCCCATTGAGCACCTGATGAAGGCTCTCAGGGTCCTGTTGATCTTGTACAGTTCTCGGCGTTCCAGGATCCAGCTGTGGGGCACTGAGTCATAGGCCTTCTTGCACAGGTTGGTCAGCCTAGTGTTGCAGTCTCAGCTGACTGCTCGGTCTGCCAGTAGCTGGTGTTTTGTGCCTCTGGTATTCTTGCCAATATATGTGTGTGTGAATATATACATATATATATATATATATATATATATATATATATATATATATATATATATATATATATATTAGTGCTGTCAGCGTTAAAATAACATCAACGCCATAACTGAATTAACACGGCAATTCTTCGTTAGCGAGCCCCGTGCGTGGGGCTGCACTGCGCTAACTAACGCGTTAACGAGCTGACCATACTAACGCATTGAAATATATATATATACACACACACCTGTGTTTGTGTGTGTGTACTATAGATACTGCTACTTGAAAACATTTGTTCTTTGCATGCAGAGAGCAATTCCTTGTTTGTGTACACAAACAAATAAAGATGATTCAGATTTTCCTGATTCAGTTAAGAAGTTAAGAAATGAGCACCTGTTAATGGTGACCCCCGTGTGGGTCTGTTCAGAGGTCTACCAGGCACTGGAGGTTAAACCCAAGACTTGCTGAAGGGATTAAATTAAGAATCAGTAATCCTGTCACTGCCTGCTTTTGTATCCAGCCCAACTGTGGGAAGTACGAAGGAGGAATCTGCACCAAGGAGTATGCTCCAGTATGTGGGAGCGATGGAAAAACCTATGACACCGAGTGTCTTCTCTGCAAGAAGAACAGGCATGTAACACACACGCGCGCACGCACACACGCACGCACACACGCGCACGCGCGCGCGCACGCGCGCGCACACGCACACGCACACGCACACACTGAATCTATGTTTGTTTTTCTCTCCTACAGAGAAGAGAAGAATACTGTGAAGGTGGCGAAAAAGGGGCCATGCGCTTCCTAGATGGCTATGTTGCACTCATGGGTGTTAGATAGGGCCTATTGATTTCCTGTGTTTGTGTTCTCAATAAAGTTACCTTCTGCAGCATGTCTCTGGTCTAATCCTTTAACACAAAAACACCCTGACAACAGCACTGATCACAAACAGGTTTAATTTAAACAGTAATAACAGTAAGTGGCTCAAACCTGTCCCACAAAGCTGTACTTGGACTTTTCTCATAATACTATTTATTATAGGTACGCAAAATGTGGTGTAGTCAATGATTTGTTCATGAGAAACAGTAATTTCATCATCACACATTTCTGTGATATAATCACAACTTATGTGTAGACAATACAACAAACGGTGGAAAAGTGTATGTCCTGCCAAATGAGCAAGGTCTCTTCTTTAGTCACAGCTAAGCAATATTTTACACGAGTGTTTCTGACATACCAAATATCAAACACTCCTATAGCATGCCAGAAGATAATGCATGTATTATTGCAGGTCTACCTTACAATATAAAGCACCCTGAGGCGACTGCTGTTGTGATTTGGCGCCGTGTAAAAAAACTGAACTGCAGTCTGAAGTCTTGCAGCTGAATAGAATCTGGGCTGTTAGTTTAGCTCACTTGTTTTTGCTGAGTTTGGATGAAATGGTTTCTATGAGCATTTAGTGGCGATCCTGAGGTTGTTGTGGACACCACACATGCCAATAGTGTTCAGCTACAGTTCACCCCCTCTGCCCCCGCTACTGGCAGCTTTGGGTCTCAAGAGGTTTTAATTTAAAGAAAAAAAGTTTTAAAAACTCACTAAATGTACTATTTTCTATATAGGGTTCTTCCCTTTTCCTTCTGTGAGATGAGATGTCCACAGTGGAAATTCCCAGCAGAGACACCAGGGGACCGCTGCCCGGACTGCAAACCTGCAGATTGGTTTTGTATGTTCTGCCTTTTATTCTGATCATTTTTGCCGTGTTAGATTATGGAATCAAGAAGGCTTGGATGTCCACTCACCACAGCACACAGAAAGAAGTGCATCATAACTCGTGTTTCATGGTGTGGTCTGCTGGGGCAGCAGCATACTGGGAACAAGCTGAAGGCCTGTTGTGGGACGCCCTCTTGACCCAGTGGTGGTAGTGAGCAATAAGAGAATGTTGGCTGAACTGTCGTACCTGTTAGATAATACTCCCCCCTCCATGGCGGTCACTCTTAAAGCCCCGAGTACTTCCTTCAGTGGCAGACTGCTACATGTTCTGCTGGTGCGTGAGAGAGACTTCAGAGGTCTTCTAGCTGCAGTCAGACTACAGCAGTGAATGCACACACTGGGGTCTGTACATGTCACAGGATGTAATATTTGGTGACAGGGATGGGCAGTAACGCGTTACTTCAGTAATTAGTTACTGATTACTTTTTTCAAGTAACTTGACCAACACTGTTTGGTGATAACATCCAACCACTGCATGTTGCACAAGTTTACAACATCATCTTCTCCACTCTATAAAACGTTTTGTTGGCTCAACTTAAAAAAATGTGCCCAAAGTTTCCACTCAGCTCAGTGTTGTTCAATAAATCCAGCAAGTAATTTTTAGGTTTGGCAAACTCGGCTGGTTTAACAAACCAACGTGTTTTACTTTGACCACCGAAAGCATAATTAAGCTGAACAACCTCATATTGATTTAGATTTTCTGGTAATATTAAGTTGACACATTACATTAGCTGAGTTGCTCTAACT
>NC_140527.1:22591-53868 GCF_057382185.1 Mchenga conophoros
TCTTTGCTAATAAATTGTTTGTAAACGTAGCATTAGCATTAGCGGACAGTTAACAAATGGTATTATCTTTCGCACCTTTACTGAAACATTGTGCCAATAAAAGGTGAGGAAATGATCAAGTCTTTTTCATGTCAGGCCTTAATATAGCTCCTCATAATTGGAGCTAAAATATCCAGGAAATCATGGCTACCATCTAGCTGCTAATCTAGTTTGCTAATTTCCTCTGTTTTTGTTTCACTATGTATGTACAGTCTGTGTGCAGCAGTTGTTATTATTAGGCCTTTAAATGAACCTTTGTATACTGCAATAGAGTACCACAGTCTGAAAAGAGCTAGCACTGTTTCACTCTCTTTTCTCCAGGTTTTTGTTTTTGAATGGATTTGCTTCCTGAAACAAGATCTGTAGTTTTCCTATAACATAAAAACTGGGACTAAATACCCTGCTGATGAACACTGAGATTGTGGCATTGCAGAAGTTGCCAGGAATATAAAATGTAACAGGACCTATAGCTTAATAAATAAATTTAAATACATTTTTGTTAAGATATCGATAAATCTTGAAAAACCTTTGGCTTTTTGAAACATTTTAGATTGATGCTAATGTTCTAAGATGCCCCACAAAAATATGGCGCTATTGCTTTTCCAATTCCTAATCTTGTCTGTAATTCAGGAGCAATGACATATAAGGAATGTGCTCAGTCAGTCAAACGGGAACCTTTACGGGAAATACTGGTTAAATACTGCTTTTTATGTGTAGGGTACAATTCTGCTGGCCAATCAGATGATTAAAACAAATAAGTTAAGTATGTATCAATGTGGTGGCGGTGACGCCAGCCATCATCCACCCACGATGCATTCTTCAGATCCCCTCCCAGGTCATTAAGCCCTCACTCACACCTTTGTCTGTGTGACCATAACAACTCACAGGATGGTGGGGAGGGGGGGGACACCTGATGAAGGATTGACACCTTGGCTAGCGTGACCTAGAGATGTGAATCTGCTCTGGAACCACCTCCAAGAGGACAGTTCATCAAAGGGTTAAATACCCGGGACTCAAGTTTTAAATAGTTTTTTCTTTACAAAAAAGGGAAAATTAACTATCAGGCAAATTGTTATTGCAGACATTGCGCTGACCTTGGATTTCCCTACTTCATAGTGCGTCGCTCAGGTGTCTTAACATGTGGAGTAATGTCTATATCCGCTACTTAGATTACACATAAGCTTGTGATATAATACTAAGCATGTCTGGCAGCATTCTACAATAAATGCCATCATTCCGTCCACAAGCAGCGACGGCCCCTTTGCTGGTGTCCATAGAGTCATTTTGTGGCTTTGTGTCAGTTTGTGCATGTCTGACCACAGCTGGTACACTAGAGACACACAGTAAATGAAAACACCACTTTCTCTCAGGACTTGCTGTTCACAGCCCAAGCATCTGTGGAGCCTGTCAGTGATGTGACTGGAATGGGGGGGGGGTGGGCACTGCGTGGGTTTTAATTGTTGTGGGCTCGGCTGCTTTTTTCTGTTCGCAAAGTGTCCTTTGTTTTCATTCCAAGTCCGCCTTCACACTGGGCTCTACTGTAACTTCCTTTGGTTTACTTTTGTTCTTTAAAGATGCAAGACAGGATTGCTGTATATCTTACTGTAAATGGGCCGAAAGAAATGAATTAAATCCATTAAACTGGTGGAGAAAAAGGGAGATTCTGTGGTTTTATGTGCAATAATGTTTCAGCTCTCCAACAGTTCAGTCCAATTTGTATTTAATGCATACATATCAAATATATTAAGTCAGAGCAAAAGTCATTCACACAGCGTAAAAAGAATTAAACATGAAAGTACTGACACGACGCACACACAGGTGTTCAGGCTTTGGCAAGTTTAAATGAGTCTGACTGTGGAATTGTGAGGCCATTAACCAAAAGAAACTCCCACAGCGCAACAATTCGTGTCTCTCCAACAGATCTGTAAAAAGTCCTGTTTTTCAAGACTTGGCATCTTGAGCTTCACTTGAATTATGTAATTCCGCCTCTGCCTGTGCTCAGAAGTAAACCCATAGACTTTAGCTTTAAATATAATGAACCTGCAGTCAGAAGGAAGCAAGCAGGAGTATGAAGTCCCCAACAGGCATGGTGTCAGGTCAGTCTGCTGTATGGGGGCAGGTTGGAGGAACCCTCCTCTTCTTCTGGATCGTCTTTGTGAGTCGTTTGAGCTGGAGAGTTAAACAGCCTGTTGTCTCCTCCTGCTGGACACACATGAGAACTTCATTACAGGACTGCTGAGAGTTGGACAACAAAAAACAGAAACACGGGCGAGACTTAGGTCCCCTGAGTTTGTGGTGCATAAAGGCGCGACTAGTTAATGGGTGGGACGTTTATTAGAAGTCTCTGGATCATAATGGTGGCCCGCTCAGCCTATGTTGTTTGGCATCAGAAAACGATGCTGTTGTTTTGCAGATTCGATTCAAGCCCCTCCCACAATGCTTCATGTGACAAGTACAAGAAAAAAGATTAATGAATATGTTTCAGAGGAAGAGTGCTCATGCTACTTCCTTTTACCACTAGAGACCAATCAGGCACACTGCTACACAAACCTGACAGAGCAGCACACTAATGTGGATGCCCCCGTGACCTTTGAACCTGCTGCTTCATTGTACATGATTGTCTCATTCTCTGTCAGAGGCTTCATGGTGAGATTTCCTGAGTAGTGTCTGAAATTTCTTTCTTTGTTATCATTGTTTGGTGATAAAACACCAACACACACTTAACCTAAATCCACCACATTAAAATGTTATATGCTGGTTCACCTTGATTATTGAGAAAATTTCCTAACACAGGATCCACATTTAAAGCTTACTCTGCAAAGTGCACATCTCCGTGTCCCCGGGATCACACTGAGGAACCAGGCTCTCCTGAAAAACACACACGACACATAGTGAACAAACTGAAGTGAAAACAGAACATCCAGGTGTGGCCTCGTGAGAACCCCACTGTGATTATGTCACACTGGTTAGTAAAGGGTTTTTTTAAAGACGTCACCAGCTTGGTTTTAGGAAACTGGACATGAGAACCAAGGGGTGGACCCAACTAAGAAATGAAGACACGCTGGACTTATATGGCAGCAACCTGACAACCACAACGCCCACCCTTAATCATATCTGGCCTTAATTGCCTTGTTTACTCCAACTGGAACCATCATTTTGAAAATAATCATAAGACGCGTAAGATAAGATAGGCTTTATTAGTCCCACAGTTGGGAAATTCACAGCACTTTGTAATGAGACGTTAAACTAATCAGAGAGCGCTTGCTGATATCGCACAATCAATAAACCAGCTCAAACAGCTGGGCCATTTTCCTGCAAACATTTAGGATCCGCTTCATTAGGTACGCCTGTCCAAAGCCCTTTTGATGTAAATGTATAGTGTGCTGCACTTCCCTGTGATGCCAGAGATCAGAGCCAGACTATTTCAATCTGACACTGATGCAACGTGAACTCAAATAAGCACCCGTTATGACCAAGGTGTGGCGAAGAGAATCTCAGAAAGCACAGCCTTGTTGAACTTTGAATCAAACGGGCTAAAGCAGAAGACGCCGTTGGGTGCTGCTCCTATGAGCCGATCAGGTCACAGTGACTCACCAAAATGTTATCAACTGCGCACGGCTCCATCCTGGCTTCAGCTGCTCCTCAGGATGCTGGTGCCACTTGTAATGGTGGAGACACTTTTGGAGACTCGTTATAAATGAAGCTGACCATGTCGTCTTTCAGTGTGCTCATCTTCTGATGGCTGCACAGCGTCACAAAGCTCATCTCAAACAGCTCAGTAACACCGAGTTCGCTGCACTCAAATCACCTCCACAGTCACCACACCTCAATCCATTACAGGGATGTGGCAGAGTGGGAGATTTGCATCAGGGATGTGCAAATGGCAAATCTATAGCAACTGCTGCAACTGTCAGTATGGACCAAAATCTGCAGCATCTAGTCTGGAAACATGCGGAGCTATGCTGGAACTAGCAAGCTGTAACTAATATTTTAGGCTAATGTTAGCAGCTCCTTAGTGAATGTGGACAATCCTACGAAAACAACCATAGGTAGCTTCTTTTTTTGTTTAAATCTGTGTGGCAAACACATTTAGTCCTGACCCGTGTCTTTGTCCAAGTATGTTTGCAACATAAAAACATTCTGCACGTGTTATTAGTTCATGTTTTTCTTTAGTTAAAAACCAGAGTCGTCTTCCTCTGAAATACACTGTTACTCATATTTTAATGTGAGGGTTATCATGTTGCTTTAATCTTAGCGTTTTCAAATGAAATCATGACTTTCAGGGTTCTTGTTCCTTACAATTACAGCACATTAGAGTAAATTTGACCTTTGTGTTTTTTGTTCATTCTAAATAAATAATTTGAGATGAAAACATGTTATGATTTTTTACCATGCTGTCCTTACCAGTCCAGTTCTGGCATCATAGCAGGCACACAAGGGGATGCTGCGACAGCCCATGTAGCCGATGACAGAGGAGAAAACCAGGCTGATGGCGCAGGTTAGCAGGATGGTGGCGTTGGCACCTTTCACCATCCGATGAAGCACAAACGTCTGTGCAGGGAGACGAACAATGTTACAGCCATGAAGTGTGTGTGTAATAAAGAAATGGGGGAGGATCAGAGTGAAATTATCTCTCTAAAACACCAGCACCGAAACAAAAAGCTGCACATTTATTTATCCCTCCATGTGTTGGACATTTTTGTTACACATTTCAGCAAACTACCCAAAAACAAAACAAAACTGGAAAGCCACAAGACATGTTTGTGTGTAATCAACTTCCATGAACTGTGGATAAGTCTGCATATATAGAGTCGTACAAAGGAGGGCATATAAAAAACATCAGGATGTGACAGACAGGCAGCACTGACGTCCCACATCCTTAGCAGCAACACCAACTCACACATCCATGCTTCATCCTAGTGTCTGCACTACTGCGAAACAGCTGGCCAGAAGTGCTGCTGATGTGAGTCAAGATCACATCAGGAGAGCGCATAGCAAGGTTTCCCTCTCCAATAGGACGCCTCTGACATTGTTGGAAGATGTGAGCTTAAAGGCATGCTAACATGAGCTGCTGGTATATATGTAAATCATCAACCCACTCAGAGGAACAGAAAAACAACAACAACAAAAAACCCCAAACATGGAATTTGATTCGTTTGTTTGCTGAACAACATTAATGTGTCAGGACATTCAGAAAGGTTATGCTAGGTTCCTGCACAAGTAACTGTGCAGGAGATGCAGGTGACCAGTGTCACATCTAAAATAATTGGAGACCTCCGGAACATGAATAAATGGACCTGTTCCTATAACACTTTCTACTCTGAGCACTCAAAGCAACTTGCCTCATTCACCCATTTGCACAAGCACTTCTTATCCAACATTCACACACATTCACACTCCGATGGATGTACTGGAGAGCAACCTGGGTCAGTATCTTCCAAAGGATATTTGGCATGCAGACTGGAGCAGACAGGGATTGAACGTATTTTCCTGAATGTTTCAACACTTTACCCCTGCAGATGATCTTGAGAAGTTAAAGTTCTTGAAACTCGTTGTGTAAAAGCACCTCAAGCTGGTCCTTCACAACAGCAGGACTGTTAGTTCTTGATGAAATGCAACCAGGTCTTATTTACTACAACTGACTTCGTCAAGAAATGAGTCACTGATTAAAACAGTGATTGTGTGTGTGCAGGTTACCACTTCAGGACTGTTGTGGTGATGGAAGACCTCTTTATCCTCCTGCCCATAGGTGAGGGTCAGACAGGAGTAACTTGATATGATGATTGCAGCCAAAACAGACAGGCCTGAGGCCACCACCATCACACTCACCTGAGGACAGACACACAAGTTCAGCCAAAGAAAGAGGACTCTGTGCTTATGTGTGTACGACTACCTTTTAATGAAGCCAAGTTTGAGTTTCAAACCATTGGAGAAAGGACATTTTTAGAAAGTGAATACAGTCTGGCTGGTTCTTACAGCGCTCCAAAGAGCTGTATGAGTTTTGTATTGGTTTAGAATTAGGTGTAGGGCGGGGTATCGGTTTGTTAGAGTTCGATTAGAGAACATGTTGTCTGAAGAGGAAAATAAATTAAGTACATCATAACTTTCTTCTTCCACACTGGACCATCTGCATCTACCTCGCCTGGTCCCTTGCATCCTTGACCATCATAATCCAAATAATTTATTTTTAGTCCAAAGCCCTGTTGATGGACTGAACAGGAACCTGCTGGTGGCAGATTTAATATGTAAACATTAGCAGGTTGGCAGGTGAGGAAAGGCCCAAATCCAAGTTTTAACCAGAGGTCCTTAAACGGTTCTTTATTGTGACAGGGCTGCTGAAGTAACACCCATCACACACTTGTATCTGTGTGAAGTTTCACTGGCTGTAGTGCTCAGAGTGCAGTGTGGGGGCCAAACATAACAATGGTGGCCAGCATCAAATAACAGATGAGTTCAGCAAAGGTGCATGGTTGGCCTTTAATGCGAATGTGAGAGATGCACCAACACCTTAACTAAAGTACAACTCTGAATGTACTCCTCCTACTTTGCGGAATCTTTTTATTTTCTTGTTAGTTGTGTTACTTGTTATTTTTGTTTGCTTGTTTTCCAGAGAACGGACACGGTCATTCATTCTAAAAGTCCTGCTGATGTTATCAGTCAAGAATAAATGGCAACCATCACACTGACCAGTACTGGGTTCTTCTCTGGGAGGCAAACAGCGCCAGCACACCTGGAGAGGCCATGATCTAAAGAAAGTGACACAGTTTAAAACAGTGCTTAGAAGAAAAGTGATGACAAAACAAGGATCCTAGCGGGAGATCTAAGTGACGAAACCCGTTTAGTTTTATACCCGAACAGGCAGGTGTCCTGCGGGTTTGTGTTATACTGAATGCCCGTTAGTCTCACCAGTCCTCCCCACAGCGGCGTCCTGGAGGTACTCAGCGGAGTGTCCTTGCGAAAACAGCGTCCATGAGCCCGCAGACCACACAGAGACCAGCACAAGCCACCTGGAGGATACCGAGGCCGAGCACGCCCTTCTGGTTAAAAATAAAGTACCTGTACCGGTCCATGTCCGGGTGCTAACCCGACGCAAAGCACCCTGAAGTCCTTCGTGTGCCAACTCTGGTCAGAAGAAAAGTGGAGCTGCTCGACGGTGGAAACCTGAAGTTACTTTGATGCTCGCAGCGGCTTTCAGAAACATGAGTCCCGCTACCGACACCTGTGTCGTTGTTGTTCTCGTCCGACGGCCCTTTTATCGGGTAAAGTGAATCTTCCGGGGCACTCGACGGATCTCGATGTTGGTTCAGCAGGTAGGAAGTTTATCCATTAACCTGTGCCCGGCGGCAGGTGGAGAGCAGGAAGGGATTTCCGAGTCCAGAGTCTGGACCGTGGGCAGCCAAGCCCCACCCTCACTGCAGGTTTAACACGCACACCGTGGAAGCTCCTGACCTTAAATCCAGCCCGGTCCTTTCGGCGTGGAGTGTCCGTGCTCTCCACAGTCCAAAGACTTTCAGCCCTGCGACCCGCCCGGTCTCCTAAGCTGCACAACGATGGCAAAACCAGGAACGAAAATGGATGGACTCTGAAAACAGCGATCCTCTCAACTGTGTGACTTTTGAGCCACGATAATCAATTAAATCGATAAGACACGTTGCATAGAAGAAGCTAGGCTTTTCCCTGAAATAAAACTTGCTTTGGAGCCCCCAGACTTTCCCGATTTAGACAACATTTTGATCCATCTCTCATCTCTGTCAGGTTAATGGTTATTGCACAAGTAGCTTTATGGAGAAGTTTACAGAACATTGTTTTGCTGCAGTAAGAAGCTGTTCTTGTACACCGTGAGTGTGTGTTTACAGGTTATCTTTAAGATCTTGATCATGATTTTCTTTGTGATATCTACACCTAATCCACACGAACCAAACCTTTAGGATCCAAACAGTCTTTCTATTCGTGCACCTGTATGATGTCCGGCACACGGCTCTTATTACAAGTACGCAAGTAAACTGTGAATCACACAAAGCTAGAGTCAAGGAATAAAAATATGGAAGCCAAGATTTACTTTCATGTTTACCAAGTAGCCTCCTGGACATCTGAAACCAGAGCGGTGAAAACTTGTTTCTTCAGTGACTGTATTTGTGTTTTTGTAAACATTAAAATATTAATGATAGCGCTGTTTTGGCTGATGTGATAAATCAGGACACAGGATAATGAGCACATGGGTAAAGAGAGGATGAGAACTCGTCAATAGTCTGTCCTCATCGTTTTATAAATCAGCAGCGATGTTATGGGGGTCGTTGCTGCTACAGGAGATTCTACCAATAAAAATTAAAACAAAAAAGTCAAAACTTTCCATTCTTGTGTCTTAAGATGATGATGCATGCAGACTGGGTTTCCTTACCTTGTACTTTTATTTCCGAGAGCATATGCACACAGATAGTTTGGTTAGAAAAGTGAAACAAGCTCACAGGTGAGTAATGGCAGACAGTCCATTATTTTCTCCAGAGTTCTTGGATTAGAAACGCCCTTTACAAAGCTCAGGGCGTACAGTACCTAACCACTTCAGATCTTAGAAATAAATTAGCCACTGCGATGTTATCCTGTACGGCAAGTAAACAGATCTGTCAAGTTACACTTTATGAAATGTATAGATTGGGATACGTAAATTAGTGCAAATGAAGTGTGGGCTGAACAGTTTGCAACAGATGACACAAAGACTGTGGGGTCCAAATAGTGGTGTTTGGAGGGAGCTCTGTTAGGTAAACAGCAGCTAGAAGACACATACAGTGAGTGAGGATTCAGACAGTGGAAACTGAAGGAAGTCATCATTGCACAGAAATCTTGACTTGAATGAGGGTGTGTGTGATGAAGAGGATGTCAGACAGAGCGGCGCCTCCAGCCACAGATGTGTCTCCTCTAATATCATTTGGTTTCTTGCATAGTTCTTGTGTTTCTTTGGCCTGAGAGAGGCCTCCAATCATCCTGAATTGCTCAAGTAGTATTCCATTTGAATACTAAACTTGGTAACTTTGCAAATATTTCTCTAATATCAATTGCCACAATGCTCCAGCAGTCTTGTAAGGTGGTAGCACAGGTAGAGGGGAACGTTTTCATTGTCCAGAGGTATTCATCTGCAATCTCACTGTCCAGTAGGAGGCCCTCCTCTCTGCTCAAACGCCTCTAGCTCTCGCTTGTACCAATCAGGAGCCTCGGGCCATTTTTTCCAGTTGGCTGGTGATCGTAACCGTAGGCAACCGTTAGCTCCTCATCTTTTTGCACAGCCCTCAAGGTTCGGATGCACTTGATTGGCCCAAAACGAGGATGGACAAACCTGTGCAAACCCAGGATAAACACAAATGCACAAAGTCAGGCAAGAAACACTACTTTGTGATTTCATTGTGAGATATGCTACAGTGACGTCCTGTCATGGTACACAAGTTAGATGCTTAGTATATTACTGGGTCTCGGGCAAATCTTTGGAACATTTTTGGTGTAGGAAAGGTGATATGAGACAGGGCCGGAGGCAGGATGTACCATGGACTGTCCTATTAGAATCACCCACTGCCCTAAGTGGCAGTGACTGAAAGTGTTGTTTAAAATAGTTAACTAAGTTAACTAAAGTAAACAGGTGCCTGAATTTATTCTCAAAGCATCTAACTTTGTGTTTTAGAGACTTCTACATTGTACTCTCAGATGGTGCAGCAGGCTAACGCAGGCTAACACAAGGATAGAATACACGGAGCTTCCACATGAATGGTACAACGGTTATTTTATTGAATGGGATGGCAAACAATGCTCTAAGCACCTGCTCCTGGAAAGAAACCTTGCTGGTTTACAAGACGAACACGTAAATAAATAAATGTGTGCATGATGAGAGTAATGATGGTTGATTGATGACCCTGAACTCAGTGTTTACTCTACACAGATGAGATATAAGCTGCTAATGCTAATATTTGCTTATAAAAACAACTACTGGTTTAACTTTAAAACTTGACAGTGCTCACATGCTAAGTTAGCTTTTTGTCATTTGAAGCTTAGTAAAATAAAATAATCAAATCACTACATGTCGCTAGTTCAATGAGCTCTTAGCTCAGGCTTTCCTGAGCAGCTGTATCGTTTGTCATCTTTGTACAAGTGTGGCCAACTACACAGAATAACTGCAACCTGTGTCAAGAGGTATATATGAATATAGCATTAGCCTCCTTACACTGACTAGCCCCCAAAAAAACCAAAACCAAAGAATCCACTGCTGGTGCTGATGTGATATTTTCCATAACAACATTAATGGGACCATTGCTGTTAGGGGGTTAAAGCGGGGTACATGTACTTTTTTCTCTCTGATCTTTAACTTGCTGTTACTGGAAGGGGAATAACCACATGCAAATCAGGTGTTCACTGTCCAGGCTATGGCTCACTGTTCACCTACCGACAGCTGAAAACGGCTCCAGCCCCACTATACGACACCGTGTGTTATTAAGACAGCATGACCACTGAACTGTTCAAACTGTCTCTGTGGTTCTCAGTTCTGACAGGTGGGGCACAAGTTACCTGGCAGAAAAGTCGCGCTGAACTAACTTTTACGGCAGAACAAAGAAATTTATAATTAATTAGGATTAATAAATATGCACATCTGCTGAAAGCTGCAGCCGTGTGTCCATAAGAAGAAGAAGAAGAAGTGCACTGAAAAGCGTGAACACGTGGTCGGGTCTGTCGTGCATCGTTTACAGTGGTGCCGAAAACCAGGACTGGGTCACGAGAGACCCGACCACGTGTTCACATTTTCAGTATACTTCTTATTGCAGCTGTCCACTAACACACTGGGCTGCAGCTTTTGTGCTACAGCCTACACACATCAACAACAACAGGACCCAGTTCATTCAGTTTTTAAGCCAGCGAGGCATGATTGGGGATTGGCGTGATCGGCTTGATCAGGTGTGCCCGTCTCCCCTGCAGCTGCAGACCATGCCCCAGCACAGCTCTGCAGTCAGAAACAGGCTCACTGCAGCCACTAAGAGTGAAGAGTATTAAACTCTCACTGAATTATATGTTTTCATCTCTGTGAACAAGTTTCTGGATTTCTTTTCTTTAATAAAACTAAGACTGAACTTTATTTTTCCATGTTTGGCAATGTTCACGTTCTATTTAACTTGTTGCGTTTTTGAAGAAGTGCTGCAGACTAATGAAGCAGTCTAGTGACAAAAGCCTCAAATAGTTAAATGAAAGTTGTTTGTTTAAAACAAAAATTACTGAAGGATTCATTGTGAATGACTTTGTTATCTAAATAAAGTTGCAGCTTTCTGTCACTGTTTTGCTTCGATGGGGCGTGAATGTGTGGGGAATGATGAAAAGGTTTGAGAACCACTGATCTAGCTGAGGAAAAACAGTTCTATTAAAAATAATTCCCTTCTGTATAACTCATCAAAGATTGCTTGATGTCTTCGGGAGCAGTAACAACATTGGTGGTGCATGACTACAGAAAGTCTTCAGCTGGTCTGAGTGAGTTATTTCTGTTCAATTTGTAATCACATCAGGCTTCTTTTTTTTTAAATGTCAGACTCTGCTGGTCAACCTGTCAGCTTATACTCACGGGTCATATTTGCAGTTGGGGATGAAAGAGTGGTTTGCTTTATGACCCAGAGACGCGCAGTATCTGTCCGTCTGGCAAATGGCTGAGGGACGTCAATCACGGTATCCTCATCGAGTGAAATTGTGTTTCCATTCAGTGCCCAGTCCCTGCTGTCCACCTGATGAGTCACGGATAAAAACACAAAGAAAACACAAGCGCATTTAATGGGGATAATTCTACAGGGTGGGCCATTCATATGGATACAGCGTAACAACATGGGAATGGTTGGTGATATTAAGTCCTGTTTGTGGCACATTAGTATATGTGAGGGGCAAACTCCTCAAGATGGGCGGTGACCATGGTGGCCATTTAGAAGTCGGCCATCTTGGATACAACTTTTGTTTCTTCAATAGGAAGAGGGTCATGTGACACATCACACTTATTGGTAATGTCACAAGAAAAACAATGGTGTGCTTGGTTTCAATGTAACTTTATTCTTTCATGAGTTATTTACAAGTTTCTCTTTGTTCACAGCCATTGACATGTCGAAGAGGTTAACACGTGAGGATCGAAATTGTGTTGATATCTGGTGAACGCAGTAACCGGGTCATTGCAGCACATTTCAATGCAAGACCCCTACGAGACCACCCATCTCCCATGCTACAGTCTGCAAACTGCTTGCTAAGTTTGGTGAAACTGGTTCAGTGTTGGATTTGCAAAAATGTGGACGCAAGAAAACTGTCACTGAATGAAGAAACATCAGTGGCTGTCCTAGCTTCATTCAGCAAGAGCCCACAGCGTAGCACTCGCCGCATGTCACTGGAGAGTGGCATTAGTCCAACATCCCTTCGGCGGATATTAGCTACTCACAAATGGCACCCTTACAAACTCCAGCTGCTGCAGCATCTCAGCGAGGATGACCCAGATCAGCCACAGAATTTGCAGAATGGGCAAAACAAAAACTGGAACAGGACCCTCAGTTCACGCAGAAGATTTTGTTCAGTGATGAGACAAACTTCTATGTGAATGGTGTTAACAAACAAAACCACCGCTATTGGTCTGACACTAACCCACACTGGATGGATCCCTCCAAGACTGTTGGAACTACAAAAGTGATGGTTTGGTGTGGTATATGGGGAACAACGATAGTGGGTCCATTCTTCATCAATGGAAACCTCAAGGCTGCTTGGATATTTGAAACTGCTACATGATGACTCTTAATGACCTTGGTGCGTTGTTTGTGGTCTGTGTTTCATACCTCAGAGTGGGTGATGCGTACTCCATTGTAAAAAGCCATCACAGTGTTGGCCTCAGCACCTGTCTTGGCGAAAAGTCCCTGTCCTGCTCCTCTGATTGTAGAGTCTGCCACAAACACTCTGACAAACAGAGGCAGGGGTAAGACAATGAAATACTGACCACGAATTCAAGAGGAACAATGTGATTGGTCAGGATTCCTATAAAACGTATCTACCTTTGGCTCTCATAAGGATCTGGAAGCAGAGTATGGGTGGCGATACAGGTGGATGTGGATTTGTCATACGAGTACACAGGACCTGTAAAAGAAGATTGTCAGATTAGTGGGATTCTTTAACCACAGGCCTTTCTCCATGAAATACAAGTGGAACCATATTAACCAGGGCCAGAGGAAATGACACGAGCATGGGTGGTGGACAGCACATGCAAGGCAGCACTGGTTAATGAGTGAAATGTAAAAAAACAAACTTCAATTAGAATGATACCAAAGTGACAGTAATTCCTCTACATATATCTCAGAACTGTTCAGTCACATTAGCCAGCTTAAATAAACGGTTGCATCCATGGCTCCTGCTGGCTTTCGGCTCTTGAAACTAGCCTAAATATTAATAGTCGTTGTGTCTCACGTTTCTGGACACTGACCAGCTGAGAGAGGAGCAGCACTTAGTGATGATGTGAAGAAGTTAGTGTATAACTTAAAGCAGTTTTAATAAATCCTTTAGAACTTTAAGGGGAAGCTTTCAAGAACATAAGATCAGCTCTTGTAGGTTTTAACACAGTTTCACAATTTGGCTCAACGAAAACTTTCATATTAGCATCCATGGACCGTGAACTTGGTTATATGTTAATCTTCTTAAACCTGGTAGGAGCAGAAAGTAAAGCTGTCCAGGCAGAGTGCAGCAAAATGCAAAGGAGAGACTTTCACACAGGAAGTACAAATTATGAAATGGGATGTTTTAGTCTGGTCCATTTGTCAAGCTGCAAGCTATTAAACTGCTAAACAATTTAACAGCTTGCCCGTGCACATGATTGAGGTTTCTATCATTACGTTTCCAGTATATTACATTGCACTGAAACAATCCATGTCATCATGCATTATACCATAACACAGTTTCTTGATAATAAATGTATTATTATTTATTCACATCTATTAACGCTTTAGCCTTTTGCATCTTGAAAATCCAACATAATCAATTTTAGGAAAAGGGCAATTTCTTATTAAATGCATCAACTCCTGAACAAAAGTCTCGACAAACAAATGTGGACGTTGGCATCACTCCTTACTATTGGGGCTGATTTCGAAGCGTGGTCTCCCAGTCTGGTTGGAGATGACAGCAGCAAGTTGGGCCTCAATGAGCTCCCCATCCACAAAGCTTCCATATAGAGCCGTTCGACCGTCAGGGTAGATATACGCTACAGAGTCACCAGTCATTTCCCCGTCCTCGTTTACCTCCCCAAACACACAGCCTCTGTCCTAGACGCACCACAGTACACGCCAACATGCACAATACACATGGTTAGAAATACTTCTGCTATGTTCTGTATAAGCAGAAGTTAGACAGTAAGCTGACTCACAGGGTAGTAGACCCAGCATTCCCCACAGCGGTTGTTGCCTTTGTACTGGCCCTTGAACACCAGGTGACCCTCGCCATCGAACTCCTGAGCAGGCCCATTAAGCTCTCCGTCCACATATGTCCCGTTGAGGACGCCCCCATCTTCGTAGGTGTACACTCCTTGGCCCTGCAGAGCATCATCTACATAGAACCCCTCTAAAGTGCTGTGAGAGGGAAAAGAAGGACAACTGCAATTAAGATTTTTACATTTGAAGTCTAAATTCAATCTTCAAGGTGAATAGGGCCAGACAAAGGTTATTTATGTCTCCAGTATTTCTTTCTGAGGTTTGTCTAACTGTTCCTTCTTATTCAGGACAAACTTTAATCCTGAAAAACAAAACCAGTGCTGACATTCTAAAAAGTACAACATAATATTATCATTATATCAGCCATATGATATCATTTATTAAAAAAGAACAAACAAAACTTTTTCACATTTCTGTGGTATTGTTTTGAGAGAGGTAGTGGTGGTATGGCATAAAATAACTCGATGTATACTGCACGACAATTTTAGGGGTAGTTTTAAAAGGAAATTACATCTGTGATGGTTTTGTAATTACATCGGACAGGTTTGGTCACAGGTTTTCTGGCAGCCCACAATCAGACTGTGTTGGTATATCTGCAATGGTCCCATTAATAATCTATTCCATCTACGGGGCAAGCCGCTCAGTCATGTGTTGTACTGCATGTTTGGACTTGGAGGAGGAGAGTAGTTGTTTTCTTGTTTACTTCTGATGCCGCTGCCTGTAATCCAGTAATGTTTGTAACTGTAATGCTCAAGAACTTTACTCTGTTTTTCTACTGAAAAGCACACATGCATTAACACAATATTAATAAGTAAGTCTCAAAACCTTCTATTGGCAAATACATATGTAGCTTTGGAAAGGTGCCATTACACAGCTGCAGTAACACAGATGTTCACTTATCGCACAGCACACTATCACAATACCTGCGTCTGACTGCTCCTGCAGTGTTACACTCTTCTCCTTGGAGGAAACTGACCGCTGCTCAAAGCCATGTCCTCTGCTGTCACATGCATAATCTTACTTTTCTTTTATTATTACCAATATATCCACAATAATGAGGCGTTTGTCAGATAAATGCAGAACATACATCTTTCATATCTGGCAGTGACAGCGGTCAGATATAGTAAATGTTTTTAATTCAAGTAATGTCAGATTTACGTCCCCATCAGTGATCCTAACAGATTATTTAAGTCCTTAGTTTGTTATGTTTACAGTACCTTCCATCAAAGAAGAAGAACTTGCCCTTGCCATTTTTCTCTCCATGGGTGAAATGTCCTTCAAAGCGATCACTGGACGAGTAGGTCACAGTGCAGAAACCATGGGGCTGACCATCTTCATCCAATGGACCTGAAAGTTCATGCAGACACAATGTTTCAGTGTGATGAGGATGAGTTTTTAATGAAATCAGGTTATAGAAATAGATCCCAGATAGGCCCATCCATTTGTTTTCATGGCTCTACCATAAAATACTAAACAAAGCATGTTCAGCTGATTTAAACGAGTACTACAAATAAAGCCTGTAAAGGTTTCTGCTGAGGTCCTCAAGCTCCTTTCTTAAACGCCTAAAGCACTTCCTGTATCTACTGTTACATTTTAGCCACGTCCCTCATGGAGCAGCAACAAGACCCGTGGATGATTACAGAGGCACCTGGCTAAAAGGACATGTCAGTCTAGAGCTCTAATAATTTGTTTTTGGACACTTTTGCTAACAGTGACATCTCTATTTTTTACTCTCTCGGTCTACTCCAACAACTTACTTGTTAACCTCTTGCTTTAACCGTTACATCCAACCAAAACATCAGTTGTGATTTGTAAAGTATGAACCAAATGATGCCTAAAGTCTATTTAGCATAGATGGGTCATTATTTTCAAAATCCTCACAATAAACAAAGTATCCTTCAATGTTCCAGAAGTTCAGTGCAGGTTACATCAGGTGGTTTCTTCAGTGGTGCTGACATAGCTCAGCAGAAACACTTGGTCATTACACACGGCGATAGAAATTAAACCCCAACTGATACAAGGTTTGTTTTTTTGTTTCTTTAAAGACTGATACTCATATTTGGTGATTTAGTAACCCGGGTTTCTAATATCACAGGTTTTGTGATAAGATCGTGACAATGCAAATTAAAAAGCAATGACGTTGAAGAGTGCCCTCTGATGGACAAACTGCAACATCAACACTCAAAGTTGTTGAGTGCTTCTCCCATCTCTTCTTTTTATTGGATTTATAGGTTCTTATCAGCCATCGATAATCCGGCAAACAGCAAATATCATCAGCCTGCTGATAAATCAGTCAGGCTCTAATGCAATTAAACACCAAACACTGTTGTTCCTCTATGTTTAATTGCACTAAAGTTCCTTTCAAAGAAAACTCGAACAGAAGAATAATTCAATCAGTTCCCATTAGTTGTTAATGACACACGGAACCAGTTACAATATTTTACTTCAGTCAGGAAATGAAACGGCAATGCTGGCGACAAAACACCAACTAAAATCTATTTTATTGCAAAAGGAAGCATCAGTACGTCCCTGGAGTGGAAATAAAAGCTTCATTTGCACGTGCTAATCACATCACAACACTCCTGGAAATAAATAAATTCAACAATAATAACTCGACACACTTTTAACCAACCACCAAGTAACAATAACATTTCTTAATATGTGTTATGTGAGAGTTTGGTTGACAGCATATTCGTACATAATTGTTACTCACTCACAGTGAGTAGATAACTGAGATTACAGCAAATGAAACTAAGTTACAGCTGGAATATAAACGAGGCAAACAAACAGCAGCGCAACACGATACCGTTGTATTTGCAGAATTCAGTAGGCCAGACTTCCAACGTGCAAAGCAGTACTGAGTCAGGGAAACGGGTTAAACCGTTTCAACCTCTGAGGGCAGTTATTTAGTCGGGGTGGGCAGAAACCCTTTACGGCGGTGTTGGGGCTTTTTAAACCTTCTGACTTCTTACAGCGTGTCCAGTCGGTTTCCTTTGAAAGAGCACTGTGATTAGCTCTGTGAGGGCTGCGTGCTAACGGGGGCTTCGGGTCCGTAGCTTTCAGCACTGTGTGCGCCACAGCGGAGTTTTCAGCCCGGGTCTCCTAACGCGACAGCACTACTTTAGTCCGACGCAGTGAAATCTCAGTCCAGCCTCTGAACGAGGGAGAAAGAACCCGCGTGTAACGGTGGTGCTAGTTTAACAACAAAGACGCGCAGCACTACAACAAAAAGTAACATTTGGTGTCATTCTGCACTTCCTGCCCTGCTGACTAAACACAGCAGCCACGCTGGCAGCGGAGCACTAATACCCCACACACCGCCCTCACGCGCCTGACCGGCGGATCTCCTTGTCAAACAGAGGGCCTGGCGCTGCGAGCTCCCGAGCAGGCCCGCCGACAGATCCACTCATGAAGATTTGTTTAAAGACAATCGACACCACTCAGCCAAAGTGCTGAGAATACCTTCTCCACGGTGCAAATGCAGTCGTTCACGCGTACACGGCACGAATGGCAGAGGTTACGTACCTTCTACAACCTCTTCTACATTTTCATCGTCGCTGTCCATGCTGCAGGAGACCGCTGTGACCGCACCACGGCTTCGACTGCTTTTCCTGCCACCCATGTGGCGTCGTTTGGGGACGGTAACATGACAACCGGGGACACCTTTTTTCACATGCCACACGTTTCGTGGGCATTTCATTATATTTGCACGGAAATATAGCGTGTTTAAAACTAGTAGGTTATTATTAAAAATAAGAAATCTCAACGAGCTTACTTTAATAAAAAAAATCATAAGAGTAAATAAACTGACAGTGCACTTAGATCCCCCCAGTAGAGCCAACATTTACATAAAGAATTTCTGTAAACATTTAATGGCATTTCTTAGCCGTCGCTGCTCAAAGTGGGGTTTTCTACAAAATAACCATTATAGCTATAAGGTCACATTTTCTTCTTCTTTCTGCACTAAGAAGAAGAAAAGGCCATCTCACCCTAACCTTTTCTGTCACACCAGCGTGTCCTCCATTACTACATCTATGAACGTCCTGTGTGGTCTTCCTCTTTTCCTTGTGCCGGGCGACTTCATTGTCAACATGCATGTGCAAACTTGCTCAGCTTCATCTCCAAAGCAGTCCACCTGAGCTGTCCCTCTGATGTGGTCATTTCTAATGTTGTCAGTGCCGGTCACTCCCAGGGGAAAAGCCCCTTCAGCTCTGCCACCTGTCTTTTTGTCAGTGGCATCACTTCCAAACCAAACATCATAACAGGTCCTACTGCCATTTTGTAAATCCACCCATTCACTCTTACTCCTATCCTTCTGTAACAATCTCTCCATCACCTCTCTATAAAATGCCTCTTTACATGGTTGACTCCTGGTATTTCAACCATTCCTCATTCCCTACATCTACTTGCAGCTTCAGTGTTACACCTGCCTTCTTTGTACGTCTTCATGAACTCTCTCAACACTGTTTCTCTGCATGAAGCCCTACTGCTGCTCGCTGACCGTCACCTCTCTAGCTTCTACTTCGTTGTATGGCTCATCAGCTTGATTTTCCTATAGCTGCATCCTTGTTGAAGATCAGTACCAGAACACTTCTTCTTCGTTCCTCAGGCGTCCTTTCCAAAACTGTGTTAAATAATCTGGTTTAAAAAGTCCACTGCCCTGTTTCTCAGACATCTCTATACCTCCACATGTAAATCATCAGGACTCACTACCTTTCCACAGCTGCCCTCACTTCCTCCTTATACTTCCTGATTCATTAACATTCCTTTATGTCATCCTCTTACTCTCATGTCCATACCTACCCAACATCTTCTCATTATCAATTTTCTTTCACCTACAAATCCACTAAAATCAACCAATCACCACTATGTCCAAACAAAAAATATGTGGTGAAAGCTTCCATACAGATGTAATCATTCATTTCTCAAACATTAAATACATACATTATATTTTGTCGTAGCATTCACATACAATTGCAGTTTATACAGACTATGCCAGGGGTCAGCAACACCCAAAGAGCCATTTGGTAGAGTTGGATGTCTCGAGACCGGTCTTGGTCCCAAGACCACTTTTACGTGGTCTTGGTCTCGACGGACTTTTGTCTACCATTTGGACCCAGTTTCCACAGAAAAGAAAACACTGGGAGCCGCAAATACTTTTTGTCATCTAAAATGAAGATAACACTGTTATTGTTATGCCTTGTATACACCTGTATTGTGTATTGTGTTGCATCACAGAGGATCTCTCCTGGACGTACAACACCACAGCACTGGCCAAGAAATCACAGCAGCGTCTCTTCTTTCTCCGCAAACTAAGAAGAGCAGGAGCACCAGCCCCATCATGTACACTTTCTACAGAGGCACCATCGAGAGCATCCTGTCGAGCTGCATCACTGTGTGGTTTGGATCCTGCAATGCGTCCTGTCATAGAACCCTCCAACGCATAGTGAGAGCTGCAGAGAGGATCATTGGTGTCTCTCTCCCCTCCCTCCAGGACATTTACAGCACCCGTCTCACTAAAAAAGCCCTTTGCATAGCGGCTGATCCCACGCACCCAATGCAAAGCTTCTTCAAGCTGCTGCCGTCGGGGAGGAGACTGCGGAGTCTCCAGGCCAGGACCAGCAGGCTGAAGGACAGCTTCATCCATCAGGCTGTCAGGAAGCTTAACTCCCTCCCGATTCTGCCCCCTCTCCCCTCTCTCCTCCACGGTCCTCACTGAACTCTGTCACACACACACACTCTCTGACTCACTCACTGGCCTGCACCAGTTACCAGTCACTTTGTGGAGCATTGGACTGCCATTACCTCATAAGACTCTGTTGTTACACTATCTCTTACCGTACATTACTAAATCTCCATTTGCACTACTCTGCCTGGTTTACACCCAATGTCATTTACCCATTATATTGTATATTGTATAGCTTTCTTGTTATATGTAAAATTGTATTGTATTTATTTAAATTTTTACTTTTAATTATTTTACCTGCATTTTTTAATCACTCTTATATTTAAATGTTCATTTGCTATTTTATCTAGGGTTTGAGAGTAACGTAGTTTCTATTCTCTGTATGTCCTGTACATGTGGCAGAATTGACAATAAAGTTGACTTTGACTTGACTTTGACTTATGAAATCAATGAACTGCTACAGAGAAAAATAAATTTTATTTATGGAATGAACACATTTTGAACTCTTAAAAAATATAACACAAGGAAAGACAGTTGAAGGTCTCTTTTAAATGAATTAAAAAGCTGATCTTAAATTATTCATATACCAAACAAAAACTGTAGCGTTGAGCTGAATTTAAAAGTAATTGGAAAAATTCACTCAACTGCTAAAAAAAGAAAGAAAAAGAAATATTTGCAAAATATCTGTATAAATATTTATTTTAAGTGGTTGACGTGTGTGGCGGGGCGTGGTCTGCACGCTACAGGGGAGGCGGACGCACCTGAGCGGCATCCGCAATCAAGCCCCCCCGGCTTAAAGTCTGTGCTCTCTCTGCTGTTGTGTCGACTGTGTGGCTACAGCAACAATGTGTAAAAATGTTCAATAAAGAAAAAAAAGCATGTACATGCAAACATCGCTGGGTCTGCCATGGCGCACAGCGTCTGCAAATCGGGCTGTACGAAGTCACTTCGTCTTTACGCAGGACTGTAAGCTGCCATCTGTGAGGCGTGAGCGCTGTTTGTTTTTACCGTAGTTCATGGTGGAGAACAGCTGCTCACATACGTATGTGGATCCGAAGCTCCATACTTGGCCTGCCTGGGGTTGACACTCTCCATAAATGCAGGGCATTTCGGCTGATATGGTTTATGCGAGTGTGACGCTTATTTTGAGCGATGATAATAACATATGATTTTATTTTGATATTTGAAGACCACGAGAATCTTCCAATTTACAACTAGAAGTTAAAAAAGAACACAAATAAAATACACTTCAGTTAAATACTTATATTTTTTCAAACCACGTGGAGCCGCAGGTTGCCGACCCCTGGACTATGCTCTAAGAAATGCCCCCCCTACAGTACCAGGCCTGCAGAATAAACTCACACTGATAACAGTGCGTGGTATACAGTGGCATGATAAATGAAGCTCGAGCCACTGTAATTAATTAAGGACCATCACACTTTAATTGTTCAGTTCTGTGCATGCATTTATACATGTGCATATATGACTGTATGATATGCTGATGATAAACTAACAGCAGGTATTAAAGTTTTAGCCAGGTTTTTCTTGTGGAGTGTTAGTGATAGAGTTCATAGAGAGTTCTGCCCACTCATGGCAGATCTTTAGCTGCATAAGAGTCACGGGACTTTCTTACTTGCACAACTTGTGGGATGTGCTAAAGTCCCTTTGCCCCAGGAAGTACCTCCTATTTGTTATGTAAAGCTGACTTTGTGTTTAGGAGCAAACTGTGAGGACGGCTGTTTTTTTCCCAACAGTCTGATGGAAGCGGACTCCCCTCTTTTGTTGGCTGCAGTGTCCCTGCTGTCAGTTCTGCACATGTGTAAGTAAAACACAGCAGCTTAATGGATGTTGTGCATGTCAAGGTATTGTCCCAACTTAATAATAATGTGGGTGTGGTTTCCCACTCCTGTGTAGGTACTGTGCAACAGCAAGACTAGGCAAGTTTTACACTTAGCACTCCACTCATTTAGTGATCATCAGATCACATCTAGGATGCGGATTTCCTCTTGTCAGCAGCTTGAACATGGTTTCCCCACACAGAAAAGCACATACATTCTAAATGCAAACAACATCCTTATTATTTTAAATGTGTGCATTTATCAAATCAAATCACTTTTATTGTCACATCACATGTGCAGGTACACTGGTACAGCACATGTGAGTGAAATTCTTGTGTGCGAGCTTCACAAGCAACAGAGGTGTGCAAAGTACAATAACATAAGCAAATATAAGAATGGCTAAATCTGAGAATTATATGAAGAAATGTGTGTACAATATAAGAGTGTATGCATTACTGAATGTGTATACTAAATATGTATGTCTACATGTGTGTATGTGTGTGTGCACATATTTTACAAATTAAATAGAGTTAAAATAAAATAAATATATAAAATCAGAATCAGAATCAGAATACTTTATTGATCCCTGGGGGAAATTATTTGTTTATATATATCTGTAAATATACAGAGGTTGTTAGTTGGATATTGTGCAAAACAGTGGCATTACTGTACAGTGTGGAGTGCATAATGTTGAAGTTCCAGTAGTGAAGCTGAGGTGTCTATGACGTGTTCAGCAGTCTGATGGCCTGATGGAAGAAGCTGTCTCTCAGTCTGCTGGTACGGGACCGGATGCTGCAGAACCTCCTTCCTGATGGAAGCAGTCTGAACAGTTTATGGCTGGGGTGACTGGAGTCCTTGATGATCCTCCCCGCTTTCCTCAGGCACCGCTTCCTGTAGACGTCCTGGAGGGAGGGAAGCTCACCTCCAATTATCCGTTCAGAGCACCGCACGACTCTCTGGAGAGCTTTGCGGTTGTAAGCGGTGCTGTTGCCGTACCAGGTGGTGATGCATCCAGTGAGGATGCTCTCAATGGCACAGCGATAGAAGGTCCTCCCCTTTATACTAGTTTATTGATTTATACTGAGCAATCTCCACTTTTTACACATATGTTGAGCAGTATATGTTGCCGTGTTTTATAGTATAGTATTCTTATAGTATTTTCAGACTTTGATTCTTGTGGGCCTTTAATGTGGCTTCAAGCGTTCTTCGCCCAGAAAAATTGTGTGCAGGTTTAACTAGCACCAGGCCAGTGTTAACCGGAATTCTTGATCATGGCTGTTGTTGATGCATTTTCTAATGTGGAATCATTCTGAGGAGAATGTCAAAAACATGATAATGCGAACACCACGGCTCACCATGAAGCTCAGAAATTCTTCTGGGTAGAATCTAGACTCTGTAGAGCATTTGGACAACTACGAATCTGCTTTGAGACGGAGGAGCTGAGAAGTGCCTGCTGTTCAACTGACACTTCATGGAGCTTGGTCAGTTTTATCATGGTGGTCTACAGAGAGAAGTTCATGGCTTGGATTTTGTTCCAATGTTCAATTTTATCCCTTGAAAACAAAATCTACAATTTATTAAACTGTGCAAAAAAAAAAATTAGGTGGCTAAAATAGGAAATATACTTGTGAATTGTATAAAGAAACATGTAAAGAAACCTCTGTCACTGTCTCCTCTCAGGCTACCTGGCTCGGCGGGTAGGAAGATCCAGGATGGCTTACAACATCGTACCTCCTGTTGTCACTGGACCTCCAGAATTTGAGAGGACATTCCGTGCACAGTAAGAAGACCTGATTGTAATGCTATAGTCAAATGAACTGAAGGGTAAAACTAGTTTAAACAGACTACTTTAAAGTAGTAGTCTGATTACAGAGTGATATGGGAGAGAATGCCTGAGGAATGGAGAAACAGTTTACTGGTACCACACCATGAAGTTATTCAAAGGAGTTTCTGAAGCTAGGTTAAGAAGAGAGCTGACAATCAGTGAGCAGCAGTGTGGCGGAGGGAGCTGATCTGCAGTCAGAGTAGGGACAAGGTGGAGCTCCAAGGATGTCCTAACATTACCTGTGTTTGTTCTCAGTCAGAACTGTGTGGAGTTCTACCCTCTCTTCCTGGTGTCGATGTGGACCTGTGGTACCTTCTTCAGTGAGGTGATTGCAGCTGCAGGAGGGCTAGTGTACATGGTCGCTCGACAGATGTATTTCAGTGGATATATCACGTCCCCCAAGAAAAGGTCTTTCATGATACTAAAATATCAAATACTTAAAAGCACATGGTGGCAGCGCTGACTTTAAAGTATCTGATGTTTGACCTATTACAGCACGCTGACTGAGTACTTTCTGGTTTGCAGGTTACCTGGCTTTATTCTGAATTTGGTTGTCCTCGGCATTCTGTCTCTGCTGGGTTCGATTGGAGTGCTGCGTGGAATACTATACAAATACTTTCTTATCTAACTTTGAAAAATGTCATCAAACTGTGCAAACCAACAAATAAAGTTATTTGTATTTGGTAGAAGTTTTTGTAAAATTATTTTCCAATGTTTATATTTTCAGTTCTTTATAGTTTAGACTAGGTTTACATGTTCAGTTGTTGTTGTTTCTAAATTAGTTTCAGTGTTTGATTCAGTGCTGTATGTTTCCTTATTATTATACTATGTGTGTATTTACGATTAACTTTTCAGTTTTACTTTTCGAGTTAACTATTTTCTTTCTCTATACTTTTAGCTTGGTTTTTATTCATTAATATAATCTTGGAACAAAGACATATAATAGCATAAATATCTGTTAGATTTAACTGTGTGACCATGGCCTGCATAGCTTATCTAAAACAGCATTTTCCAACTTCAAAAAAGGAGTGGCTTTAAGCGATTTACCTTCAAGTGTGCAACACCTTAAGTGTTGTTTCCGGCAAGAACTGTGGTACAATAAAATAACTGCAAACAGTGGAAAAAAGGGGGAAAAGATGAACTATGATGTCGTTCTGTTGTTTGTCCCAGCGGGGTGTACGGCGCCCCCTGGCGGCTGTGAGGTGCAAGTGCCTGATAATAGCCAATGAATTCTAGCACTGCCGAGAACATTCAAGCTGTGCTGAATTACGCTAGTCTTTAATTTTCCTATCGATATTTAGCGCTGCAACGTTTGTTTTTCCACGTCGCTGGGTATGGGTCCTTTCATTTTACGGCTTATACCTAACTGCGTGTGGCAGCTAATTTTAAATAGCCTCCGGCTAACGGTTATTAGCATAGGAGCAGCTAGTTAGCACCACACTGTTAGCACGGTGTGGTTTACTTTGGCCAGCTGGTCTCTTTGATCAGTTTTAAAAATACCCGTGGTTCACGTGACCTTTAGAAGGGTCCGATACCAGACAAACAAGCGGTCATAGGGTTTAGCTGTTAGCATTATTAACGCTGTTGTAGGCACTGTCTCTTAGTCACGGCGCTGCACTGGTGTGCTGAGAATAATAAACTCTTGTTAAAATGTGTTGTTATTATTATAGGTGTGGCAAAAGTGATGATTAAAAGAATTGTGTGCACCGCATGACAACAAAATGTAAGCGTTTACTGCCAAGTGACAGCTGAGGCAGCTGCCCAGAGCAGTTTTGGTCAACAGCATTTCATCACGTTGTGTAACATACGTGTGAAAAGCTGTACGGTCGTTTTCAAGCATGCGTAGCTTTTGCTACAAACAGTGGATAAGCTAACTTACAGATATTTAACTGTCAAATGTTCCTGCAGTGTCCCCGAGAGTCGCAGCCCTGCATTCCAAAAAGGAAGACGAGTACTTCACCATGAGCTCAGAGGATGGTGAGACAACACACACACACCCCTCCACAGTGTGCATGTTCACTCTTTCCTGCGCCTGACGGCTCCGTTCGCCTGCTGCAGGTGACATGGAGAACCAGGCTGAGCTGGAAGAGAAGACCAGGCTCATCAACCAGGTGTTGGAGCTTCAGCACACTTTAGAGGGTAGGCACGTGCAGCCTCACAGCTGTTACCTGCTAAAATGGAAAATGAATTCTTTAAATATAAACTGTAAGGTTTCTTGTGGGGTGGCTTAGACTCGTGTTTGCAGCTTCATGTCACGCTGGGATTTGTAGATGAAATTGTGCATTTACATTTTTAAAAGTTGCCCCTAACTTTACGCACTGTGGATGGGCTTTTGGTGGGAAGCATCAGAATGTTGATTTCTCTATGTGAATGTTACTCATAAATGTATCTGTGCCAGCAGAATGTTCACAGATTGATAACACACAGCAACACTGCATCACTCAGAGTGGATTTGAGCTGTTTAGCCTCATTTTTAAACCAGCTTAGTTTGGCCCGTTGAACTCTGCACCGTCTGGCTGATAGTAGAAACTCATTCTGAGAGTTCTGGTTGCACAGTGTTTGAACATCAGTGGGGAAAGGTGACTTCAACACAACCCTACAGTCTCTGCAGTGTGGACAAAGTCCTTGGTGTTTCACGCCAAGTCAGTGGTCGATGGTGGCCTCAGCGATTGCCTTACTTTCTGAATCAATACAAATCTTCTTATTATGGTTAAATATAATTTCCCTGTTGCACGTGCAGCACTGAGATGTGTTGTGTGAACAGACACACACATTTATTTTGTGTTTGGAGAGTGGAAAGATCAGGAGGTGTGACAGAAATGAAGGAAACACAGAATAGGTGCACCTAACATAACAGTGTTTGCTGAACTATGAATGAGCTTTAAATGTTTTTTTAATGGATTCTTGGATAATGATGATGTTTTAAACTGTAATGAATACGTTTACCACCCTTGTAGTTTCCACATTCCTGTATGGTTGACTGATGTTTTTGTTGACGTGTTCAGACCTGTCTGCCCGAGTCGATGCTGTAAAGGAAGAGAACCTGAAGCTGAAGTCGGAGAACCAGGTCCTGGGTCAGTACATTGAGAACCTCATGTCGGCTTCCAGTGTCTTTCAGACCACTGACACCAAGAGCAAACGAAAGTAAGGAGACCTTCAGAGAGGCCTGACCTAAATCCACCCCTCCACCGTCCCTAACAGAGCCCAGACCGTACCAGAGGACTGGACTCACGGACCCTTTAATACTGCTGAAACCTGAAACCCGTTTCTGTCTCTAACATGTGCAAATAAGGGAATTTGTTGTTTTCGTAATGTGGCTGCAGTGGCCAGTGTTGCATTCATTAAAAGAGAATGTCCAGAAGAAAAAGAAGAAAGGGAGACCTGATCCAGAGCTGCACATTAATATTAAACCTAACTCACGAGCTGACACACACTTGTCAGGAAGGACAGCTGGCCTGAATCCTCTTCTGAATCTGAGTGCCTGAAATCTGTGCAAGTCTACAGAAGGAAAACATGCTTTGCTGTTTTTCCCACATAATGAGTCCTATTTCATAAAGTACAGTTCTGTGAGGTGTTTAGCACTTTCCTAATTTCTTATTTTCTTTACATATTTGTTACAGATCATCAAAAGTTAGACTTTGAAATGAGTAAAATGCAGTTTTTAAATGATTGTTACACAGGTTGGTTTGCACAGCTTTAACATATGTGGGAAAAGTAATCCTGACTTGATCCGATTGAGTGATGTGAGACACTCGTTGCCACTTAACACAAATAATTGACAGCAGTTGTTGCACAACCAGTTATTTGGTCTTTGGGGGTAATAACCATAAGTAGGGACAGAAAGGTGGGTTTGTATCGTTTATTTCCCTTAAATAATTAATAATCATTTAAAAACTACATTTTATATTTGCTCCGGTTATCTTTGTCTAATATGAACGTTTGTTTGATCTGAAACATGTAAGTGTGACAAATATGTAAAAGACCTCAGGAAGTTGGAGGAACACTTCTACACGACACTGTCAATCCCATTTGTTCTTCTGGAATATCTAAATGATGAGATACGATTCAAGCAGCTGTCACCTGGTTAACTGTAACACCAACTCTGTGGACATCACAGTTAGTCAGTTCAGTTATGTTTGCAAACTCGTGGCACACAAACAGGAAACCGGTGAGATACCTGGAACTAGACTTTCTAGAATCCTGTTGTGTAATGTGTTGATGTAAACAAAGAAACCAGACCCAATCAGTGTGTAAGACGGGCTTCCTGTTTAAGCGACGGTGAGTGCTTTGAGTTTCAGAAGACGTAAGAGCTCAGCTTTTGTGCCATGTTCATATATTCAGACTTTGTTTTTTGGCATTTTGCACACATACAAAGCAAAGACAAAAGTGCAATCTTACACTGGCCTTTTGTGTATCAGCAAACAAGCTGAACTCGTGGTTAGGTTTCCACCTTTAGGAAGCCTGCCGAGGGGCAGCAGTCTTGTGAGCTGTACTGCATGTACGTTTTGGCGTCATTAAATAAATAATGGTTTGCTTTTATATGGCTATTCTGTGAGTGTGACAAAAGTCTCGGTGTTTTCATGTATTCGGTGCTCACAGATGTAAATCAGCAGAAACAAGAATAATAGATTAGCTTCCAGTCAGTGTGGTTAGTGTTACACCTCCTGCAGATCTTCTGATACACAGGAAGGCATCACCGAAGAACTGACACTGGATTACAATTGTCACAGTTCAGATGATGCTTTGAAAATACCGGTGACGTTACTGCTCCTGAGCGCTGCACACAGGCCTGACACACAAAAAGAAAACTTCCACACCACAGATGTTGAAGTGTTTACATTAAATTCTGTCTTCTGCTCTCGATACTTGTTAGTGAGGAGCTTGGCTTGATCTAAGATGGGATTGACACACCTTGTTTTAATTCTGAGTCAGTGTTGCTGCCATTGCTACAGCTCCAGTGGATCTTTGAATGGCTACTTTAGTTCCAAACCCCTGGTCTTTGTCATTTCAGCGTGATGTCACTTCCTCTTTCTTGCTGCTTGGGTTGGGATTAAACAACACTAGTGGCACTGTTTGAGTTCACAGCTAAAACCATGATGTGTCATTTTGATTTGAGCCTGTGTGCGCTGATTGATGAACTTCTCTTTAACCATGCTGTATACTGTTTACATTTTGTTCGATTGCCAGTTTGACTTGGCAAGTCTTAGTTAAATAAAGTTACGATCTTTTCATGACGTTTCTAAGTGATATTTCTTGAGCTAACAATCTCTTTGTTTTATTTGCCGCTCACGGAGTCAACTAAAGGTGCTCACCAGGACCTGATACCATCCATTATGCATTTAACAGCTGGTGTATGAATAAGAACACAGAAAGGTGGTCAAACTAAAAAAGGAAAGAAACTATTTTGGTATATTCAACTATATAATAACGAGAAGAAGAAGAAGAATATGTACAAATGATGACAAAGATGCAATTTAAAATAGTATCTTTGCTACAGTGTTACATCTGCATTGTAAGAGTTGAGTTGTTTTTTATGGTTAACTTTGATTCCCTGGGTCTTTCCTGTGTGTTATAACTTTTCGATATATTTTCATGTGCCTTATATTTGCTTTGTGACTGTGTGTCTTATTTTGAAAGAAATATTTACACGTTACCATAGCGACCAGAGAGCATTAAGGGGCAGAGAGGAGGATGCTACTCTCAGTGTTGTTGGCGCATTTCAGGAGGACTAATAAAATAAAGGACTAATAAAGTTACACAATTACAGTGAATTTGCATTTATTATTATATTTACAAGATACCACAGATTTTGTCTTGGTCGTATCATTTTATTTTGTTGTGTTTATCTGCGACAGCTTAAAGGCTGGTCCGTGAAAATGTTGTCTGACATTAAACCGGTCCATGGCGCAAAAAAGGTCGGGGACCGCTGGTCTAAACAACACTGGATCATCTCGAGTTTGGTGCCTTTCTCATGCTTGAATGGTCATAGATTTATGCTAAGTGGCTTAACAAACAAAAGATTTCTCTGGAAGTGGTCAGTTAAAAGTTGCTTAGGCTGCTGCCCCCGCGACCCGGCCCCGGACAAAGCGGATGAAGATGGATGGATGGATGGATGGATGGTCAGTTAAAGGACTAGAGTGAAAGTGACCAGTATCAAACGCCACTATTCACAACATACTTCATACCGTGTACATTATAACATACCATAATAGACCCATTTCTGTAATATACTCACATATCTATATTATTGCTAATATATATTGTAATATATCTATATCACTAAAGCACTTCTGGATGGATGCAAACTGCATTTCGTTGCCCTGTACCTGTGCATGTGCAATGACAATAAAGTTGAATTCTATTCTATTCTATTCTATCCAAAGAAAGCCTGGAGACCTGCTGCTCAAGAACAAAAAAAATGCAATATTAAATTTTTGCAGATGTGAATTTCAAAATATTTTGCTCGGTTATATTTATATCAGCGGTGCATTAGTATCATTGAGTCAGAAGAAACTACAGTGTGTGTCTAGCTCTCAGGGAACTGATGCAGCTGCTACCTTCTGTGCATCCATATAGCATCAGACTGTGGATACAAACACTACATCAGAATCCTCTGCATGCTTTAATGCTGGATTTTGCTTGCGTCAAGTAAAATATAGAGTGTCACCATACTTGGACAGCCTATAGGAATGGCCTGTATCAGATGCATGATGAGATGAAACTTGACATCTTTGAGCATCAAACTAAAGAGTGCTGTCGCTGCAGGGGATTCTTTGGACTTTGAAGAACCTGTTTTGCGTTTTTTTCATGTAAAATGAGCTGAAATGAAATCCTTACAAGACAACTTGATATTCTTTATTTGTAACAAAAATAGAATAGTGCAGTAATTTACTCAGTGAATAGCTCTGGTGTTACATCAGTGAAACGTTTGGGTGGAGTGAATTTAAGCAGCTAATATGAGCCACCACTGTGGCCAATTTGGACACTTCCATCCAGGATGGATGGAAGTGTCCAAATTTATTCACATAAACTGCCTGTTATGTGAATAAGGATTATTCACATAACAGGCAGTTTAGGCACATGTAAGCCTTTTATTGGACGTCCATGTAGACAAAGTCTTTGTGCAGCAGGTGGCGCACTAATCAGCCTGAGTGAGAGTTTCCTTCTTGTCTGTGGTCTTCAAACTTTAATGAGTATCTGACAGACAGAAAGAAAAAGAAAAGTGTTAACCACACACAGCATCCACTGACGCCACCACCTACCTCTTCCTGGCTTATTGTTTAGGTTAACAAGTAACACAAAGAAAAACTGAGCTTTGTAGATTTTCACAGACCGAGTTATTGCAGGGAAACCTGCACGCATGCATGAGGTATATGTTGAAACAACTTGGTGCACCTCAGAATAACTTCAGTCAGACTAGCTGCTGTGTGATT
>NC_140527.1:1253968-1576468 GCF_057382185.1 Mchenga conophoros
TACTTTGTTGCTGAAGGAGCCCAAATTAAACCTAATTGTATCTGCAATCAGAACAAGAGACGTGCTTCTAGGTCAGTCTGAGCCAAACATATGATTGTTTTCTCTATTTTAGTGTCTTTACCTTAAAATATTAAAGCCTCGAGCCAACTGCTGTTGTGATTTGGCACTGTATACTTATATAATGAATTCAATATCGAGTTGAATTAAAAATTTAATAGGGTGAGTCTCAAAGTAGTATCCACATGGCCTTAGAGCATGGGTGGGTCAATCACTGTGCATATTAAATATGAACAAGTAAAAGGCAACTAAATGACGATGAACTACTAGTTTTGCTTTTAATACTTTATGTTGATTTGTCTTCAAACTAATAAATTAAATGATGTGACTGATGTAATCTGTGACTAAAGATTCACTTTGTCTTTTGTTGTCACACCTAAAAGCAAGCTGCAGCCATAGCTGCCAATATTCATTTGACTTGGTTTTATCAATTACTTACTGACCTCCACAGTGAGACTGTAATCACGTTCCTTCCTTCCTTTTGTTTCATTTATGCTGTGCCTTAATATCAATATTGTGTAGCTGCCAGTAAATTAATTTAGTTATTTTTGCCTTGAAAGCAAATCTAAAGTCAGCCTTGCATTGGTATCATCAGTAAAGATCAGCGAATGAAACTGGATCAAGATTCATCTGTAAGCAGAGAACAAATAGCTCTAGCCTTCAAGTGACTCCTGAAAAGCCTGAATAAACACAGAGTCAGAGCAGGAAATCTTCTTTATATATATCTTTAAAAGCTCAGTGATGGAAAAGTTGAGTGCTGCCAAATGCTTGAGCTGAGGAAGTGGAACGGGGAGGGGGAATCTGTGATTGAGCTATTATACTCCCAGAATGCAGTTCAGGTTTGATGAATAGGAGTGAAGCAGTGGGGAGTAAAGGTGCAGCTTTGTAAGGATGGGTCAGGGGCTGTGGTAGGAGTGGACTGGAAGGTGGTGGAAAAATATATAAGCTGCCATGTGTGTACATGTTTAGACATCTTTGTGAGGACAGAAAACTGGCATGCCACTATACTTGTGGGGACGGGCATTTTGTCCCCTAAGTGACTATTTGTCCCCAAGAGTTTAAAGGTATAATGTGGTTCTCGTGTCAGGGTTACCATTAGGTTATGTTTATGTTTAGGCAAAGGGTTAGGCACTAGTTTTTTAAGGTTAAAAAAGCATTATGTGTTGCGGCGGTGGTTCTGTGTGGACCCAAAAGCAGATTCTGAACTAGATTGAATAACAAAGCTTTAATAACAACACACAAGAATTGCACTTGAAGCTGTGCACATGAAGCATGAGCTACAGGGGGTTCAGGTGCTTGAGGCTGTGAGCAGGGAGAGTGAACTACTGTGAGGTTGGAAGAAGGGATCGTTGTTCGAGGGATGGTAGTCAGAGTCACCGAAACAGAGGGAGAGAAATGTCAGACTTGTACTGGTGAGAAAACCGGTGGCATAGGACAGGAGAATCTTACAGAGGCTTACTTGTTTGCAGGTGGAGAGAGGACTAGAGCCCAGTGGTTTCACCTGACACACATGGAACATGGGATGCACCCTTAGTGATGAGGCCATTACAGTGTGATGATAGCTTGCGAGAATCCATCTTGAGTGGAATATCCTTTGCAGCCAGCCATACCTTTTGATCTGGAGCATATGTTGGCGTGCCCATGTGATGCTGGTTGGCATACAGGCATTGGTGAGCCACTGACCTGAGAGGAGCTTGCCTTGTTCGTGTCCAGGCTCAACAGCAGCACTGTCGATGGTGCTGGATGGAGGTACCCCAAGTTCTGCTTCATGTTCAGGAAATAGAGGAAGCTGGTATCCCAAAGATGCTTCAAAAGGAGACAACCCAGTGGCAAAGGAGGTAAGTGTGTTGTGTGTGTATTCAGCCCAAGGGAGAAATAAAGACCAGGATGCCGAATCATGGGTAGGCATGCAACGGAGGGTAGCTTCTAGCTCCTGATTAAGTCCTCCTGTCTGACCATTGGTTTGAGCGTGGTAACTGGAACTTTGACAGGGTTTGACTCCAAGCGCAGCACAGATGAAAACTGAGGACCTCTATCAGACAGTATTTCTACTGGAATGCCATGTAATCGGAATACCTGCTCGACTACTTTGGGCTGTTTCAATGACAGTGGGTAATTTATTCAGGCCAATGAAATGGGCAGCAGAATCTGTCTATGATGGTGAAAATAGCTGACTTCCCAGATGAAACTGGTAACCCAGTAACAGTCCAGCATGATATGTGACCATGGGCGATGTGGTGTGGTTAGTGGTTGTAACAGCTCAGCCGGGTGTTGAGAATGAGACTTAATCTGAGCGCAAACGGTGCAAGCGGCCACATACTCCCTGACATCCCTATCCAAGGTCTCCCACCTGAAATATGTATAATCAGAGCATTGGTCCTGCCTCTCCCCGTGTAGCCTGAAAACCAACTCATATGAATCCAGTCTAGAAATTTGTAACAGACGGCTGCTGGGACGTAACGCTGGTCCACCGGGCCTGTAACTGTGTTGGGTTAGCCTCCAGTGCCTGGCGGATGGCCTCCTCCACCTCCCAGGTGATGTTTCCAATTTTGCAGCTAGCAGGGAGAATGGTTGGAACTTCCAATGGTTTGGTGTCGGAGGTGAACTGACTGGACAGCGCATCAGGCTTGACATTGAGGGAGCCTGGACAGTAAGAGATAGAAACATTAAACCTGGTGAAGAATAGAGACCAACGTGCCTGGCGAGCATTCAGTCTCTTGGCTGTCCGTAGGTAGGTGAGATTCTTATGATCCGTGCAAATACAAAAAGGCTGCTCAGCTCCCTCTAGCAGGTGTCACCATTCCTCCAGCGCGAGCTTAACAGCAAGGAGCTCCTGTCCCCTACTTCATAGTTCTTTTCTGTGGGAGACAGGCGACAAGAGAAACAACGAAACGAGAGACAAATCCACTTGGGTATTGGGCCTTAATTTGTTATGCATGACGACAGCAAGCACAAACAACCAACCAGAGTCACAAAGAGACAACTCAAGCCTCAAGAAGAACAAATATTTGGGCCACAGAGTGTGTGCCCACTCACAGCTCTGATCTCTAAATGATCAGGTCAGTGGGATTACGTGAACATACACAAGTCGCTGAGACAGACTGAAACCACAGAAGAATCCTTTCTTCACATTTTTTATTCAAACTTTAGTTCAGTTTTTATTGTCTGACAGTGTCTCTCCCCTTCGGTAGTAATGCTCACCGCCATTAGTAGCATAAGTATGTGCTTGTGCTTTGAAACATATAAGTGCCTCTGTGGACCATGACAGAATCAGTCAAAAACACATGAAGGCATTCTTCAAATACAAACTTTGTCCAGATACCACTCCCTCTGGTCCTGCACCTGCACTGACCTTTCATCTCACTCTGTTCACCTCAATTTCAGTTATTCATGCATTTGTATCACCTTATTTTTTGTCAACACACTGTCTAAATGTGAATCACAAATTGCACAGGAGTATGAATGCAACATCAGTGAAGTCTGCAAGAGCATTAAAAGGATCAGGACAAGCAGGTGACCGAAAAGGAGAGCTGATGAGTGCTGATGAGCCAAATCAGGTCTCTTTCTCTGATAGGAATGGCCAACTGCCTCATTCCTTTATCAGCCAGGCTTTAAAAGAAAGAGGCTTTCTCTGTGTGCTTGCATGCAGTGAAGCATTCCTCCTCCTCTGGGTGTGATTGCAGTGCCTGGAGTAGAGAGAGAGAGAGAGTAGAAGATGGACTAGATAAAGAGATGTAATAGTGGCGGGGGAGAGCAAATGAACACTTTTATGGCCCTCTGTGAGTTTGCCAGCAAATGTGTGTGTGTGTGTGTGTGTGTGTGTGTGTGTGTGTGTGTGTGTGTGTGTGTGTGTGTGTGTGTGTGTGTGGTCATCTGAAGATCCACCACAGTACAATTATACAGAGCAGAGATCTGTGTGAATCATTTCAGCCTCTACCTGCAGCTGGGATTTATCAGCTCTCACTGTTTAAACAATAGAAAAAGAAAAGAAAAGAAATCACATGTTCAAGATCTGTTTTAATTCAGTGACTGAATTAACTATGTAGGAATTAACTACCTTCCTCCCATAGCTGCTTTGCCAGGTGCTTACTGCTGATATGACCTATGCCTTCCTCCTGCAGGAGTCCTTGCATTTCCTCAGCATCACCCTTCATCATGCTGAAGTCATCCTCTTCTTTTTATTAAACAGATCTTTTGAGTCACTAATGATGTTCACAACACAAAGAATTTAAATGTATCCAGTCAAACTGTTACTGTGTGACACATGACATCATCTTCCAGTCTGTAGACTCAACGTGTGTTGCAGTTCCTTTAATACCTCGGTGGTGATGGAAGTGCTATGAGTGCAGTAGTGCTATGCTGTGTGCATTAGTAGTATTTGAATACAGCAAGTGTAGTACTGTTGAAATGATTAGTTGGTCCAACCATTATCAACATTCTCTGTTTTAGCCCTCACAGGAGGGAAGTTATTACTGTGTATAAAGGAGGAGCCTCTTTGTTTTCCACTGCTTAGTATCACCAAGTTGCTTTGATATGCATTGAAAGGCTTTAATTCATTTGAATTACAGTTGGCTGAAGCTGAACAGCTGAAGCCATTTTATTGTGTTTTAGTTAAAAACAGTCAAATTGAGTTCACCTGTTTTTCGACTTCCATAGATGAAGTGATTATAATTAGAGATTTTAATTTGCACAGCAGATGACGCTCCCTCTCTCAGCTTTAGTTAACATGTCTCCGATGCCACAGGTGCTCCTGCACTGAATCATCTTTCTTTCAAGATGTAATTGTGAACCATGTCTACTGTGAGGATTTTTAATCAATGACACAAATGAATTTTCTTCACAGTTTGTGTAGATGATGACTCTATCCGCCCACAAAGAGTTTTCAGCAGTTTTTAATGCGGAACTATTAAAAGTCTTTCAGTGTAGTCTTTAAATAAGCAATTTTACTGTACACAGCACAACTACAGACAACATTTAGGGCTCTATCTCCGTGATGAACAGAATCAGTTTGTTGCCAGAATCGAACTAGAGGCTCTGTGACTCACAGGGTAGAGCAGCTTAACTACCAACATTATGCTCAGTAGTTTGATCCCCATCCACTGGTGTGTGAGAATGTTAGGCTCAAAGTGGTTAGACATAGAAAAAAGTGCTTGTATGAATGCGTGTAAATGAGGCTTGTAGTAAGAAAGTACATTGATTGCATGATGGGCTAGAAAAGCTAGCACCTGAAAGATCTCTGACAAACCTCTGTGTATTAATAACGTCTTTCAACCCACAGCAGCAAAAAGGGGAAGGCTGGATGGACAAATACTGACTGTTAGCTCAGTCAAAGAGTTCTGTTCTTCCTCCTCTTTATTTAAAAGTTACTTTTCCATTACAGGCTGTTTCTCCATCATATAAAAGGTGTTATGCCGAAAAATATGTAATATCACTACAGTTAGTGGGTATAATATTTTCTATGGAGCCTAAGAGATTAATTGCAAACACACACTCGCACTGCTGTATCATTAAGGAACATATTGCGAGCATTGACTTCACTTTCAGACCCAAAAGCTACATCCAGCCATCTTTTTTTGCAGTCTACGATAAATCATCACTGCTGTACAGCTACATTTTCCTTGTAAGTAATTATTGGTCCTACATTCCACCACACAGAAGCATTCAACTATTTTTTATGTATTTTGGTACTGGATGAAAAAAGACTTATTATAAAGTTATGTAAACATTATTACCGTAGAATCTGTTTCAGGGAGAAACACTATAATTCTATTAACTGCTTTGAGTTACAGCTAAAACTACGGAAACCTTAAATGGTGTCTGTGTGTAAAGAGCCTCATTTCCAGCAGAAGTAAGGGGATCCAAGGGTAGTGTGGATGTAGATTACAGTAACATGTAGTTCTACATGTAGTTACATGTAGAACTGATGATCATTGAAAGCAATGAAAAGTACCTCTGAGATATGTGATATGAGAATGTGTAGGTGAATCTGGTGACCTTCAGTCCCATTGTCTGCTGCCTAGACCTCCCATCAAAAACAGTTCTCCCAGCAGTCATTTGTAAGAGAGCACAGCAATCTGAGACAAGAAAGGCAAAAGACAGAAATCAACTTTCCATCAAGATCAGTCAAAGCGGTTGTCAAGCTCAGTGTTTATATTGTTGATTGTCATTTATGCTTAGAAATATTTACTCATATATGCTTAGAGTTTTATAATTGATTGCATAATGATAGAGGTCTGATCCTTAGTAGAGATGGACCGATCCGATATTACGTATCGGTATCGGTCCAATACTGACCTAAATTACTGGATCGGATGTCGGAGAGATATAAAAAATGTAATCCGATCCATTAAATATCAGAAAAGCACCTCACAAAACTTGCAACACGCTGTAACTCACCTCATAACCCCAGCACGTCGGAGCAGTGTGCTCACGTGATAGAGCGGCTGTGGCGTGCGAGACCTGTCAGCGGTCTGGTTGAACATTTGGAGCTTCGCTACCAAACCGGCATTTCATCTCTGACAAAGTTATCCCAGAAAGAAGTAAAGCAAGTGTGTAAGTTCACCTCTGAATGTTTGTAAAGCATTCCCACGTTAAGCTTTTTTTTTTTTTTTTTTTTTTTTGGCCTGTCCTGTTTGGCTCTTTTGCCATCAGAATTGTTGTCTAAAGGCAAAGAAAGATGCCCAACGGATTTACTTTACCAAATTGACCATCTCAGCCTTGCCATAACGGTCCATTTGATTCACCTTTTATTGTTTATTTTATTTTCACTTACTGAATACGGGACAGACTTGACTGGAGGAAAGAAGGGGAGAAAGAAAGAGGGAAAGAGAAACAGCTGAGAAGAGGGACGGGGGAGAAGAGCAAAAACCAAAAACCAACAGAATGAGCAGAAAAAAAAAATGCATATATCAATCACCTGGATCACCTGCTGAGAAAGAAAAAAGAAAACAAACAGAAGAGAACAAGAGTAATAGAATAAACAGCATCACAATGATATATGGGAATATGACAGTAAATACTAAATATTAAACATTATTGTGCAGCACATAAGATCAACAGAACACAGTGTGCTTTGAGGTAGGAGCCAAAAAGGGTGTAGTTTGTGGGTGTGATCACCCGTGTGTACACCTGTGAGCATGGACGCGCTTGTTTTTTGTTTTTTTAAAAGGTTCCTTCACGTAATGATCTGCTAGAGGGTGTGGGGGGGCCACAGCCCCGTCCTCCAGGGCATGAAGCAGGTATGGAGGAGATCAAAACTCCAGACATCCAGAGGCCCCCAGAACACAAGAGACCAAGGAAGACCAACAGAGGGGCAGCCGCGCCACTGTCCCAGAAAGAGCTGAGGAGAGTCCCAGATGAGGGCTCACTCAGCAGCCGCGGAGCAGAAGCCAGGGGGAGTTGCAGTGACGCGCCCGTGAGCTCCGCCGGCAGCCAGCTGTGCCTGAGTGACCGAGCCCCAGGCCGAGAGGCCGGGGGCACCCCACCTCCGAAGTGGCCCGAGCGAGCCCCAGGCTCCAGGCCCCGATAAGCGGCCGCCAAGGAGTGAGCCGGTGTGTACCTGGACGCCCATCCCCAGACACAAAGAACCACCAACGCACCGACACCTGAGGGAGTCCACCACTGGCAGGGGAAGTGGTGGTGGGGGGAGATAGGCCTCCAAACCTTGGCAAGCTAAACAACCAATATATGGAGCGACTGTCTCTCTCTCTCTCCTGCTGCTTCTTCAATCATGAAACTGATCAATGATCAGCTGATCGGCTTTTCTGTCGCGAGTCCGTCTCTCTTCTTTGTTTTTTGCCCACTTCACGCCAGAAAGAGGAAACTAAGCTTGATAAGCTGTTGTTAGAATTTATTTAATATTACTTTCTACACCAGGATCTTTTTCTACAGCTGACGGCTGGTAACTGTGCAGGGGCGGATCTAGCAAAGTTTAGCCAGGGCGGCCGATAGGGCATTAACAGGGAAAAGGGGGCACAAAGACATACTTTTCTTTCTTATTATCATTTAAAATGTCGAGCTTTTAATAAATAATTATCTGAATCTCACACCCAACATTTTAATCTGATGTAAAATGTATAGAAGTCCATTACTGTATATAGTAACTATTAAGTCGAATATACCCTAGTAAGCTATAGTACTTTTTTTTTACGTTTTTTAAACTTGAGTATGAACTTATACAAAATGCAGCAAGATATAAAAAAAAAGTTTTATTGATTAAAACACACTATATCGGATTCATATCGGATTCATATCAAATTTATGATATCGGTATCGGACATTAAAAAGTGGTATCGTGCCATCTCTAATCCTTAGTAGTCTGCGAAGACTCTGTGTGCATTCCAGAGTGTTCTGGCATATACACTCATATACTGGGGTCATGAGAGAGGTCGTACCTTCTTTTATTGTTTTATGGTATGTTAAACACAGCTGTATCTGTTTTAGTATAAGTGCCTTTTGTTTAGATGAACTGCTGGACTTCCAGGCCAGCAGGTTTAGGGACATCGTTCAGGGGGTCACAAGACAAGGTACTCTTTGTTCACATCTAGACCTATGTAAGGCGTCCAGTTCTCTCCCTCGTGCATAAGTAACACAAAGAACTTTGGTGACTTGCGTCTTGCTTTTGCTGTTGTAGTACAATTGTCTCGTTCCAGGAGTGGGCCTGTGCCAGACAGACCCACCACTCACTGTCCTCTGATGCGGGGTCATCAGTTGATACTGTTAAACATCATGGGTCATTAACAAGCACAAATCCAGAGGTGACCATAAAGTTCTCTTTGTCAGCTTCCTGTTCTCTCCATTTATCTGCTACGATGGCAAGTGGTGTAGTTACCTGATTAAGACAGACCTCAAACCAGAGAGAAAGGGGTAGAGAAATAAAGAATGCCTCTCGAAAAAGAATATGCTCTAAGGTTGGTGGAGATGTATTTGAAAATGCTCTTTATTCATGAGAGCAAGCCTTTGCGGATGGCCCTGGGATATTCATTTTAGGAATTAATTTGCCACATAAAGAGATCACCAAATCTTAACATCCCATGACGTGGGAGGTCTTACCCACACTGCAAGCAGCCCAGGATTCAATTTCCACATTTTTAGTGAAGGATATTAGTCCAGAAAATGTTACTGATCATAGTAACCCTGAACACAGTGATTAGCTAGATACTACTTTTTATACTGTATTTCAGGGAGAAATTATACTGAAGACCAAACAAAGCACATAGTAATTAATTAAACATCAAATTCAAAGCTATGTGTTGATACGCTGGTTTAAAGTCAATAAAGACTTCCTCTCACGAATTAAGAGCCTGCTTACATTCAGGCTACATTGTTACTGAGAGGACAAACCTTAAGTAATAAAAGTTCACCTAATTTACAACCTTGAGAAGTTTCCAGCAGTAATTTTTACACACACATACAATGTGTGTGTGTTAGTCAAAGGAAAGCACGCTGAAGAATCCTTTTCAGTGCTTTTGCCTTTGAATATTTCCTAATATCACAGTGACATGTTAATAATCTGCCTTTAAGCATATGCTAATGCTAATGCACAGTGCTTATTACAACAACTCCTCATATTATTGTGCAGTTGATCAGAGATAGGTTGAAAGGACGTGATATTTAGTCAAGAACAAGTGTTTGCATTAAATATTCTCTGATGTTTCAATGCTAAACTCAGAATTTTGTCTTGTTTATGAAACAGTGTGATGAACTGCTTTAATCTTTTGGATTTAGATCTAAGGAATTTGGCGATCAGCCCCCTAATATGCTCTGTAGTATAATCAAGAACATTTTTTGCAGCAAGTTTTATCCTCCAGCAGGATAAGCATTATTTAGGTAGATGCTTCTTGTCAAAGTAACATTAAGATGAATACAAAGCCCAAGGTTTTCAAGAAGATTGTACAGAGCATCAACAATCTTCCAGAAGCTTGCCTTCCTCACATTGTCAATTTTACATCTGTTCATTTTGGAGGTGGACAAGCAGATGATGAAATGTCTGCTGCACCTGTCCAGGTTTTAATTTGTAATACAAGTTGATTTTCTTGGATATTGGATCACACAAGCCAGTGAAAATACATGCCAGCCTGCACATGTATCAACAATCACTACAACTCTGTCTCTAATTATTTTATTGTCTTTCCAGGGACAAATCACAGTGTAACAGCAACACTTCAGAGATATTCTGACATTTATGAAATAATCATAATTTGACTCCTGTAACATTTACTCAGAGCCCAGTCCATTCATATTCTCTGTGTGTCAATTTCTGCTATTTTGTTAAGCCTGTTAGTGTTTAACATGCCCTTTAGCGTTGTGGTCAGAAGGAGGCAGAGCCCTCACACATGAATGCTTCTTTAGAACATACAGTATCTGTAATCAGTGAGTGAAAACACAAAGCTCCCATTTCCAAGAACATTTCTCATCTGTAGATTTACCACATGTGGAATTATACAAAAAAGGACAACCTAAAGCATTTTGGGTTAATAAATGTATTGTCTTTTTCATCAATTTGGCTACCTCAAACATTTTACCCACCACTGAACCTAATACATTCATTTTCTGATCTGCTTACTGATCATAACTAAAACACATTTTTCCAGTCACTGACAGCTATCAGTTGTTTCCATTCTTACCCCTACATTTAACCCAAGTGTTTAACTTATGATCTTCATTGCACACCTCCTGCAGAGCTTCAAAAGCATTCCGAGGGAGACTGCAGACATTGAGTCCGAATGGACTGTTTATGGAATGTTTAGCACCTCCATTGCCGTAGCTGCTGCACGGAGCTGCAGCCGCAAGGTACTGTAGTTGGTGCCTGTCGTGGTGGTAATCTCCGAACCAAATGGTGGACACCTGAGGTGAGGGGAGCCACTAAGCTGAAGAAGGAGTCCTGCCGGACTTGGTTAGCCTGTGGGACTCCGGAGGCAGCTGATAGGTACCGACAGGCCAAGCGGAATGCGGCGCGGGCGGTGGGAGGAGTTCGGAGAGGCCATGGAAAAAGACTTTTGGACGGCCTCAAAGAGATTGTGGCAAACCATCAGGCATCTCAGGTGGGGAAAGCGGTGTTCTACCTGCACTGTGTATAGTGCTGGTGGAGCGCTGCTGACTTCGACTGAGAAAATTGTCAGGCGGTGGAAGGAATACTTCAAGGACCTCCTCAATCCCACTGACATGTCTTCCGAGGAGGAAGCAGAGTCTGAGGATGAGGGGGCAAGGTCACTGAGGCAGTCAAACAACTCCTTGTTGGCAGAGCCCCTGGTGTGGACGAGGTCCGCCCCGAGTTCCTGAAGGATCCCAGGACTGGCAGACCGGGGTGGTGGTCCCCATCTTTAAAAAAGGGGGCTGGAGGGTTTGTTCCAACTACAGGGGGATCACACTCCTCAGCCTCCCTGGGAAAGTCTATGCCAGGGTGCTGGAGGGGAGAGTTCATCCATTAGTCGAACCTCAGATACAGAAGGAACAATGCGGTTTTCGTCCTTGTCGTGGAACACTGGACCAGCTCTTTATCCTCTCGAGGATACTCAAGGGCGCATGGGAATTTGCCCAACCAGTCTACATGTGTTTTGTGGACTTGGAGAAGGCATTCAACCATGTCCCTCGGGGTGTCCTGTGGGGGGTGCTCCGGGAGTATGGGGTGTCTGGCCCATTGCTATGGGCTATTCAGTCCATATACGACCGTTGCAAGAGCTTGGTCCGCATAGCCAGCAATAAGTCAGACTCGTTCCTGGTGGGTGATGGACTCTGCTAGGGCTGTTCTTTGTCACCGATTCTGTTCATAATTTTTATGGACAGGATTTCTAGGCACATCCAAGTGGCGGACGGCTTTCACTTGGGTGGTCTCAGAATCTCATCTCTGCTTTTCGCAGATGATGTGGTTTTGTTGGCTTCTTCAGGTGATGGCCTCCAGCTCACCTTGGAATGGTTCACAGCCGAGTGTGAAGCAGTGGGAATGAGAATCAGCATCTCCAAATCTGAGGCCATGGTCCACAGCCGGAAAAGGGTGGAGTGCTCACTCTGGGACGAGTTGCTGCCCCAAGTGGAGGAGTTTAAGTATCTCGGGGTCTTGTCCACGAGTGACGGGAGAAGGGAGCCGGAGATCAACAGACAGATTGGTGCAGCGGCTGCAGTGATGTGGACACTGTACCGGTCTGTTGTGGTGAAGAGAGAGCTGAGTGTAAAAGCGAAGCTCTCAATTTACCGGTCGATCTACGTCCCTACCCTCACCTATGGTCACGAGCTGTGGGTAGTGACCGAAAGAACGAGATCGCGAATACAAGATAAGATAAGATAAGATAAGATAACCTTTATTAGTCCCACACGTGGGAAATTTACAAGCGGCGGAAATGGGTTTCCTCCAAGGAGGGCTTGCCTGTCCCTTAGAGATAGGGTGAGAAGTTCGGCCAATCGGGAGGGGCTCAGAGAAGAGCCAGTTGAGGTGGTTCGGGCATCTGACAAGGATGCCTCCTGGCGAAGTTTTCCGGGCATGTCCTACCGGGAGGTGGCCCCGGGGCAGACCCAGGACACGCTGGAGAGATTATATCTCTCGGCTGGCCTGGGAACTCCTTGGTGTTCCCCCGGATAAGCTGGAGGAGGAGGCTGGGGAGAGGGAGGTCTGGGCTTCTCTGCTTGGGCTGCTGCCCCCGCAAACCGGCCCCGGATAAGCGGCAGAGAATGGATGGATGGATTTAACTTATATTAAAAATCACCCAAGAAAGCGACATGCTGTCACTTTTGAGCCACTTGAAGGCATGATGTTAAACATTATTGAAGCAATTCAATTCAATTTTATTTATATCACGCCAAGTCAAAACCACAGTTGGCTCAAGGTGCTTTATATTGTAAGGTAAAGACCTTACAATAATACAAAAAAGCAGAAAACATCCCAACAATCATATGAGGAAGCGCTTTGGTGACAGTGGGAAGGAAAAACTCCCTTTTAACAGGAAGAAACCTCCAGAAGAACCAGGGAGTGGCAGCCATCCTCCGCGGCCAGTTGGGGTTAGGGAAGTAAGACAGGACAAAGATGTGAGCCAGAGATTAACATTAATGGTAACACTTTATAACATGACCCACAGATAAGGTGCAGGTAGCCTGTACTCACATGCAATTTGCAGGCAAGTCCGGTTGTTGCAGGAAACTTGCATCTTATTTGCAAGTCAGTTATAAAGTGTTATAATAAGTAAAAATTAAATGCAGAGAGGTGTATAAACACATACTCACTAAAAAGGTGACTGAAAAAGAAACACCCAGTGCATCATGGGAATCCCCCTGCCAGCCTACGTCTATTGCAGCATAACTAACGGAAAAACTGTGCAGTACAGAGGTAGAACTGTTGGTGTTAAAGTGCCGTCCATTCTATCTCCCTCGGGAATTTTCTGCCGTTTACATCTGCGCTGTTTACATTCCACCAGATGCTAATGCTAAGCTAGCGTTAGCACAATTGAGCAGCAGCATCAATAACAGCCTGGTAGCACACCCGGACAGTGTCTTTATTGTGTGGGACCAGCTTCCAGTTTGGATTCGGGAGACAGACACTATCTCTACTTTTAAGATTAGGCTTAAAACTTTCCTTTTTTCTAAAGCATATAGTTAGGGCTGGACCAGGTGACCCTGAATCCTCCCTTTGTTATGCTGCAATAGATGTAGGCTGCCGGGGGATTCCCATGATGCATTGAGTTTTTCCTTTCCAGTCACCTTTCTCACTCACTATGTATTAATAGACCTCTCTGCATTGAATCATATCTGTTATTAACCTCTGTCTCTCTTCCACAGCATGTCTTTATCCTGTCTTCCTTCTCTCACCCCAACCGGTCGCAGCAGATGGCCGCCCCTCCCTGAGCCTGGTTCTGCCGGAGGTTTCTTCCTGTTAAAAGGGAGTTTTTCCTTCCCACTGTCGCCAAAGTGCTTGCTCATAGGGGGTCATATGATTGTTGGGTTTTTCTCTGTATCTATGAAGCGCCTTGAGGCGACTTTTGTTGTGATTTGGCGCTATATAAATAAAATTGAATTGAATTGAAATTGAATTGCGGCTGGGGATTTTAACCACGCGGACCTGAAATCTGTACTTCACAATTTCCACCGTAATGTGAAGTGTGCTACCAGAGGAGATAGAACGTTGGACCAGGTGTACACCAACATGGCGAATGCGTACAGAGCCCAGGCTTATCCCCACCTGGGTCTGTCAGACCATCTCTCCCTTCTGCTACACCCAATATACACACAAAAGATCAAGAGCACTGGGATTACAACCAAAACCGTGAGAACATGGCCGCAGGATGCTATTCCGATGCTTCAGGACTGTTTCCACTGCACAGACTGGGATGTATTCAAGGTGCAGGACACTGACAATCGTGTCGCATTGGACAGTTACACCTCCACTGTCTTGGACTACATCTGTTTCTGTGTGGACAATGTAACAACTTGGAAACGATTCCGTGTGTTCCCTAATAATCCACCCTGGATGACACACGGAGTTCAACAACTTATTCGAACAAGGAACAACGCTTTCAAATCCGGGGACCAGGAGGCATACAGTGCTGCCAGGGCCAACCTGAGAAGAGGCATCAAGACTGCCAAGCAGCAGCACAGGAGGCGTATCGAGGCCAGGTTTGAGAACAACACAAACCCAAGGCAGGTCTGGGAGGGCATCAGGGATATCACGGACTAGAAATGAAGAACACCATCACCCTCAGCCGACAGTTCTACTCTGGCTGAGGATCTAAATCTCTTTTATGCCCGTTTTGACAGGGAGAACACCGACCCTGTCCTGTCCCCTCTCCCCTCAACCGACCCTGCTCCGGTCCTGAGCACTCATGAGCTGAGGCGTGTGTTCCGGAGCATTAACACCAGGAAGGCGGTCGGGCCGGATGGAGTGCTGGGCCGGGTGCTAAAAGACTGTGCTGCGGACCTGGCGGACGTCTTCACCTCTATATATAACACCTCGTTGTCCTGTTCACTGGTACCATCCTGTTTCAAAGCAGCAACCATCGTTCCCATCCCAAAACAGTCAAATGTCACATGTCTGAACGATTTCAGACCTGTGGCACTCACCCCCATTCCCGCCAAATGCCTGGAGAGACTGGTCATTAAACACATCAGAGCTGCTTTTCCACCATCCCTGGACTCGCACCAGTTTGCATACAGGGAGAACCGGTCAACCGAGGATGCGATCGCCACAGTGCTGCACACATTACTGAAGCACTTGGAACACAGGAACACCTATGCACGGCTCCTCTTTGTAGACTACAGCTCGGCTTTTAATACCATCCGGCCATACAAACTCCGTCCCAAACTCCACCAACTGGGACTTAACTCCTCTCTGTGCAACTGGATTGTGGACTTCCTCACTAACCGTAGACAGAGTGTCAGAGTGGGTAAGAACACCTCTTCCACCCTTGTGGTCAACACCGGTGCCCCTCAGGGGTGTGTTCTGAGCCCTCTGCTATACACTCTCTTCACCCATGACTGTATTTCCTCCTGCGCGTCCAATCTCAGTGTTAAGTTTGCAGATGACACTACAGTGCTCGGACTTATATCCAACAATGATGAGACAAACTATAGGACAGAGGTGCAACAACTAGAGTCATGGTGCCACGACAATAACTTGGTCTTAAACACCAAAAAGACCAAGGAGATCATTGTAGATTTCCGGAAGAGGGGTCATAACAACCATCTGCCTCTCTTCATTGGCAGTGAGGCGGTGGAGAGGGTGAGCAGTTTTAAATTCTTGGGGGTAACTGTGACCGAGGACCTGTCCTGGGGCAACCATATCACCTCAGTTGTACGGAAGGCCCAACAGCGCCTCTACTACCTGAGGAGACTGCGGAGCGCACACATTCCCAGATCTCTGATGTTGAACTTCTACAACTGTGCCATCAGCAGCGTTCTGACGTATGGATTTCTAGTGTGGTTCCCCAGCTGCACCAAGGCCGATCAGCAAGCACTCCAGCGGGTGGTGAAAGAAGCTGGCAGAATTATTGGAACAAGTCTGCCAGAGATCAGTAATATCTTCCCCACTCGCTGTCTGAGGAGGGTGCACAGTATCCTGCAGGACCAACATCACCCTGCGCGCCACCTTTTCCATCTGCTGCCCTCAGGGAGAAGGTACAGGTCTATACAGGCCAGAACATCCAGACTGGCCAACAGCCTGTATCCACAGGCTGTGAGGCTCCTGAACTCTCTGCCCCCCTCTCACGGACAATAACCATATCCAACTTCTTAATAGCAATGAACTGGTCTGCATTGGTGCATCATATCTTTATTCTCTTCCCCCTCCTGCCCCCCCCCCCTCTTTCTTAAATAGATAACTATCATATCTGATATCATATCTCACAGTACAATAATATTGAATAGGTTGCATTGTTGTATTTTGTCATGTTTCTCAGGTCTTTGTCTGAATTTCTACGAACATTATTGCTAAGGATTGTCTTATTGCATTGGAGTCACACTGGGTTAAATATGTACACTTGGGTTTTAAGGGGTATTTATTATTTTCTTCTTTTTTTGGGGTTGTATGGAAGCCCCAAACGCAATTTCATTGTTCTTGACAATGACAATAAATAAATAAATACTAAATACTAAACTAAGGGAGGATTCAGGGTCACCTGGTCCAGCCCTAACTATATGCTTTAGCAAAAAGGAAAGTTTTAAGCCTAATCTTGAAAGTAGAGATAGTGTCTGTCTCCTGAATCCAAACTGGAAGCTGGTTCCACAGAAGAGGGGCCTGAAAACTGAAGGCTCTGCCTCCCATTCTACTTTTAAATACTCTAGGAACAACAAGTAGGCCTGCAGAGCGAGAGCGAAGTGCTCTAATAGGGTGATATGGTACTACAAGGTCATTAAGATAAGATGGGGCCTGATTATTTAACCCTTTACAACCAGTCGGAGCGGGCACACTCCGTTTTGCGTAACTATTTTTAAACCCCTGTAGAACTGCATAAGCTAGCGCAATAATTTTTTTTGCATATGAAACCAGAGGAGTTGTACTTACATTTTATGTCATCAATGTGCCCTAGGTCACGGTTTTCTTCCTCATATAGCTTTGCAAAAATTGTATAAAAAGCTCTTGCAGCAACAAAAACATAATATTCCAGAAACACGCTTTGCCAATCCGATCAGCTGTTCAAAACACTTCCTACGTTGGAATAGACGTCAGCGTGAACGATCGAATGTCCGTCATTACCTGCCTGAAGTGACGTCACTTTCACGGAAAATGTAGTTTTTTACCTTTGTGGCCTTATAAGCCTACACTGGTGTTTTTAAAAGTCATGTTTGACTTTGTGCTTTTCTGCATAGTTTCTGGGATGCTTAGAACTCAAATTGCACTGCTGGAAATAGTTTATTTTGATGCATATGCTGTTTCTTTTTGCAAATTCGCATTATAATATTTATTTTCGTTTTTCCTGCAGTATATAAAAATTGGTGTATCTCAAAAATAAAACTATGAAGACATTCAAAATAAATTTCCTGTTGTTGCAGACTATTTTGTGCAGCTTTTTTGTATTTACAGTTTTGAGGGATAAGCCTCTTAAATTTCTCTAACTAGAAATATATGTAAAAAAAAAAAAGATTTTCCATTTTTTTTAGTTTATTGCACTTTTTTGCAATTTGTGTAGTTATTATGCACTTAATGCATACATATTATTAGAGTTTGGGCTAAAGTGGTTGTATTGATGTATAGCAACTTGAAATGTTCCCAAAAATGACACTACAGCATGTAAAAATATCAAGGTAAGCTCTGGCGGACTTGGTTCTATGGTAGGTCTTAAAGGGTTAAGACCTTGTATGTGAGGAGCAGGATTTTGAATGAAGGGAAGCCAATACAGGAGAAATCTGCTCTCTCTTTCTAGTCCCTGTCAGGACTCTTGCTGCATCATTTTGGATTAACTGAAGGCTTTTCAGGGAGTTTTTAGGACTTCCTGATAATAATGAATTACAGTCGTCCAGCCTGGAAGTAATAAATGCATGAACTAGTTTTTCAGCGTCACTCTGAGACAGGATATTTCTAATTTTAGAGATGTTAGGATAGGAAGTATTAGGGTTCATGAATGTTAATTAACATTTAACAATTAAATTACTGCAAATTACAAAAACATTGAAAATGATTAGTGTGTGATGGTAGTAACTGTCTTAGAAAAATAAACAGTGTGGTGACTATTGTAGTAGTGATGGAATTAGTCCCATGAAATGTAGAAATGTAAAGTATAATATTTTTATTAATTACATTTCTATGTACTACATTATTTTAAAAGCGAGAGGATTAGGTTTCTTTGATGGGAGGATGAACCACGTCCTCCCATCAGGCATGAACAATCACTGATTTTGACAGCTCTTTTAAGCATTTCTAAATCTTACCCTAACTTCAATCCTTGCCAGTTTTTAGTAATGGCTTGAGGTGAGTGTGTATTTATTTAGTTAAAAGTTTAGTATAAAAAGGTTGAAACTCAGCATATGTTGGACAGCTTACTTAGCATTAGCAAGCAGCAGCATAAAACTGCTCCTAGAAATTCGAGTTTGAAGGCATTTTTGAGGTTTTAGGGTCACAACTAGGCCAGGGGTTGTGTAGATCAGGGGTGTCCAACTCCAGGCCGTGAGGGCCGGTGTCCTGCAGGTTTTAGATGTGTCCTTGATCCAACACAGCTGGTTTAAATGGCTAACTGACCTCCTCAACATGTCTTGTAGTTCTCCAGAGGCCTGGTAATGAACTCATCATGTGATTCAGGTGTGTTGACCCAGGGTGAGATCTAAAACCTGCAGGACACCGGCCCTCGAGGCCTGGAGTTGGACACCCCTGAAGTTGGTTATGGTTAGGCTTAAGATAAATTGTTGGGGTTAGACATTTATCTGATAGTTTGGGGTAAGGTAAGGTGCTAAGGAAAGCATTATCTCAATTCACTGTCCTCACTGACATGTGAAAATGTGTGTGGTGTGTGTATGTGTGTGTGTTTGTGTGGTCAAAGGAGCTTGTAAAGCTTGTGTGTGTATTCCTTATACCTGGAGCTTAAGCAAGCCACTGCTGACTAACCTAGCAGACCAGTGACAGAGATAAACGCAACATTTACTGATGAAACCCCAGTGCCAGCCTGCTCACACACACACACACACACACACACACACACACACACACACACACACACTGCTCAAAGCCAGACTAGGATAAGCGGGTAATCTTGTGAGAGCAGCAGGATATCAAAATATCACTAACATGGTGAATCATGCATGTACACAGCAATGACCACAGCTCTGAGGGATCTTTGACTGTGGCCGTGTGTGTATGTGTGTAGTCTTTGGACAAATAGCATGGTCTATTACAGATGCAGTTCAATAATAAGCCAATGAGTTTATACTAAGACACTGCTGCTGTTTCCTGTCATAAGTCTCCACAGCTTGAATGACACAGAATCTGATTGGACCTAAGCGGCTCAGTCTGGGTAAATATGACTTTCCACTGTTCTACTCACATTTTGCTTTGTTTTTCTTGTTGTCTTTCTATATTCTTTTTTCTTCTTCCATCACTATCCACTCCACTCCTCCCTGGTATGATCTGGGTCTGTTACCCAGTGATTTTGAGATGTTTTTAATGTTTCTATTTGTCTTTACAGAAATCTATTTCTCAGTTTTTATGAGCTTATATATGTCTCTCTTTTCCCTTAGTGTATTAGTTCTGTTCTTGGTCCTTATTTTTGTATGTTATATTGTTCTGCTTTGTGTCAAGTCTGCATTAGTGATGTTACACTCATTCAGTTATTTTGAGAATCCCTATCCTTTGTGTTTAGTCTTCACTTTTACTTTCCCTAGTCGTGTTTTCCACTTTCAATTTTAGTTTTATTCCCCAGGTGTTTCCTCTCTCTGCCCATCACTCTTCTCTGTATTCATAGTTGCAGTCTTCCCCTTTAAATTCTACTTTAAATTTTTGTTTACCTTCTGGTTCAACACTAGCCCGATAAGCAATGACTCAGACTAAGTTTACTTGTGTCTGCTTTTGGGTCCTCAACACAACACTACCATATTTCCCCACTATAAGGTGCACTTAAAATCCTTTAATTTTCTCAAAATCGACAGTGCGCCTTATAATCCGGTGCGCCTTATGTATGAATTCTGGTTCTGCTTACTGACTTCGAACAGATTTTATGTGGTACACGGCGCTCAAATAGCTGTCAAAAATGTTTTAGTTTGTTTTACTTTAGTATGTTTTACAATGGTTGCTACGAAGCCGCACCGCTTGATGGATTGTTGGAGCATTACGGCTACCGTAGTCAGGAGCCTTGCTGAGTAATCTGGGTCCTAAACTCCGTCTTCTTCAGGTCCCAAAGTCAAAGGAACACTGTGGCATCACTGAGAGTTAAAAACTGTCCAAATTCTTTCATCTTTAATAAAATGATCAGCGTTGCCGCTTTACCAGGTGTAACAATTAAGTTTAACATCCAGGCATCCATGAAAACAGAATTTATTAAATTTAACAGAGTTAGAATTTAGCAGGAAGTTAACTCGCTAGTTTCCACCTAAACATGATATAGCATGTTCTGACTGAGAGGTTTCTGAAGCATTCAAACGTACAGCTCTGCTGTCACTTCCAACATAAATGAAGACAGAAAACTAAACAGCAGTGACGTTTGTAGGGTTACTGAAGTTGGGCTAGCTGGTACATAATGATGTGCTATGTGATCGCTAGCGACACAGCTATGTTAGCATAGCATAAACAGTGAAGCTGGAGGATGAACGCCAACTTTTTTCCACTCGATAAAAGTTAACGTGAGGGTTCCTGATGGTTAGAGACAAATGCAATCACATGGCAGGATGCTGTAAACGGACCAAACTTCAGTCAGGAGAACAACTGAGATAATCCATCCACAATACGAGGTCAGTTATTAATATACTGCAACAACATGGGAATAGAGCAGCTGCCAGAGGATTCAACATTAATGAATCAATGGTACAGAAGTGGAGGAAGCAAGAAGAATGAGTTGAGTAAAGTTTGACTTATCTAAATGTTTTGTTTCACGTAATGTGCCTTATAATGCGGAGCACCTTATGGTCCCAAAAATACTGTAAATCTGCATGTCTTCTCACTACGACCAAGTGGTCGCTTATAGTAGATCATAAATATACATAAATATAAGGATATAAACTAAAAAAAAAACACCCCCTCTCCCCTGCGGGCGGTTTATCCTTCAAGCTCGGGTCTTCTACCAGAGGCCTGGGAGCTTGAGGGTCCTGCAGTATCTTAGCTGTTCCTCTGCACTCTCTGGACAGAGATCTCCGATGTTGTTCCTAGGATCTGCTGGAGCCACTCGCCTTGCTTGGGGGTCACTGCATCTAGTGCTCTGGTCATTAGCTTCATAAGCAGTTCCTTAAAAAGTGAGATTGTGATGAAGCTTTCGCATGAACTTTTTGGCTTCCACCATGTTGGTGTCTTGAAGCCAATGCTTTACTGCCACCTACCTTAACAACAAGCAGTATATGTCACTAGCCCATGACATTCCCTAAATTTCCCTTTGGTTTGAGGGAAAACAGAATGCTGCACTGGGCGACAAAAAAGGGAGTCTCAATGGGAATGCTGTTAACTTTAATCAAACTTTCCTGTTTTTTCCATGTATCTAAATACAGTTTAGCAGCAGTAAAAATCAGAGACAAACTGGTCTCCAATTCATTTTCTCCCCAGCTTATCCAGATGGCACTTTATTTGTCATGAAGCTTATGGAGCTTATGGTTGTTACAACACAGCTGTCTAATTAACAACACACATCCATGTAAACAAATACCCCATGCTGTGACTTTGAAACCTTTAGTTTTAGTGTTTTTGAAGCCCTGCCACATGCGATAACTTTCTACCCTTCAATACCTGTTTCAATAAAGCTGCTAAGAGAGTGACATCTGGCAGCAACAAAAGCACATTTTACACATATTTGTCTACAAAAACTAAGCGAACGTAATATTTTGGAAAAAAAATATGTTTGATTAATTTCTTTTTCTTAGGCATAATTCTGCTTGTCGTCATTTAAAAAAAATCATAATAAGGTGTGTGATATTATAAAACAGACTAATGGGACAGGAATACAGAGAATTCAGAAACTGACTTTACTCTTAAAAGTCAGATTGATGAAAGCAAAGAGGATTCATCTTTGACAGCAGAGCCACCTGTGAGTGTGTCAGTTTCCTGCAGCACTCGCTGAGCAGAGACTCTCATGTGCTTGATGACTTCTGTGTGTTTGGCTGCTGAATTCTCCTGTGAGTTGTTGGATTTAATGCCAGGAATGTGAGCAATGAATACCTGAGCCTGTGAAATGAAATCATTTGCTCGTTATTATGTTTTATTTCATGTACTACTTTTGCACAAATATAATTTGATAGCAACCTATCAAACATACCACAAGTGGTGGTGGTTTTTGGACATCTCCCTTTGGGTATTGACTGCACTCTTTCAGTTAGCGCATGTGTGTGTGTGTGAATGTTTACGTGAACACACCTCTCTTCCTCTGATGTTTAACCAAGATAACAAGTGCCAATTACAGGGATCCCTGTTTGGACCCAACCAGGAGGTTAGCTGCATTTATACTGACAGGTGATGTGACAAGAGAGCAGATAGTGACATATCTGTCCCCCGAGGTATTTACTGATGAGCTTTCATCAGTGTCAATGAAGCAATTTAATTGTTCCCTGAACTTTCTGGGTTCTTTGTTTACTCAAATTCAAAATGATGTGTGACAGAATAAAGGGCTAAAAGCATTTTCTCATTCGGGCTGTAGAGTCGCTGCTCCAGCCTGTGTCATTGTTGAAACTGTTATGTAAGACGAACTGTTTGGTAATGAGGTTAACTTTAGCCTTCAGTTGCTCTTCAGTGCATCACGGTTTATCGCTGAGCAGTCAGGGCCCAAGTCCAGAAACCGAATCACTCTGCAAGCACCATTAGACCATATTAAGAAAGATCAAGGCCGTCATTTGAAAGCTAGTATCCGAGGGGATGCCTGCATGGCCTGGTTTTCATTTCTCATGACCAATTTTCTGCTTTTGGTCTGGCAAGAGAGATTAGTAAAATGTTTCCACTCTGTTTCTTTTGCATGCTGCCATCTCTTCCCACCATCTTCCTTTTTTAAGTCTAGCTGTTGTTTACCCTTTTCTCCCTGACAGATGTTGCCCAAAGATAGCTGTCGAGCCAGGGACAACTTAGCTAGTTATGAGCATACACAAAGACTTGAAAATCTCAGCATTACTAATCTGCTAGCTCTGTATCTCTTCTCTGTTCTGTGTCTGCAGTCTTTGACATTTATTCTGCTTGTCTAATACCACTGAAGTAGAGGGGATGATGTTCAGTGAATTATTCTGATGCAGGGAGCTAAAGCTGCAGCTCACCAGGCCCAGCCCTTTGACTCGATTCCCTCAGGGAAATGCTGAAACCAGCATGACCCTTCTCTTTACTTGAGTGTGACACAGACTCACACAGGGACATATGATACTGCACTCACAGGCTCGCTTATACGAGGAGTGTCTATGAAGCTACAACACATTTATCAATTGAAAGAGGGGGGTCAAAGAGGGTAATGTGCCATGCATTAAATACCTATAATGTACATGCATGTAATGATATAATTAGCAGATGATGACATAGATGGTGATGTTGAATGAGGTCTGAAGCACAGTATTTGACTTCAGCAAAGGGTGACCTGTCTAGCAAATCTGAAAGCTGTCCAAAGCCACAGAAAGAAACAAAAGGGGAGGATTTCACATTTCTTTCCTTGGCTAAGAAAACCCCTTTGCATCATCTAGCCTACTTAAGAACAGGAGTGGATCTAGAGAAATTTTCTTAGGTCTTAGTTACTGAGCAATTTGCAGAAAAACAACTTACAAATCTGTTATCTAACAATAAACACACGTTTCGTGTTGTTTGGGGGGGAGGTTGTCTTGATTTTTTTGTAACTACCTTTCATTAGTTACTTAAGCTAGTAAAGTGATAAATGACTGTGGCTACAGGTAGCCTAATATTCTGATTCTGAACCCTAGCAGGATGATAACACTCAATACCAATGTTTAATCTGCATAAACAACCATATTTTCCATGGAACTGCAATTATTTGCAGAATCTATAATGAGCATGAAATACATGTTCAGGGCTTACCATTTTAATTGTAAATTTCTCTCCATTGCATTCTTTATTTGTTGTGTTTGTCTTCCAGTTTGATCAGCAGATCATAAGAAGCACATTACCACTTCCAAAACCATTCATCTCTGGAGCAAACTGTCCTGCAGCAGTTCGTAGAAGGGCTGCCAGCAGTGCCAGTAGCATGGGTTACCTGAGACCAGGCACAGCCAGAGGACGACTGGGTGGGACAGCCAGAGAGAGGGCCAGTCTCAGCACCGAGGAGAAGCCTGAGAATGGCATCTCCACCTTGGCCTGCTGTTGTGGGGCAGCGTTCGAGGTTATCCACTAACCCTACTATAGCCCCACAGCTCCCAGCAGCTGCAGACACTGGCCCCCTCTCACTGGGAGCAGCATGAGTGCCAGAGCAGATGTGCTGGAGGTGCAGGTAACTGGGACATTTTCACTAGAATTGCCCAGTCCTGAAAATTTACTCCACTGAAAATTTCCCACAAGAGCAGTCTCATGATCATCAAATGGTGTGCCCTGACCCAACACTGTCACTTCCACATTTTTTAATGAGAGGTTATATCGAGTGCGTCATGACACTCGGATGTAGGAAGAGAACACCCAGTTGTAGGTACTGAAAATAATTTTCCAGTCAGCACTTTAGTTCACATGGGATGTGAAAAAGCTCTGGAATGAATCACTCGCCAGGCAGTCAGGTTGATGTGCGCCGATGTCCACTGGTAAACCAACCTACCATTCCAAAAGCAACTTTGTGCCTTTTACTGTTAATAGAGGTCCCTTTTGAGCTAATTGGAAAGGACCTCCTCAGGCCATTTCATCTGAGTGCATAGGTATAATGCCCTACCACCCTGAGAGTGATGAGTTGGTGGAGCAATTGAATAAAACTAATAACACCCATAAATTGTAAGTTCATTCATGGTATAATATGGTATAATATCAACCTCCTTAAAGCATGGAGCTGAAAGTGCTTCTCTGGTGACCCTGGTTAAAAAATGACATATTGCTTTTCACAACACTAGATTTAACCAAGGGCTATTGGCAGACTCCCTTCTCTCCAGAGCCTTCTCCACTTCACCTTAGTCTCACTTCTTTTCAGCTTGGTGAGAGCCCCCACAACTGCCGAACATCTTATGGACCGGCTGCCGCATCCGCATGCTGCATATGTTGCCTACCTGCATGACGCCATCATCCACATTGACACTGGGGCAGCACATATGCAGAGCGGTTGACCATGGTCTTCAAGTCTCTGAGGCAGGAAGAGCTCACAGAGAAACGCCAAAAAGTGTGCAGTTGGACGTAGGGAGGTACAGTATCTGGGGTACCACTTAGGAGGCAAGCAGGTGTGGTCATAGGTGGTGAAAACAGCAGCGATGGCATCCTCCTCCATCTCAGAAGAAACGTCGTCAAGTGTGGCTTGTACAGGGGCATATGTCCTTTGACTGTAGACAGGTGCTGCGGAAGCTGCTTGTAGTGCGAGGTCAGTTGTTTGGGCCAGATGCACAAAAGACGTGCATGCATGTGTGTGCGTGCTTACCACGTGAGTATTGTAGGATAAGAGTGATGCTTGTTTAACTTTATCTGTGTTATTTGCTAAGCAAGAAGCTAGTCCCCCTGCTATCTCTGATAGCAAACTCTCAAGTGATTTGAACTACATCACTGGAGTACCATTCCTTCTGACCGAAGACGACTCACTTGTGTGATCGGCAATCAGTGCAAACATATATTACAATTCAGTCTATGTGGGCCGGGTCCTCAGAAGGTCGGGTAGATATAAACGGCTGTGAAATTGGACAGTCTAGTCTTCTGATTAGCATCACCGCTGTCTCGGTGGAGTTTACAGTTTTTCCTCAAATGCTAAAACACATTTCACAAACGTTTCCATCATGTTCCCCAATGTCTAAACACAACACCCTTTTCTAAAGCTACATAAACACAACCACACCTTCCCACTGCAAAACTCAAACTTTCACACCAAAAGAGCAATTCAAAGCTTTCAAAATTGTAAACACATCATTACACACTACAGCAAAACAATTGAAAACACAATGCTCAATTTGTGAGAAGGTTCTTTGTTTCATAACTGCCAATGCATATTTTTAGAAACCATACAGTAACGGATCGTCGTAGATCTCTGCAGAGGATTAGGCATTTAGATTTGTGAGTTTCATATGAGTAGTATAAATCTATAGAAAATCCTGCATGTACGTACACTACTGTAACACAACTCAATGCAAAAACAGAATCTATTGCACACAAGAGTACTCCTGAAAACATGATCAGGGTGTGAAGTTTTTTAATTACGTTATTCACACCACAATCACTGTGCGGCATCATGTTGCTGAGCTGCATCGGGCCACATCACCTCATCCACATCGCAGGCTATATTGTCTCTTACCAGGCACCACAGGAAAAACGCCCTGGAATGGCAAATCCATCCTTGGAAGGCCTCCGCTGGGATGTCAACACAGGCCAGCTCCATGGCCGTTAGGAGGTTCTCTCTTGTGTATGGTTTTCTGTCATAAACCTTCCATCTCCATGATGAGAAGAACTCCTCTATAGGGTTCAGGAAAGGGGAGTAGGGTGGCAGACAGACGTTTAAAAAGTGGTCACTGTTGGCGGTGAACCACTCTCTGATTTGGTTTGTTCTGTGGAAGCGGACATTGTCCCAAATGATCACATAAATGTGATGTGCGGGCCCAGGATGGTGTTGTTGGCGGTCCAGGAGGATGTCTTTCAGCTCCCCTAGGAAGGTGAGGAGACGGTGGGTGTTGTAAGACCCAAGGACAGCATGCCGGTGGACAAGCCCCTCCGAACCCATGGCCGCACAAAGGGTAATATTACAGCCACACCCCCTGTTGGCCAGGGACCTCAGTGATGGCTCTTTGGCCAATGATGTTACGGCCTCTTTGCCTTCGTTTCTGCAGGTTGAAGCCAGCCTCATGCAGGAAGAGGTACTCATGAGGTCTGGCCAACTGTACTATCCTCTGTGAAAATGTGAAAGTGGACATGTGTTCAGAACAACAGTCAATCAGGTAGCACAGTATTGTCCAGAAGTATTGTAGGCCACTGAGCAACACAGTATGTCCACTAACTACTGTGAACATGGATGTATACTTACTTGCACATACTCGTAACATAGGTCTTTGTGTCGCGCAGAGTTGCGCTCAAAGGGAACCCTATAGACCTGTTTCATCCGCGTCTTTTGGCGCCGGAGAAGTCGGTCTATTGTGGCCAAGCTGACATCGTCAGTGCTCTCAAAGTTGACATTATCCGCAATGACTTTGTCTCTGATCTCCCGGAGTCTGATGAGGTTGTTCCCACAAACCATATCCACAATGAGGGTTTCTTGTGCCGCTGTGAATATGGCAACCCTCCCACCTCTATGTGGCATTCTTTCAACTCTAAAGAAAGAAACATGTGTTGTCACATGTGTTACAATACAGTCACAACTGATGTGAAACCAATAGACTACTTTCACAGGTTTGTAAAACTGTATTGTGACAAAGAAAGCAATCGAGTACCTGTTGTGTTGTCTGAATGCCCTGATAATGGTGGCCACGGTGAACCTACTCAGGTTTGGACGGACTCTTAGTCCTGCTTCAGCCTTTGTCATGCCATGGACGATGAAACGGTCAATAACTGTTGCTCGCATCTCGTCCGTAATGATGGTGCGAGGTTGTCTTGCTCTCCCTCCTGGACCTTCTCCTCTCCCATGTTGGCCTGCTCCTCTTCCTCGTTGGCCTGCTCCTCTTCCTCCTCTCGTTTGAACTCCTCTTCCTCGTTGGCCTGCTCCTCTTCTTCCAGGGCCAGCTCTTCTCGCTCCTCTGCATCGAATTCCTCTTCCCCTGACTCTGCCTTCATCCATGGTGTTCAGGCATCTTCAGCATACTGTGCACTCTGAACTCGCTTTTATACATGTGGTCACAGCATTAGCAACAGATGTCTTCAATTTTGAGTCGTTGTGTGTAATGAATGACGCCAGGTGTGTTCATTGTGTTCAAATATTGCTGACTGTGGCAAGCATGTTGCTTTCATTTGAGAATATGAGCAGAGTTCTTTTGCAACTTGTGTTTTAGGAAAGCTGTGTTTAGATTTATGACAACGGTGGATTGTGTTCTGTGAATTGTGTCTTCATGTGACATGTGTTTATGATATTGGTAAATGATGGCTAGATTTAGTAAATGTGTTTAGACAACTGGTCATTTGGTTTAGAGGATTTGCTTTTGTGTTTTAGCATTTGAGAAAAACTGTAATAAACTCGGCTGTCTGGTCCTTGCTATCTAAAATATAACAGGACACTGGTTTAAATTCTCGATCATCTCACACTTCTGTGTAATCAGTTTTCTGTTTGACATTTATTCAGCTGTGTGAAAACCACCCGGGGGATTAATAAAGTTTTATTTTATCTAACCTAATCTAATAACTTCAATCTCAGCCAAACCGATTCACTCACAAACAAATAAAACAGAAAAAAGCCAAACAATAACTTTTTAGGTTGTCTAAGTGACTTATATATTACGTGAGTAACCTGAGTAGCGAAAGACCGTGATGATCTGAAAATGATGTGCCGGGAGTTGTGCCGTTCTCGGCGGCTCTAGTGACCCTCAAGCTCCCGGCTAGCTGTCAAACTAGTGGATAACAGACGTCTCTGAAAACGTCGAAGCACTTTTGCAAATATGTGATGTCTTGATAAACCGAGCAGATATTTGAAGTTTACACAGCTACATTCTTGCCTGAAAATATGTTAAAAGTTATTTTGTGACCCAGAAAGAGTCATAAGAGTAATATTAAAAACTTTGTTGAAAACGAGCTGAGCCGCGCAATAAATTCTGGGATATGGTGGGCCACGAAGGACACACCCGACCGATCCTTCAACTTCGGGGAAAAGGAGGTCACATTTGTCGGCTTCATTCGGAGGAGTCTACAAATTTGGATGGCCTTCATCGCGTCGCTGTGATGTAATCGGCCTACAAATCCTCAGGAGGATGCAGCCCATGAATTGGGACACCCCCATTTAGTGAAGAAGAAGAAACACCCAGTGCATCATGGGAGTCCCCAGCGGCCTACACCTATTGCAGTATAACTAAGGGAGGATTCAGGGTCACCTGATCAAGCCCTAACAACATGCGTTAGAAAAAAAGGAAAGTTTGAAGCCTAATCTTAAAAGTACAGATAGTGTCTGTCACTAGAGGCCAAATACAAGCTCAAAGCAAAAGTCACTATCAAGTGTGAGATCTACCAAACAGATGCTCTGTCCCCACTGGTGTTCTGTTCCGTTTTGCGTAACTATTTTTAAATCCAGGTAGCACTGCAACCACGCAAGCTAGCGCAATAATTTTTTTTGCATATGAAACCAGAGGAGTTGTACTTACATCTTATGCCATCAGGTTGTCCTAAGTCACAGTTTCCTTCCACACATAGCTTTGCAAAAACTGCATAAAAAGCACTTGCAGCAACAAAAACATAATAGTCCAGAAACACGCTTTGCCGATCCGATCAGCTGTTTGTAACACTTCCTACGTCCATCAGTGCGAACTATCGCATGTTTGCCATGACCTGCCCAAAACTGGAAGTGACATCATTTTGCGGAAATGCAGTTTTTTACCATCAGGGCCTCATGAGCCTATACTGGTGTTTTTAAAAGTTATCTTTGACTTTATGACTTTCTGTGTCGTTTAGGACTCATATTGCACTGCTGGAAAAAATTTATTTTGATGCACATGCTGCTTTTTTGCAAATTTGCACTATAATATTTATTTTCGTTTTTCCTACAGTATATAAAAATTGGTATATTTCAAAAATAAAACTATGAAGATATTCAAAATAAATTTCCTGTTGTTGCAGACTATTTTGTGCAACTTTTTTGTATTTACAGTTTTGAGGGATAAGCCTCTTAAATTTCTCTAACTAGAAATATATGTTAAAAAAACAAAAACGATTTTCAATCTTTTTTGTAGTTTATTGCACTTTTTTGCAATTTATGTAATTACTATGCACTTAATGTATGCATATTATTAAAATTTGGGCTATAATGGTTGTATTGATGTATATCAACTTGAAATGCTCCCAAAAATGGCACCACAACATTTAAAAATACAATATAAGCTCTGGCGGACTGGGTTTTATGGTAGGTCTTAAAGGGTTAACAAGATTGGCTACGGATACCAACTGTGGAATGGAGTAGTTGTCAGCCACCTCCTTTGCGTGGATGACATCAAGCTGTATGCTAACAAGAAATTGATTCACTGATCCACACCATCAGGATATACAGCAATGACATCTGTATGTCATTCGGACTGGAGAAGTGTAGTCGGATGGTAACAAAGAGAGGGAAGGTAGTCAGAACTGAGGGGATCGAGCTACCAGAAGTCAACATTGCAGACATAGAGGAGAGCTACAAGTACCTTGGGATCCCGCAGGCGAATGGGAACCATGAAGAGGCCGCTAGGAAAGCTGCAACCACCAAGTACCTGCAGATGGTCAGTCAAGTCCTGAGGAGTCAGCTGAATGGTAAGAACAAGATCCGGGCTATCAACACCTACCTTGGCCCGTGGTCAAGTAGCCTGCTGGGATAATAAGCTGGACAAAGGAGGAGATAGAAGCCACTGGCATCAAGACCAAGAAGCTCCTGACCATGCATGGAGGGTTTCACCCCAAGTCCAGCACCCTGAGGCTGTACACTAAGCGGAAGGAAGGAGGGACTGGTGAGTGTCAGCACCACAGTCCAGGATGAGACAACGAACATCCACGAATACATCAGAAAAATGGCCCCAACTGACAGCGTGCTCAGTGAATACCTCAGGCAGCAGAAACCCAAGAAAGAGGAGGGAGACGAGGAACCATCATGGAAGGACAGGCCCCTGCACGGTATGTACCACCGGCAGATAGAGGAGGTGGCTGATATCCAGAAATCCTTCCAGTGGCTGGACAAAGCTGGACTGAAAGACAGCACAGAGGCACTAATCATGGCAGCACAAGAACAAGCTCTGAGTACAAGATCCATAGAGGCTGGGGTCTATCACACCAGGCAAGACCCCAGGTGCAGGCTGTGTAAAGATGCCCCAGAGACAATCCAGCACATAACAGCAGGGTGCAAGATGCTAGCAGGCAAGGCATACATGGAACGCCATAACCAAGTGGCTGGCATGGTGTACAGGAACATCTGTGCCGAGTATAACCTGGAAGTCCCGAGGTCAAAATGGGAGATGCCCCCAAGGGTGGTGGAGAATGACCGAGCTAAGATCCTGTGGGACTTCCAGATACAGACGGACAAAATGGTGGTGGACAAACAGAAGAAGGTGACCATAGTGATAGATGCAGTGATACTGAATGACAGCAACATCAGGAAGAAGGAACATGAGAACCTGGAGAAATACCAAGGACTCAGAGAAGAGCTGGAGAAGATGTGGAGGGAGAAGGTAACAGTGGTCCCAGTGGTGATCGGCGGTGACTCCTATGCTGGGCGAGTGGCTCCAGCAGATCCCAGGAACAACATCAGAGATCTCTGTCCAGAAGAGCGCAGTCCTGGGAACAGCTAAGATACTACGCAGGACCCTCAAGCTCCCAGGCCTCTGGTAGAGGACCCGAGCTTGAAGGATAAACCACCTTCAGGGGTGAGAGGGGAATAAATATATATTAATGTGTATTTTTACACATTAACATATATTAAATATACTATACTTTGATTAAAAAAACCCTCACCTGTTACTTTGGTTCCTTATAGATCCTTAAAGAGTAATTGTCACACACGCAGAAAGGACTAGCGCAGACTGAAATCACAAGAGTTGTTTATTTTTCCCCAGTCACCAAGTGCAATATCTACAAGTGCGGGGAACGGGTCCAGGGGGTTCCAAGGGTCATGAGGGCAGTTTTAGGAAAACACTTCAACACAAATACTCCTCTTCTCAGCTCGCACCACGCCGACTCACCCACTCTCAACTAAGCAGGGGTAGGAAGTCCTCAGGCAGGCGGGTAGAATCTGACACAGAGACAAGAGAATGGTTTGTGAATATTACTCGAAGAGGCTAGAGAACACTAACAAGAGTTACACAATAATCCAGCGACGAGGCACCTCCAGCCACCTCCTTAAGTACCGAGCTACAGTGAGCGCTGATCACAGGAAATTGTATGCAGGTGCGGGAGCCAGGTGCAGGAGCCCACAGAGAACTCCGCCCCGGTGGTGCGCTGAGCGCGAGAGGGAAGAGAGAAGGGACAATAGAGGCAAAAACACTTGTAGCCAGACTGGGCTAGCCGGGGAGGCACAGGGCCATGACAGTAATTGAGCTGCTTTTATTTTTTTATCCTCCACATCCCACAGAGGAGATAACCAGGGAAAGGTGAGTTTTGCAACGTCAGCTAATGATTAGTTGCATACTTCATTGTGTACATTAGTAACAGATTACTACCCAAGTAATAGTCCAATCTTATACCAAACCATTTTTTTCTTTTAAACATAAATGGTTCAAGTATTTCCACATTACTGCAGGTCATTGTGTAGTGTAGAGGTGATAAACAGTTTGCATATATTACATTAACACTTGCTGTTTTACTTTGTATTGTAATTCAAACAAATTAATCTGGCTTCTTGATTTTTTTTATTGAACTGTAGTGAATCGTTACCGTGTGGTTTTCCTTCTGTGAAAAGCACTTCGCCACTAAGGACTCACAAGAGTGTTCACAGCTAAAGTTGGTGCCATAGAAGCAGAAGCTTTCCTTTAAGCCCAATTACAAGTTTGCTCTAAACCCTTAGAGTCTAATTCAGTAATAAAGTTAAAACCACTAAATATTTAGATGATTAATTACCTCTAAACTGCAGGAACAACAATAGCAAACCATAGAGCAGCCACCCAGACGTAACACGACTGGGAAACCGGCCTTTAAATTGCCTCATGCAATGCACAGTTCTCACTGTTGTTTTGCTGTCTAGTCTTGAAATATTAATGTACATTGTTTTTTCTCCAGCTGAATGCTTTGTGCTCAGACATTTGCATTAGAGTATTTATTGCATTTCAGCTCCTTCCAAAGCAAACTGATTGCTTTCTGCTACTGGGGGCAAGACTAAATGTCCTTGCTGGACCACAAGTGTAATTATTTTGCACTGCCACCAGTCATTTACGTCTCTTGTCTTTTACTGGAGTGACAGGAGGTTAATCCAAAAACCCAGGATTCCTTTCTACACACATTCCTACTTATTTCTCTTGGTGTAAATTTGACACTTGTCATAAAAATCTTACCCCTACACAACCACCTACCCCCATAAAGAATTATACTTGATTCAAGTGTTATTTCGTTTTTTCCTTTCATTTTTTTTTTTGCAGTGGTGGTAAGTAATATTAATCGATGATGAGTAGAACAGCTGGCCTGCCTTCCAACACTGTAGCATGTTGGGAAATACTGTCCATATTTATGTGTTCTCAGAAATCCGTAGAGCGTAAACAGATGTTCAGAATGCTGTTGGCATCTCCTGCTGTTCCCCTAATCTCACCACTCCCTTCTTCCTTCCTCTAACTATTTTTATTTATTCTGATCCTCATATTCATTGCTCTTGCTCTCTTTATTAACTTTCTTCTTCCTTTCTCTCTCTTGGACACAATGTACAGGAGCCGTTCTTATCTCTCCACCATATAAATGCACCTCCACGCACACACACCCCTTCCTGCCTTCCACCCTTCCATCAATCATTTCCTCTGGGCCTGTTATGGTGTAGCGCACTCCAATGACAGATAACGACTGGACTAATTAAACTAATCAATTTTTGTACACAGTTCACAAGGGGCCAAAGAGGCAGAGGAGAAAGTGGTGGAGCCAGACAGCTGGCATGAGAGGGAAGAACAGAGTAGACCTACCAACAGAGACGGAGCCATGACACAAAGATGCAGCCAAGATTTAGATCCAATGCAGGATGTTTGTGCACTCGTTCAGTTCATTTCTGCTCAGTTCAAGTCAATTTGAATCAGTTTTATTGTGGAGCAGTAATATTTCAGGGTCAACCTAAAACACTTACTGAGGTTCAACACAGAGTTTGAGGACACAGTTTGGGTCCTGAGCCATCTCATCTAACATCTCTCCCTGCTAACAATTGTATCTCCTTGTAGCAAAAGACATTATTGTCTTCCACATTATATATTGTACAGTTTGCAAAGTAAATTTTGTACCACAGAATTTTTCATTTACATTTGTGTGACTCATTTAAATATTCTCTTCCTGAAAAGCATGTACATAAGCTATGATGTCATGATAGCACTGTTCACAACTCTCAGTAACACTTCAGTAAATCCAGCAGCTTTTTATGTCATAAGGTTTTGTGCCATATTGTTCTAAATGTCACTTTGTCTTCAAAATTCCAACTTGTGTATTTTTACAGGGCGTTCTCATATTAAACGACAGAGTAAGAACATTTGTTGAATTAAGATGCACATTAGTCAATCTTCTGCAAAATTTTAGTTTCAACATGAAAGACATCTGGCAGTGGCGGTCCTAGCCTGTTCGGTGCCCTGGGTGAACACCCCCTCTGGCGCCCCTCCACCCACCCCACGCCCACACACAAAATATATTAATAATAATAATAATAATAATGGATTGGATTTATATAGCGCCTTTCAAGGCACCCAAAGCGCTTTGCAATGCCACTATTCATTCACTCTCACATTCACACACTGGTGGAGGCAGCTATGGTTGTAGCCACAGCTTCCCTGGGGCAGACTGACAGAACAGAGGCTGCCATATTGCGCCATCGGCCCCTCTGGCCCCTCTATTAAGGATTGTACATTAACATATTTTACTGTAAAAGCTGTTATTGGAACCATACTGAATTTAAGTAAGAGCGACAGAGTGTGCATAGTATGAAGATAGGACAAATCAACAACTGACGATGACTAATTAATATTGTGCTGAACAGTCCAAAAGATTCAGTCAGCTACATCAGTCTCTACTGTTTACTATCATAGCCAAGTGACTAACACACGTAAACAGAAGTTTTCACTATACCTACTAATTGGTGTTTTCTTGTTGTATCTTTGTTGTGGTCAGTGCTGTCCTCTGTGCTGTTGCATGCTGGGGCAGCAGGCTGAGGGTCACAGATGCCAACAGACTAAATAAACTGATAACAAGGCCAGTAATGTTGTGGGGATGGAGCTGGGCTCCGTTAGGGTGGTGTCTGAGAGGCAGATGTTGTCCAAGATAAAGACAATCATGGATAACACCTCCCACCCACTCCATGACATGCTGGCTATTCACAGGAGCACGCTCAGTGAGAGACTGAGATTACCCATAAAGCACCACTGAACGACACAGGAAATCATTCCTGCCTGTGGCTCCCTGTACTACTCCTCCATCTAACACACTGTGAACACTGCAATAGTAACATCCTTTTTACACACACTCTTTTCTACTCTGGAATATTCTTGTCAATTTTCTTGATATTTATTTATAATCACCTCTGTTAATCCTTCATCTTTATAATTGAGTGATCTGTATATATTAGTGCTGTTTCTTAAATGTGTAAAATCTGTAACATAATGTTTGGAGTTTAGTCTGTTACTGTTGCTATTTTTACCATTTCTTCTTGGAGCAACTGTAACCCACATTATTTCCTTAGGGATTAATAAAGTATTCTGATTCTGATTGTTTCAGGATGACCTGCCATCATCCAATCACACATCTGCTTACCTGCATCTGTTGCTCGCTTCTCCTCGTCTTCTTTTCTCTTTTTTCTAAACTGAGCACCTGATGGCTTTGAACTTTTCTTGTCCATCTTGGTTTTAATTTTGCACTCCAGTATGAACAATCATCCCCCAACTCGAGGTTCACCACAACATGATCTAACAGACCTACACCTTATTTCACAGATTCACTTTGTTTATTCCTGGGATTTCACACAACCCAGGATTCAAATCATGAATACATAATGGGCTTGGATTTACAACATTATGAATGAAATGTGCTCTACTTGGAAGCAGCAGGTCTTCCTCCCCTTTCGACGGGTTGTGTGTGAGACTTTAAATCATCAAATAAATATAAATTTTAAATTGTTATTGATCCTTTACCCCGAGTCCTAAAGTGTATATTTATTTTCTTACTCTTCTTATATATACTGTTGGTTTACTTGCACTGCTGTAACTGGAGCCTCGTCGTCTCGTCTCTCTATATCCTGGACTGCATGTAGCGGAGATGACAATAAAGTTTACTTTGACTTCAGCAGCGAGCATGCGCACCGAGGGCTCTCGCGCTCACTTTTCGGGTATAGAATTTCGAAAAAAACATCGGTGCAAATTATAAGTCTGTATCATGATGTCTGGTGTTTTTGTGTTTGTTGTTTTGTTTTTATTTTATTTTGTTTTGGGGGTGGGTTATTAGATGCTGCTCCAGCCAGCCAGAGAATCGCCCGCCGCCCCGCCCTCTCCTCCCTGTGCCACAAGCAGCAGGCGCACCTCGCAAACGGAGGGCGCCCTTACTCCCAGCAAATGGGCGACAGAAAACCAGTCGGTGCCTATGCCATCTCCAAAATGTGCTGGCTGACGTCAGGGCAACATGAGTACGAGCAACTTTTTTTTTTTGCCGATGCCCGTGATGCCGCCCCCACCACGATGCGACCCCAGGCAACCGCCCGTGTCGCCCCTATCAAAAACCGCTACTGACATCTGGCATGTCACCTTGAAGGTTTAGGCTCTGTTTAAGTGACTGAATAGTGAATCTGCCCAGTGTTCTCCACAGGAACTGCAAACAGGCCCAAAGGAGCGCGACTTTACTCTGTGGATTCTAGCCAGACGGGTATGGTACTGTATATTCCACCAAAATGTGCAAAAGTAGATACAATACACATCATGGGAACACTGACCCATTCCTTTAGAACTAAAGCAAGTACCAATAGAAAACTGTGGACCAAGTGGTATGTCTAAATCAAAATGTACCAAGGCAAGTATGAACATGCATTGTTTTGTGATTCACCATTAACCGACAATAACAAGTGTTGGACTGATTTTAGGACCTTTCCTTCAGCAAAGTAGCAACACCACACTGTAAAAACATCTTCCTACACAAACACGAACACTCGACTAACACCTCCAAGCTGCACAAGAAGAAACAGCAGAGACTCTTCCTCAGAAAGTTGAAAGAGCCTAAACTTCCACAAAAACTTCTGCTAAACTTCTACATGGAGCACAGACAACAGTGTGCTCTGCCAGTCGCTCTGCCTCAGAAAGGGAAGATCAACATGGTCCATTCTGTTCTACTCTATTCTATTCGTTCTTTAAAGTTTGTACTATTCTATCAGTCTTTATTTCAAATACGGCACAACTGGTAAAACAAACGGAGTCATCAGATTATGCTAAACATCAACTGAAATGTTGAGATCTAATTATTGGGTCTGTGTTTCCACAAGCCCCGCTAGTTTAGAGACTTATTCATCATGAAGAAAACAAGTCAGCGATCGATCGTTTTACTTGCAAGGGAGGCCTCGTCGGTGTCTACCACACAATGACCCCAAATCTGGCCTCCGCATGTGAGAATGTGTGTCTCTCTGTGTGCGTGACTTCCAACTGTTTCTAACAACATCCTTAGTCATAAAATAATCTCCCCCACACCCAATATGTGGTTCTATCCCTGTATTGGTTCACCGTGCACAACACAGTGAAGCCATAAAAAGGGCAGGAAGCTTCCTAAACATCAAACAACCCTTCACAAGGATGTGCTTGTGATAAAACACTACAGCCCCCCCAGAACCTCGAGAGGCTGGGGGGGGGGGGGGGGGGGGGGGACAAAGGAGAGTTGAAACAATGTAGAGATGGTAAGCATAAAAATGACAACATTTAACAATTCACTTTAACACTAATCTTTAGAAAAACTATGTATATGAAACTCCAAACTGCATACGTTGCAAATGTAATTCCTTCCTCTGTGCTCTACCCAGCACCTCAGTGCCTTTGAAATTAGTTTGTAATCCTTACATGCATCAAGTGCAATTCTCTACTTGGATGCACAACATTAGAGAGCTGATTTATGTTTTGCATTTTCTCATTGGACTTTTAATTTTAAGTGTGTTTGATGGACAGGACCACAGGCTCCTACACACACCGTCGCTGAAGCATTGGATGGACTGACTAAGCTGCAGCTGTTATATTTTAATTTATACTGATTTCTAGGGGAGGAAACTTAGAGAACAAATTAGCTTCCTGAAACGGTTAGACTGAACTTTAGATAGAAAAGTGTCCTTTTCTTCATGTTTTTATTTATCATCTGTCTAAAGAAGGCATGCCCCTGATACCAATTTAGACTAAAACACCAACAAAAACACAAGTGACAGATTTGCTGCTTGTGCCCCTTCTACCCCTGGACAGGCCTCGGTTCTTTGCACACCATGTAAAAGAACAGTGCGCTCATGCCCTGATCAAGAGCTTGGCCTTGCCCTTGCCCAAGACACAGCTCCAGGACGAGAGCTGGTCTCCACAAAACTGACGAGCATCTCACAACTTGTAGTTAGGAAAGGTCAAATGCTAAGGACAAGCTTCCTCTGAGGGAAACAAACAGACCAAGTGCATTGCCTTTGCCCTGTCATGTCCCTGTGCCGAGCCTGCTGTAGACTCTATATATACACCCGGTGGCAAGGGCATACAGAAATATTTCAAATTTCCTAAGGCCTTGAAGGCAGAGGTGCTTATTCATTTATTAAAAATGTACACCATTATACGCCCCACCAAAAAAGACTGGAAGCCTTGAAGTTCTAAATTACACATTTATATTAAAGTAATAAGTGGAAAGTTTTTGTCACTAATATTAGGAATAATGCAAGCTTAATATTTAAACCTGGTGAATTCATGCAGCTTCAGTTCTACACACTTGTTATTTATCATTATCCTCACCTTATTGTATTCTTGCTTTGGTAATGAAACCACTGACAGAAGCCACTGAGCTATTCCTGCTACATATCTGATGCGGGGCTGTGTCAGCGTAGCCCCTCATCAAATATCTGTGAAAGAGTTGATTCTCACAGATACACTGATTTCATTCTGTTATGTTTATGTAGCTAAAGAGCATCAGAGGGCTCTTGACATTGTAAGGAGGAAACATCAGTGACACGGTGGAGTACAGTCTTTGTTCTTTTGTATTAAATGTTGTGCTTTGACAGCTTAGAATAGGGAAGGGAAGAAAAAACCTTTCAAACTTTGCTTCTGTGACCAAAACAATGGTTAATAAATGACGAATAACAAGGCAACGTTAAAAAACAAGAATGTTATTTTCTCTGCTTTTCTTATATAACCTGCAGCAAATAAAAGCCTTTCCCAACAAAACGCTGGTTAAATTCAATCAGCTACACTCGAGTCTCACAGAGTCAGCACGATGCTCCAAACATGCTGCACACCAAGCATGTGTGACACATGCATCTGTGTAAGTTTGCTTTCTTGTTTGTTATGCATAACCCTGTCATTCCTGTGTGTAATGCAGGATATCTAAAGACCCTTCTGAATCTGTGGATAGAAAGAGGGATTAAGCTCCCTTCAGCTAATGAGGGAAGAGCCCTCTCCCAGCAGGTGATATCAGCGAGGCCCAGGTTCCTTCTCCATCACCTGACCAGGCCTCCAGCTGGCTGGGGCCACAGCAGGTGCTGCTACCTGCCGATGTTGTTTACTTGAGGATAGGACTGTGTCCACCAGGCAGCTCTTTCTGATTCCAGCCATCAGGGTTTGCAGATAGTCCGGTCACGGCTGTGACTACACCACACAGCAGAAATGTGGATCGGGCATCTGTTTCTGGGAGCTGAAGTATTTGGAACTTTTGTTAAACATGTTTGTTCAGTGCTAATGCCCTCAGCTGTAGAAGAGTGGCTGCTTTATTTCCACAGAGGATTGCAATGTTAAATAACTTGGTAAACGGCAATAATGTAAAACCCACTCACAATAGCATAACTGGCTCTCATAATCCTTTGACTGCTGGTTTCACCATCTGTGTAAACTTGCAGCATTTTGGGAGAATTCAGATATAAACAAAGAGCCTGAAACCAAGTAGGATTTGTTCCTCCAACCACAGAACTCTGAACTCTTTGCTGATGTTACCAGGAGTAATATATTGTTTTTATTACAGATTGTAAGATATTGTTCCCGTATCAAAAGTAAACAATATGCTGAAATGTGACCTCCTTCTTCTTTTCATTCTGGCTTCTCCAGACGTCCTATGGATGTTACGATGCATAAAGCAAATTTTACGTTTTGAAATGTAGCAGCGGAGACAAGATTGATCCTACGCTGGGTTTACATATTAGACATTAAACGTCTTTCCCAAGACATTACTCGAATTCTTGACAAGAATCAGATGTCAGGGCATAAATCACTCCTTAAAAGTGCAGCACCTGGAGGAATCTCCTGAAACCCACACTTAATATTTCTATTAAAGAAAAAAACATTAAGTTTAAATAATTAATGTAAGCATGAACCAGCTCTCTGTATGAACGTTTATAGATTCATCAGAATTTTCCAGCACTTTGTTCCTGTTTTTGAAAATGAATATACCTTTTTATATTATTGTTGTTGTTTTTACTGTTAAAGAATAACAAACAAGCTTCCCAAAGGCTGACATGTATTTTTTACCCTACCTTTCCATAGCAGGAAATGTGGCAATCTAGGCCGTACATCTTTCAAGTAAGATGTCACTTGACACAGCAGATACTGTATTTATTGGTACTGTGCAATGTTGATGGTTTGAAGCAGCAGTTCACTGGTTCTCTGAAGGTATTTCTTTGAACAGTGTGCCGTGATGGGTGGTTCTCGGGTATCTGGACTCTTGGGCCCCGACCTCAGCTTGTGCCGGGGTCAGCTGTGCACTTTCCTTTGCTGGGCTGGACACAACGTTGTGACTGCAGGTCTTCAGTACTCCTGGGGCCCGTTGAAGGCCGGGGTCTCTGGGCCATCTGGGTGTCAGTTGTCTTTATCCTTGACTTTTTTTTTCTATTTCTTTCTGTTTCTTTTGTTTCTCTATTCCTTCTTATCCCAACATGGCCTTCACCTCCTGTCTGCACTGACGTCATACCCTTATCATAATGTGGATAATGAAATAAAATAAACAAATAAATGGGAGGAAGACAGGACCCCTAGTCCAGCCATAACTATAAGATTCATCAAATGTTTTAAGGCTAATATTAAAAGTAGAGAGGGTGTCCTCTGAATAAAACTGGGAGCTGGTTCCACAAATGAGAGAGCTGAAAGATGAAGGCTCTGCCCCCCCGTTCTACTTTTAAAGACCCTATGGTCTGAGAGCCAAGGTGTTGGGTTGATGCAATACTATGTGGTCAGTAAGGTGAGACGGCGCCTGATTATTCCCGACCTTTTATGAGAAGAGAAGGATTTTAACTTTAGATAATGATAAATAATGATGCAGGAACATTTTGATCCACTATGTGTGCGCCAACAACTTCTTCTCTGAAATAACTGCTAATGTCTTTTTGTCCTTGATGATATGTTAACACACTCCTGAATTCTTCACATGAGCAACGTACCAAAAGTTCAGAATTTATCATGGTGGTCACGCTCGCTAATGATCAGTTAATCACGTGCGTTTGATTAGCAGCAGCTGGCAGCTGCTTACCCTCTTAATTCCCATGGGAACAGTATGGGTATACTTAATTTTTCACACAATTCAGCATTACTGCTTATTAATAAATAATATTAATAATAATGACAGTGAAATATGCTAAATGCGATAATAGTTTTTACTACATGCCTCATTCACCCTGTCACACAAGGGCTTTTTCTCTGTATCTATACCTTGTTTCACGTTCACACTTGGATATGTCAGAGGCAGCTTTGGCTTTAGTATCAAAGGATACTTGGTCCTGCAGACTGGAGTAGCCAGTCTGAACTAAGCACCAGCTTTCCGATAAGTAAACAATCTACTCGACCTCCTGGGCCACAACTTCCACTTAATATGCTGTATTTTGCTGTTTAATTGAGGTTTTATTTATGTAACTCTAGGACTTTATAAGGGCAGAAGTTTATGGTTTGTTGTGGTTTTTATGACGTTCTGACATGTAAAGAACTGAAGTCTATTTTCAAACACATACATTTGCACCATTTCCCAGCAGACGGGCTTACAGGGTGAGGATCTGGGTTCATCAGAGAGGTGGTCAGTCAAACAGTTTGATCTTCTCTTTGAAGACAACCATGTTTTTACACATGAAAGTACTTACAGAGAGAAAGAATGAAAAAAGCTTCAAAGGACAGGTTTGAAGACAGCGTACCTTTGTCATTGCCCATCAGATATTCTACCTGCAAACTTACATAAACTGCCAGATGCAAATCTGGATCTGATAGTGGAAATGTGAAGGGGAGCTTTTTAGGTTCTGCATATCGAGACACTTCCTGTGAACAGAAGCAGGAAGGTGTTAGAAAATCTAAAAATCAAAACAGCCAAACTTTCAAAAACTGTTCACTAATTTCACCATATAACCCTGCTTTGAATAACAAACTGAGTCGTTAAAATGTTTTCATTCTTTTTGCCAGTTTTAGGTCATTTCTGCATTTTCTGTAATTATAGTAAAGCAGATAATAAACTTTAATACAGTCTTAGAGCACCGTGTGGCGTATCCTGGCTGCATTGGCCCTTTCTGGTAGTTGATTTTACATAAGTCTTGATATAGATGTGAGACTGGTGTTTGACTGGGACAGAGGCCTAACGACCTATGAAGGCATCATTGACATTTAAATCAGCTGTTCAATCTGTTTCACAGAAAAATCATTTTAATCCCATGTTTTCCATTTCAATGCTCTTCTTCTGAAATAATTACATTTTTAGATGTTAGCTGTATGTATTTGTTAGTATATTACGTTGTTAATATATTATTCGTTTATTCTAATGTCTATTTTAACTTTAAAATCTGTAGTATAATGATCTTAATATTTCATAAACAACTAAAATGAATCTTAAATACTTTTTTTTTGTCAAATATTCCTTAGAACTACAAAAAACAGATGAAAATTAACCTCCTAAGAGCCGAACTCTTCCACAGCAGCATTTTTAATTTCTCTTTGATATTTGGGCTGATCGGGACCTGATGAATGTAAAAACAAAGAATTACAACTTTTTTTTAAACCTTATTTTTGTTTCTAAGAAAAATCAGAGCCACATACGAAGATATTCGTTTAAAATTTTGATAGAACAGTAGCGGTATAATGTCCTCGTAAGTGGATATCAGGCCCATGTAGAGCAAAATTAAGTATTTTAGTCTAAATAATCCAAAATGTGATGTCCACATATGTGGACGCCAGGTCCTAGGAGATTAACATCTTAACTTCTTCAAGTAAAATGCCGTTACTGCTGTCAAAATGACCCCTTGTGGTGGTTCTAGTGATTTATACAAGCCCATAGTCTGGCCCTCTGCTCATCTCCCAGGCTTCAGTCTCTTCTGTTGGTTCTCCACCGTCTGGCTTCAGCCTGTTCCAGCACCAGCTACTTGTGTTTGCAACCAAGTTTCACCGAAGCAGCTGCAGCAGACCAACTCCACACCTCCAGTGCAGCCAGTCGGGTCTGCACCACTGCTACAGCCATGTCCGTTCTCTGTCCCTGTGAGTCGTATAAGGGTTCGGCAGCAGAAACTGGGACCCCAGCTAGTGAACTAAATATCCTCTGAAGAACTGGTTTTGTTTGCTCTTTCCTTCGAGCTCCTGAACTGCCTTCCAGCCTCAACTTTGACAAAAAATATAGAATCTCATCAAGTTATTAATTTTTATTGTGTTTAAATTAATGAAATAAGGCGTTGCCCCAAAATATAACAGCTCATTCCCAAATATAAATAACTTACATTCATTTTCATCAAATTCTCTCACTCTAACCGTTTGGATGAAGTGGCGGTTGGTCATTGTCTGTAGTTAGTGAAAATAAAGCTAAATGATGATCTCGTTTAGAAAGTTTAAAGCCTCTTCATCATCACTGTCTTGAGGTCATGGTTTCCACAAACCATTTTTCCTCTTTTTCTCTCTCTGCGTACGACCTAGTACATCTACAGCCTTAACCTTGCAAAGTCTTCAGGGAAAACAGAGAAAAAGAGAAGTGAGGAGTGGTGGATTAGAGGGAGACGGTGAAGAGAAGGGAGGGGAGAGTGATTCGGTTAGATGAGTGAAACAGTGAGAGAGATTAGGGTTTTTTTCACTAATGGTGAAGGAGAGGGACTTTATTAGCTAGGCCTTGAATGATGTGCTAATCAGACACAGCAGTTGATGCATGATAAAAAAAGAAGGAGTTGAAGAGGCACAAGTAAAATGAATGACTGAGAGAAGGAGAGAAAGCTGGAGAGGGAGAGAGATGAGAGAGGTGGGTGGGGCAGAGAGAGCAAAGGGAATGACGGAGCGATGGGGGAAGTAGAGAGCAACAGTGGAGGAGAGAAAGGATCATGTGCAGAGCTCTTTTGTTACAGAGAATACTGTCAAAATCCAAACAAAACGCTGGGATCCACACGCGTTGGAGGACAGGCAAAGTAGCTACGATTGAGATTCAGTTTTGTCACTTATACAACATAAACTGTGAACACTCGACTGATGCAACACGCGGTTTAGCAAAATAACAGTGCATTACACCTCATGCAAAAATGATATCATTAGTACAAACATCCAATTAAAAAACAATGCAAGAGCACCATGTGTAATTTATTGGGCTGAAAGACACATTTAAATGTCTTTTCATGACCAACTGTGATCAACATCGATAAGTAAATCTTCAGCAGAAAAGCTGGACATGTCCGTAGCCCCAGTGTCAGTGCTGCACAAGTGTTAGCAACGTGCTCAAGCACTTACTGTCACACTAAGTTACATTTCAAGTCAAATAGCTAAGTGAAGTTTATTTACGGTATTTAGTGTTTTCACAATTAAAGTAGTTTTTTTTTCAGTTAAAATAGAAAAGAGACCCCATCTTACCCTGTTAGAGAAGAAGTTCAGCCGTCCAGGAGGGGCTCAGAGTAGAGCCACTGTTCCTCCACATCGAAAGAAGTCAGTTGAGGTGGTTCGGGCATCTGATGAAGATGCCTCCTGGGCGCCTCCTGCATGAGGATGGATGGATGGATGGATGGAAAAGAGACTAAAACAATGGACACAAGTCAGAACATACAGGAACGTCAGCACAAAACAAATATTGTAACTATTAAATGTCATGGCAGTTTTGGGCTTTTAATGGTTGCTCTGAACATTGATCCAGTGTGGAACGATTGGACATCATGCATCTTTAGAGACTTCAACAATCATGAATTGGATGCACAAGTCTGAATTTATTTTTGATTTCTAAAATCAGCACATGGACTCAAATCTATGGATAGCATCACTTAAATGTCTTTTCACTTCACAAGACCAAAGCCTCTTAACTTCTCATTAATTATCATGGTTGACAAACACCAGTAATTTTCTCTCAGAATACAAAAAGACTTGTTTGACATAACTCACTAGACTGATCAGTAGTCAAACTTTGGAAACATTCAAGGAAACCAATGAAAATCTGTGGCCTAGAAAAAGAATACAACAGTAATCATGGTAATACAGCAGAAATGTATTATGTGTAGATCCAGACACATGTTGGGTAAAAGTAAAAGAATCCACAAATCTGGTAAAACCCCTGGAAAGAGGTCAGTGTCATGGTCAGTGTAGTTGCTGAAAACCTTAACGATAACTAATTCATAGCGTAAGATAATTTCCTTTAACAACAGTCTAAGCCAGTCTGATGATTTACCACAACACAGTAAATAACATTTCAAACTTTAAACAACTGTAGTTGTTTAAAGTCCATTTCACAGAAATCTTCTGAACACAGGTAATCAGAAACACGTGCCATTGCTTACCAGCCACATCTACCTCCAGAACAATCTGACCTGGACACCTGCCCTTCTTCTTCATCTCCGCCTCTATGGTCTGGAGGTCAGGAGGCCATCTTTGAGGATGCTAAGCATCCACCTCTCCCAGCTGCTATAGAGCAAGTTGTGAGGTACACTGCAGACTGGTCATCTCTGTGTCAGAGTAACACATAGAGACATCCATTCACAATCACATTCATACTAATGGTCAGTTTCACTACCTGGGACCACATCCTCATTTAGATTTGGCACCAGCAGCCATGGAGAAATCATGTATTGGGCCTTGGAGGGGACTGGCAATAGCTCCCAGGCTGATCCCCGAAGAAGGTAACCGCTAGAAGTAGTGTTGGGTATTGTTGTTGTTAAGATTGTTGCGTATATATAACTGGTAGGCTTGTTCAATCAGGTGGTCAAGGATTCCCTTGCGAGAAGCAGATGTGGCTGCACCCAGGTGGAAGAAATGACCAGAGAGAAATTCCAGACAATGAGAGCTCCAAGGACGTGTGAGAGAAACTGGGACTTGGTAGCAACATGCTGGGCTCTGAAGGCAAGGTGTGCTGGGATCTTCTGTGGCTGAGGAAGTGGGTTGACAGGTCATGAGAGCTTAAAAGTGAATTTATCTTGAATGTGTCTGTGAAGGCTCTCAGTCATCCAGGTCATCGTAGTCTAAGGAGCATGGAAAGAAAAGCGTCTGGACTTCTTTAAGTTTCCTTGAAGATGTGTCGTCAGAGAAGCTTCTTCAGTTCCAAGACCAAGAGTCCCAGATTGAATCCCTATGGAAGTGTCCCTAAGAGGGTCATGGACCTCCTATTGATCCTCTACCTAATCACACGAGCCAGGTGTGAAACTGGGTGTGGGTCACAATCAGCCAGGGTTTCAGGTAATTTCATTGTGAAACATGGCCCCACCCTATCATGTGATTTCCTGAGGTCAGAAGGCCCAGGATGTGAGTGGGCGTTAAGGCGTCTGGGAAGGATCTCGAAACTGGATTATAGATGGCAGACAGTTGGTGTGGTAAGCCCCGCCCTCTGTTCAAAGATGGTCGTTCACAGTGGACAAAGATGACTTCTTTCACTCCTCTTTCAAACCATCTGTCCTCTCTGTCCAAAATGTGAACATTGGCATCCTTGAAAGAGTGTCCTTTGTCCTTTAGATACAGATGGACTGCTGAGTCTTGTCCCGTCGATGTGTCTTTTCTATATTCTTGAAGTAGATCGTGAAAGGGGGCTGCCTGACCGACTGGTTTTAATTTGAGCAGAACAAAAGGTCCAAAGTTACAAGTAGACGCTGTGGGCTTGAAGGGTGTCTGGCATTGGAGTTCTTTGATGAGTAGTGACAGATGAGTCGATGTAGGGGCTAAGCAGCAGGAGCCTGTGAGCATTTTAGCAGGAAATTGCAGCTACTGACATAAGCCTTATTTGTGGGGATTTTCATAGCCAGGGTTCAATGTGCTTATGATACAAAGCTTGACACTGATACTGTTGATAATAGCTTCCTGGGAAAGGTTGATGAGCTCTGCAGTATGGCTCTAGTAAATCTATGATGTGTGATGTGTTTTTATTTTTCTAAATGTTTCCAGTGGGCTGATGCAGAAACGGGGCAAACGGCAGTCGAGGAAAGGGACTAATCATCAACCTCTCCCTGAAGCATCTAAACCAGAAGCAAGAAAAGCTGGCATCCTGCTGTCAGCAATGTTTGCTGCTGTATTTCGCAAAGAAGGGATAGAGGGCAGAGAAACTGGCATCTCGCTGCCAGTGCTGAGGAAGACTGTGATAGAGGAGCAGCTGAAGATGATGCAAAACAACAAACAAAAATGACTGCTAGAAGGTTCCATGGGATGGCCAGCGGTCTGACCATATTATTTGGTGATGAGAGTTTGGGTTTCTTGGACTGCCTGAAAAAGATCAGATGAAGCTTGGCTGTAGAGTTCTTGGTCTGATGGGATAAGGGACAAAAGGTACATGGAGAGCCAACCGGAAGGGTAAGTGGGAGTCTGATGCTCTTATAAGGTAAAGCCAAGTTTAAGTTGTTCTCAATAAGTGTTAATAAGTGTTGCAGAAAAAATGAGATCAGCTGGGCAATCAGATTTGAGACCAGAATGGACACAAGAGCTGGATTTGCTCTTCAGCTGCCATTGATCGTCTTCAAGGTTGGTAGTATGTTGGTTTGTATAATGTAGCACTGTTTGGCATTAAATATGTGCTCTGTGGCTCGCATACCAAATTAAAAACCCACTTGGCCTCCATGACCAAAGTTAGAATCTCAGATTGACCTGACATCCATGTCTTTGGACTGAGGGATAAAGCTTGAGTTTAAGTGAAAAACTAACAAAAATCAACACAAAAAAAATGTTTTCACGAACTGTTAAGTTACACTAAATACGTTTCTGTGTTTTGTCTGTAAAGATGAACTTTTTCCACTCTTAGAAGCTAAACTACGTATCAGTGGTTTTTCTCTGGACATATGAAGTGTGCCAACATTTAAAGAAATCACATGTTTACATATAAATATAATATAATAATATAATATAAAGGTCTATGCTAAATGAAACGGCCTGTACTCCTGCAGCACTTCTGCAGACCGCTGTACTATCAGAGGCTCAAACCTGTGTTTCAAATTAAGCTAGTGGCTGTAAACAATATGCAAATCAGATGTAACCCTGTGCCAGCCAGCCACTCTGACTTTCTGAGCATATTCATGAAGTCTCCTTCAAGGCAACATGCATTACGATTATGAGTTCAAATTATTCTGCATTACTCCCTCCACCCACCCCGTCCCATTACAATTCATTTATATGGACAACCACATTCTTGCTGTGATTCATGTTTGTATTCCTTTTAGATATTGCAACTGCTTAGCAGCATGCAGAGAAAGAATAAGAGACCTTAAATAAAAGCAGATTTATGTCTGTAGTGGAAAAAAAGATATGATGTGGCCCAAGACTTTGGGTGTGTTTCAGAAATTAATCAAGAAAGTGAAACAAGCATCTCGCATTCATTATCTTTTCTCCTATACAGCCAGGAAAGTAATTTATGAACGGGTTAGTTTTATGTCAACAGGCATTTCTTTTAAAGTGAATTATTAGGCACTGAACTGACTTTAGTTCAGTTCCATCCAGGTAATCCCGACAACATACATCTCAACATACTTGTAATACAAAATTCAGCATGAAAAAATATGATTAGACATGATGAGATCTAAAGATGAAGTCATGGTCCTGGGTCCAGTGTTTTTGTGTTGATCATAAATATTTTCTTTTTTGGTGGTTCTCGTGGTCTTTTGTAGCTCTCTAGGTTCACTTTTGTATTTTGTGAATTCTAAGCTTTCGTTTTTGTTGCTGTGCCTGCATTCCTTGTGTTGTCTGGTTACCCTGGTTTCTGTGTTTGCGTGTTTCCTGTTTTACTCTGACAGTCCAGTGTTAGAGTACAGCGGCCCCTCGTTTATCGCGGGAGTTAGTTTCAAAAATAACCTGCAATGAGTGAAATCCGCAAAGTAGCCAACTTTATCTTTTACAATTATTATAGATGTTTTAAGGCTGTAAAGCCCTCACTACACACTTTATACTCTTTTCTCAGACAGGCAGGAACATTTTCACACTTTTCTCTCTTGTTTGAACTCTCAAAGTTCAAACCTTTGTAGAAAAATAAGTCCAAAGGAACCCGCAGGTGACGACGTTTCGTCGACATTGATGTTTGTTGAAGAGAAAATGTACGAACATACAGTGCACCACTTCAGAGTCACACTGCTAGCGATCGAAGATTTATGTAAATGTGACAAGCTGAATGCATTCTGTATTGTACAGGAGACACAACACGAGAGTGATTGACAATGATCTACAGCCAATCAGGATGCAGAACACAATGTTCTGGAAAAAAAAAAAAAAATTGCAAAAAACAAATGAGCGAAACAGCGAGGCTGCTGGACAGCGTTACAGAGAGCACTGTACTCTGTTGTGTGTCCTCCCTGTCTCACGTGTGTGATTAGTGTTCACTAATTTTTGATTAGACTCAGATTGCTTCCCTTAAAATGTAAATGATCCCACGCATTGTTTAATCACACTCTAGATTTTGACATGTTGCACAGAAACTGAATATTTATTGAGTATTTGTATGAAAAGCTTTTTTGATAACACAAATTTCACAGTAACAGATTACACAGCGCTGGACTGAAATTTCACTAAAGTAGATGTCTCTCTGTAAAAGTACTGTAACTAATATGAAGGAAGTGCTTCTTCTTCAGTGCCATGTGGTGTCACATGGTGTCCATACCTGCCCTGGTTAAGACACACTTGTCTCCGTGTGTACACAAAGTCAGGATTTATAAATAGGTAAAGCGTTTTCTTTTTTTGGTTTAATCTAACGTTGTTTTCACCTTATAATATAAACACCTTATTTCCACCTGTAGCAGGTTTTTATTACATGTGTGTGTGTGGAGGCGTGACATATGCCCCCCATGATTCTAAAAAGCAGCATGTGGGGAATTGGCTGAGCCACCGTACCAGTATCTGTGTCAGCCTGGAGGATGGTGGGGCAACAGTTGGCAGTGCTGGTGTGTGTTTATGTGTGTTTGTGTAGTAATAATTGAGGGCTGGTTGGGTTGAGTGTGTTAATTAGAGAAGCAGCCTCCAGAGTGTGTTCACTAACAGCATCTGCTGTGTGGACCATAATAAGGGAAAGACCGAGGCAGATAATCAGATTGAGGTGATTTGCTTTGAAAAAGAGAGAGTGTTGCCCACTCGAGGCTATACATTAACATTTTTTACTTACAGCTACTCCTTATATTTAATTCAGAAGAAAGTTTTACTATTATATGTAGATATACAAGATCTAAAGCTTCTGTGTGTATCACATAGGAATGAGAACTTTATTGATCCCAGAGGAAATTCATATATCTGACATGGCTCGTCTTATATCTGTGTGATAACTGAAAAGCCTGATGGCTGTGACATTCTGTGTTTCTCTGTTTTACAATGAACAGGATGTTGGATTCTAGTTTGATATTTTTTGTTCCATAAAGATGTTTTAAGGTGGGTGACAGAGTTGCTCTGGTTTCCACCTCCTCCCCCAGTGTGTCCAGTCTGGCTCCAGCTTTCCTCACTAGTTTGTCTTCTAGCAGCAGACTTACAGTGTACGAGCCAAAATAAGAGTTTATGATCACAAAGATGTGCAAAAAGGAATTATGTCTTGAAGAAAAGTACAATCTGTGAGGCTATTTAAACCCACAGATTTCAGTACCAGAATATTTTTCAGTCAAATTTCTACTTGTGAAATCCCGTGTGGTTACATATGCAATTACATCCTTGGGCCTACTGAGAAGACATATACAGTAAAAATAAAATATGGTGAAATATGTGGGCAGGAAATGTTGGTATGTGTCAGTTCACTTATTATTTATGTTCAGGCTAAAATATGTTAAAAAATCTTGGTCTGTAGAAAAATCACAGCTACTTGTTTCGTTTTCCTCATAGTTTTAACTATTACCAGCATTACTTTGATTGGCAGACACGTGTGCACAGACATCGGTAGTTTAATCAGGATCTGGTTTTGTTCAGAATGACTCTAGTCCTGCATGAAACAGTCGAATTTGAAGACTGACTCCATTCCAGTGAAGATTTAAACAACACGTGGTCGTCCTGCAGTAACATTGGCCTAACTTTCATGCCTTGCACAATGATACTGTCATAGTCTCTGTGCCTGCCGGGCCGGCAGGTTTTGGTTTCTTCCTCTCTTTCTCTCCTGTGTCCTGGCCACAATTAAGGTGATGCTCAGAGCATCTCGTCACTGGACTGTTGTTGTTTTCCTAGGATTTTAGGAGATTTTAGGAGGATTTTAGGAGATTTTAGGAGGATTTTAGGAGGATTTCAGGAGATTTTAGGAGGATTTTAGGAGATTTTAGAAGGATTTTAGGAGATTTTAGAAGGATTTTAGGAGGATTTTAGGAGATTTTAGAAGATTTTAGGAGGATTTCAGGAGATTTTAGGAGGATTTTAGGAGATTTTAGGAGGATTTTAGGAGATTTTAGGAGGATTTTAGGAGATTTTAGAAGGATTTTATGATGATTTTAGGAGATTTTAGGAGGATTTTAGGAGATTTTAGGAGGATTTTAGGAGATTTTAGGAGGATTTTAGGAGGATTTCAGGAGATTTTAGGAGGATTTTAGGAGGATTTCAGGAGATTTTAGGAGGATTTTAGGAGATTTTAGGAGGATTTTAGGAGATTTTAGAAGGATTTTAGGAGATTTTAGAAGGATTTTATGATGATTTTAGGAGATTTTAGGAGGATTTTAGGAGATTTTAGGAGATTTTAGAAGGATTTTAGGAGGATTTCAGGAGATTTTAGGAGGATTTTAGGAGATTTTAGAAGATTTTAGGAGGATTTCAGGAGATTTTAGGAGGATTTAAGGATGGGTTTGATGTAGAATGAAAAATTCTGTTCAAGTCAGTATTTTTTATTCTGCAGAGAATAAATTGATGCGTGTGAACAAAAAGTAAAACAGGTTTAATACTTTATTAGGCAGTTCTTCTAAACCTACTACTTTCTTCAGCTTTAAACTGTCTGCAGCTTTGTTTCACTTCCCTCAAAGTTTAAGAGTAATATGCTTCTTTCTTGAAGTTGAAAATGGTTTCCTTTATGCATCATATGCAAAACAAATGAATACAATGTTACGCCTGCGTGACTCCATCTGGTTAAATGATGCGTAGGTAATCTACCCATCAGAAGGTGAATTGATCCTCAAAGTATCCTTTGGAAAGATATAAAACCGTTTCTCGCCGTGCATCTGTTGGAGTGTGTGATATATAAGAATGTGTGACTTAGTGAAAAGGCTTGTTTTGAAAATGCTTTGAGTGCTCTACATAAATAGAAAGGTGCTTTATAAGTACCAGTCCATTTACCACCTTCTGTTCTTGTAAAATGTATTCTAAGTGCTGCAGCCAAATGTAAAGAATTAAATGAACAATAACAATGTTACCTGTTTCTGGTAACCAGTAACTGTTTCATCCGTAATCCCAACAAATCAGCATTTTGACTCCAGCCATGCAGCAACTATTCAACCTGAACAGGCTGAATTTTATCCATATGAATGAATTCATTACCAAATGAACCCAGCAACAAACACAGGCCCATCTTTTAGATATCAGCTGTTTGTTGATATCTGGCATTGACCAAATTCTGTTTGACTTTGTGACAATCAAAATGAGCTCGCTACATGCACTGTGATAGGACTCCCTCTGGGATGGTTTAGCATTTGTGCAAGATGTGGCTATTAAAATAAAGTGCTTTTATTTTATGTTGAGAATGATGTCAGACCTGACATTTGTTTTTGTCTGGTTAAAGATTTCCCTCTGGCAACACAGTCCAAAAATATCAGAATAAGCTTTCAAAGACCCACATCTGTTTAACCTGACACAGTAAGAAACAGAGACACAGGAGAGCCTTTTCCTCCCCTGCAGCCATTCACATAATAATAATAATAATGGATTGCATTTTTATATAGCGCAAAGCACTTCACAATTCCACTATTCATTCACTCTCACATTCACACACTGGTGGAGGCAGCTACAGGTGTAGCCACAGCTGCCCTGGGGCAGACTGACAGAAGCGAGGCTGCCATATCGCACCATCGGCCCATCAGGGTCAAAGGTGCACGCTTTGATGGTGCTATTGTCTGCTGCTGTCTCCACCAGAGCAAAAAAGCCAAAGCTGTCTTTCCCTCCAAGGACACGACCAGATATTTTGCTGTAAGCCTCAACTTAGAGTTCAAATAGATTATTCATGAAAGGAGACAATTAGAAGACAAAGGTGAGCACAGTGGAGATCTGGCAATCCCAGACGTCATAAATGTAAAAATCACAGCAATGAGATGTTTTGTGACAGGTCTGACTCACTACTGTTCTTAATTTATTCAACTTTTTATATTTGAGTGCACCATCTGTCTTTTACAAATCCACTTCCACAAAAGTTGAGACACTCTGTAAACTATAAGTAAAAGCAGAATGCAATTATTTGCAAATCTTATTAAACTGATTGTATCCACAATAGAACACGGCATGTCTAAAAATATAGCATTTTAAGAAAAACTTTAGCTAATCTTTAGTAACAGTAACAGTGACACATCTGAAAAGTGGTGACAGGATCATCTTTACCGCTGTGTGGTATTCCCTCTTATTTGTTGTCCCATTTTGGTCTAAAGCAGGATTTTAGCTGCTGCTCAGTCCTGGATCTCCTTTATCATTTGTATGATGTGCTAAATGATTTCAGTAAGTGAAAAGCCTGGAGAGCAGATCAGTCTTTAACACTTGTCTACTACAAAGTCAATGCACTGTCAATAGCTGCAGTATGTCTTAGCAAAATAAGTAAGGCTGCTGTTGAAAAGACATCATGGATGGGAGCATATGCTGCTCTAAAACTGAGCGTGTGCACATCTGGTACCTTCTATAAAAGGAGACCATAGAAGACAACTAAAGTAGTTGATGACAGAACTCTTTCCTGTGTTAAGAAAACCCCTCTGTGAAATCTTGCATTCATGAACGTAAATACAACAAGGCACAAACCCCCGGTTACACTCAGGAATGTAAAATAAAGAGCTTTTCCAATTCTAGAGTAAATAAAATGAAATCTTTGGATAGAAGATGAAGACCAGAGTATACCTGCTTTCACAGAGTCATTAATATATTTCTCCATAATTGTTCTTCCCAGTTTAGAAAGGCTATACGTATGGCTGGTATGTCATGGAGCACACAGGAGAAGAACTATTGTGAGAGAGAGCCGGGTCCTACTGGACCATGATAGATGGGAGGAACAGAGGAGAGATCAGCAGGTTCAGAACAGAGACTGGCTGTCTGGGGATGATCAGGAGAACAATGTTTATGACAGTGCAGACTTCAGGCAGTGGCTTCATTATCATAAGTCCAGTCAATGGTGTGGTAGGAATGGCCAAAAACTAAAGATGTGCCTGGTGCTTCAAAACTAAACAGGATGACATTTACAGTGGTTTTCAGAGATATGACATGTTGGCTGGTTAGCAAGATTGGTATCCAAAAGGCTTTGCTCAGCCTTAGAGTCGATTAAAGTTTGAAGTGGAACCGAGTTACCTTCAGAACAAACAGTGGCAGGAATCAGACAATGGAGGGAGGAATCATTTTTTACCTGACCTGCCTGTGCCGTGACTTCAACTGATGGGGCCCCGGTGCCCCTGGTACAGGGGGCAAAGGGGGGGGGGGGGGATTCTGTTTTATCGGACAGGCACAGGCATGCAAGAGCACACTGATCTCTGGCAAATGAACATTTGACAATGAGGCAAAGAAATCCACAAGAACCACATCTGAGGGGAGTTAAGTGTACGTGTCCATAACGACACACACAGAGGACAGACGGTGAGAAAGAAAGAGGAGAAATACTGATTAGTGCAAACTCAAAACCAACTTTAAATCTGTGCAATGTTCATGGATATACACTACTGGTCAAAAGTTTCACTGAATCCCAATTTTTTTATTGAAAATTAAGCAGTCTCATTGAACTCTGAAATCAAATATTCTTTAGAAAGTTCTTCCCATATCTGTAGCAGAAGTTCCCATGAATGTGGACCTTGTAGCTGCTTTGCTTTCACTCTTCTGTCCAGTTCAAACCAGCTCGATGGGTTTAAGTCTGGAGACTGTGCTGGACCTCCATGTTTCCAAGCTCATCTTGTTCTTTGTTCCTGAGGTGGTTCTGCCACAGCTTGGACTGTGTGGGGTCTTTATCCTGCCGTAGGATGAAGCCCTGACCAACTCGGTGCATACCAGAGGGTCCTGCATGGTGCTGCATGAATGCTGTGGTAGCTGTTCTGGTTCAGGGAGCGTCTCTGTACCAGTCACTGACCATGGATCAGCAAACAGCCCCAGACCATCACACTTCCTCCTCCATGTTTAACCGTTGATGCCACACACTGTGGAACTTTCACCTACTCCACGGCGTACAAAGATCCTGCATGAAGATTTCAAATGTTGAACTTTCTTCCAGTCTTCAGTAGTCCAGTGTCGGTGTTTCATGGCCCAGACGAGCCTCTGTGTCTTATTCTGACGTCTGGCTTTCTTGCTGCATCCTTGCAGTCTTTCTGTAGGACACACCGACATTTATAAGAGTTATGATGGTCTGTGTCTCTTCCACTGTTCATTTCCTTTTTCTCAGCATGTTTGTAGCAACACTCTACTTTCTGCAGTACAATACTGCTCAACTGATTCACGAGGGTCTGGCATCACATTGCTGAAGAGTAGCTTTAAATTGAATCTCCCAGATTTGGGATGAATCAAATATCTTTCATCTCTGTGGTGTAAGTAGTTAGTGGGACATTTGCTGAAGGGAACAGTTGTTGAGAATTAAGTGCTATGGAAGACATCATGCCTCGTTCCTGTACCAAAGACGCGACGTCCCAGTGGCCCCAAGTTTCAGGCCTGTGGCACTGACCTCCCACATCACGAAGACCCTGGAATAACTCATCCTTGACCAGCTCCAACATATATGTACTTGCTCAATCGTGTATATGCTCATCTGGACCAGCGAGCACTGTGAGGGTCTTGTTTTTCGACTTTTCTGGTGCATTCAGCACCATCAGACTGACCCTCCTGGGTGATAAGCTGACAGCGATGCAGGTGGATGCTTCTCTGGTGTCCTGGATTGTTGATTACCTGACAGGAAGACCACAATATGTACGTCTCCCACAGTGTGTGTCTGACAAGGTAATCAGCAACACAGGGGCACCACAGGGGACTGTCCTCTCCCCCTTCCTCTTCACCCTCTACACCACAGACTTCAGCCACTGCACAGAGACCTGCCAGCTTCAGAAGTTTCCTGATGACTCTGCGGTGGTTGGATGCATCAGTGAAGATGATGAGACAGAGTACCGGGCTGTGGTCGACTTCTTTGTCATGTGGTGCGAGCAGAATGATCTGGAGCTCAACGTGACGAAGACTAAATGTGAATGTGGACTGAAGGAGGACCAGAAAATCTGTGACCACTGTTTCAATCCAGGAGGTCGATGTAGACATTGTGGATGACTGTGAATACCTTGGAGTGAACATAAATAATTAACTGGACTGGGTTAAAAACACCACAGCACTCTACAGAAAGGGTCAGAGTCGTCTCTATTTGTTGAGGCAACTGAGGTCCTTAAACATCTGTCTATGATCAGGATTTTCTGCGAGTCTGCTGTGGTCTATGCTGCTGCATGCTGGGGCAGCAGCTTGAGGGTCGCAGATGCCAACAGACTGTTTACTTTGACCAACTCGCCTTCTCTTTTTATTATCTTTTTCTACACTTGTGTTTTCCAGAGTGCAGCAGTAAACTGTGTTGATCAATGAGAATGAGTCATGAATCTAAATGGAAATGCAGACATTGCTTTTTAGTCTGTAAATTGATGTTTTTTTCTCAGGTCTCTAAGAGCCCAGCCAGGTGAATTATGGAATCCACGCTGCATACAGAGCAGTCTGATAACGTCCCTCAGCATCAGTTATACAGACTGTCACAGTCCAGGTCTTATGTGTATTTGGAGTCTGTTTTCTCCGGCTCTAAGTCCAGGATGGATTTTCCTCTGTCTGGGATCGAGTTGGCTTCCCGCTCATTTTTCCAGGCACACTTGCATTCCATCAAGGGGCAATCAAGTACCTATAATTAAAGACTTCCTGTCTTTGCCTGATTGTCTGCTTTCTTCCAGTGGTACATTGGCTCCTTGGATCACCAGCCTTTGACTTGGGTCCTTGATGCTGCTGTGCTGACTTCTAACCTTGTTTTTTCTTTGTCCCCAGTTTACTCTGGCTCTGGTTAAGAATATTTCACTTAGCTGTTTAACTTATTGGATTCCTCAACACTGGCCTTCCCCACCCTGCACCAGACTACGGTACTTCCACCTGCTCTCAGTCATCCTGCCGGCCCTCCTGGATTCCAGTAACTGCAAATGAATTTCCTTTTAGTGGACTGGTTCAATTAATTCAGCTTTCCTCTTCCCTAGCGCTCCACTCTTCCATGAAGCCACTCCAGTGATTACCAGCTTCCACTTGTGGTTGTAAATTACGTTCTTGCACTCAGTAAAGCTCTCGCCATCACAGACAAAGGGAGAAGTAGTTACAACAACCATATAATAAACATTCAAAACATTTACAGTTCATGTGTAACAGACAATATACAAATGTGTTCATCTGGATTTCTGTTCAAAATTGCAAAACAATAAGCATTGAAATGATGTGCTAATATGATCAAGGTTATACATGAAGCCTGAAAATCACTGAGAATGAATATCCTCCCCTGTTATAGGGGGTTACTGTAGCTCAGAGCAGCACATCTACTGCTCATAAGGTTAGTGGCTGAATCTCGGGCTCCTCCAGTCTTCATGCCAAACATCTCTGGGCAAGATACGGCCAGCAAATTGCTCTCCGATTTAAGTCGGGTGGTCCCTCCCTATATCACGGCCTCACTATTTCGCAGATTTTTTGTGCCATTTTGCATACGGTTTTCTTTACTTTTCTTTCTTTCTTTTTCTTTTTCTTTTTTTTTTTTACAGCGCATTGTGTTCTGACTCCTGATTGGCTGTAGACCATTGTCAATCACTCTCGTGCTGTGTCTCCTGTACAGGACAGAGTGCATTCAGCTCGTCAAATTTACATAAACCTTCGTTCGCTGCAGTGTGACTCTTAAGTGCTGGACTGTATGTTTGTAAGTTTTCTCCCCAACAAACATCACCTGCGGGCATAGCTGGACTGCCGGTGGGCCGATGGTGATTTTTCGTTTTTATGGACCGATGGTTTTTTTTTTCTTGTATAAACAATGAGAGGTGGTGGACTGGCCAGATGCTGGCTGATGTGTAAAAATAACTGAGTTGTTTGGTGGTGGCTGTGGCGGAGCTTCCACAGAGGCCAGTGTGATAGATTGATTATTTGTTGAAGTTCATAATGGAGTAAAAAGTTGTGGTTAAAAGTTACCCAATATATTATTCAATTTATTTCAAATATGTAAATGTATAAACAAGGGTAAAAGAAGTCCCATTAAGAGACGTAATGTAACACAGGCTAAAATAGAGTTCATGACTATGTTCAACCGGATAATAATCCTTAATGTGACTACAACCTGTGTAACATTCAATCTGTGATCTACTTGTCGAGCCTGGGGAATAATCCATGTGATTTAGTGATCGTGATTGATTAGTTATGGCTGCCGTTGCCGGAAGGGGGAGCTCTGGCCACGATGCCTCATTCGCAATGAAGCTGCTGAAAGAGAAGCATCGTGTCTGAGCGTCGTCATTGACTTATCCCCTTTTCAGCCCCTTTTCAGGGTGTAACACCAGCAGGTGAATGAGAGAAAGGGGAGGCAGGAGCAGCAGAGACCCTAGGCGGCCGAGTGTCAGGTGAACTGAACTTCAGGTAAGAAGTTATGACCTGCAGTCTATCTGGGTCAGATATAAACCACGTTTAGGTGGAGTTTATTTTCGTTGTGCTGACTTTTTACAGTCAGTTACAATAACTCGTACTGCGTACTAGCTAGCATGATGGAGTTTCTATACAGCTGGGTGGTGCTATGATGCTACTGATAGTGAACTTTATTTTATTTATAAGTAGGGTTGCCAACCGTCCCTTGAAAAACGGAATCGTCCCGTACGTAGAAACAAAAGTACACGTCCTGTATTGAGCTGAAAAGGGACGCACTTTGTCCCGTAATACAGTGAGAATCAAAAGTAGTCTAAAATGTTAACGGAATTAACGCTTTGTTTGAAAACATAATTCCCAGCTCCTCTCCTGCTCTGTGACCAATGAGCTGAAAGCACACTTACGCACGAGTATGACAATTCAGATTATCGCATATCTCATTGGTCGAGGAAAGGTCGCTTACGAAGAAGATACTGTAAGACAACAGATGACCACAACAAGAAGCATGGCCAACAGGGAGACAAACATCGACACTGCGGTGCAAGTGTCAGACGACAGCACACCTTCGACCAGCAATGTTTGTACCCCTCCGAGAAAGAAAAAACAGGCTGCAAAAATGCAGGGAGGAATGGGAAAAGGAAAACACCTGGCTGGAAAAAGTGCGCGATAACACCTATACAGGGAGTGCAGAATTATTAGGCAAATGAGTATTTTGTCCACATCATCCTCTTCATGCATGTTGTCTTACTCCAAGCTGTATAGGCTCGAAAGCCTACTACCAATTAAGCATATTAGGTGATGTGCATCTCTGTAATGAGAAGGGGTGTGGTCTAATGACATCAACACCCTATATCAGGTGTGCATAATTATTAGGCAACATCCTTTCCTTTGGCAAAATGTGTCAACAGAAGGACTTGACAGGCTCAGAAAAGTCAAAAATAGTGAGATATCTTGCAGAGGGATGCAGCAGTCTCAAAATTGCAAAGCTTCTGAAGCGTGATCATCGAACAATCAAGCGTTTCATTCAAAATAGTCAACAGGGTCGCAAGAAGCATGTGGAAAAACCAAGGCACAAAATAACTGCCCATGAACTGAGAAAAGTCAAGCGTGCAGCTGCCAAGATGCCACTTGCCACCAGTTTGGCCATATTTCAGAGCTGCAACATCACTGGAGTGCCCAAAAGCACAAGGTGTGCAATACTCAGAGACATGGCCAAGGTAAGAAAGGCTGAAAGACGACCACCACTGAACAAGACACACAAGCTGAAACGTCAAGACTGGGCCAAGAAATATCTCAAGACTGGTTTTTCTAAGGTTTTATGGACTGATGACATGAGAGTGAGTCTTGATGGGCCAGATGGATGGGCCCGTGGCTGGATTGGTAAAGGGCAGAGAGCTCCAGTCCGACTCAGACGCCAGCAAGGTGGAGGTGGAGTACTGGTTTGGGCTGGTATCATCAAAGATGAGCTTGTGGGGCCTTTTCGGGTTGAGGATGGAGTCAAGCTCAACTCCCAGTCCTACTGCCAGTTTCTGGAAGACACCTTCTTCAAGCAGTGGTACAGGAAGAAGTCTGCATCCTTCAAGAAAAACATGATTTTCATGCAGGACAATGCTCCATCACACGCGTCCAAGTACTCCACAGCGTGGCTGCAAGAAAGGGTATAAAAGAAGAAAAACTAATGACATGGCCTCCTTGTTCACCTGATCTGAACCCCATTGAGAACCTGTGGTCCATCATCAAATGTGAGATTTACAAGGAGGGAAAACAGTACACCTCTCTGAACAGTGTCTGGGAGGCTGTGGTTGCTGCTGCACGCAATGTTGATGGTGAACAGATCAAAACACTGACAGAATCCATGGATGGCAGGCTTTTGAGTGTCCTTGCAAAGAAAGGTGGCTATATTGGTCGCTGATTTGTTTTTGTTTTGTTTTTGAATGTCAGAAATGTATACTTGTGAATGTGGAGATGTTATATTGGTTTCACTGGTAAAAAATAAATAATTGAAATGGGTATATATTTGTTTTTTGTTAAGTTGCCTAATAATTATGCACAGTAATAGTCACCTGCACACACAGATATCCCCCTAAAATAGCTAAAACTAAAAACAAACTAAAAACTACTTCCAAAAACATTCAGCTTTGATATTAATGAGTTTTTTGGGTTCATTGAGAACATGGTTGTTGTTCAATAATAAAATTATTCCTCAAAAATACAACTTGCCTAATAATTCTGCACTCCCTGTATGTGCTAGGTATCATTAAAATATACAGCGTACTTGATCAGTGATATCACACAACACTAGTTGTTAGAATCAAATTTATGAGAAAGGAGATCCTTAAACACACATCGCTGTGATGAGAACTACCAATAATGGCTGAAAGCATCTTTGGGCAAAAATCAGATAAGAAATGTTTGGATTTAGTTTGACCCCAATTCTGTTTGCTAGCATGGAGGAGATGGGGTTGACCTATAATATACCCAGACACCAGGGGGCGATAGAAACGTTTTTAGGGAGCATTTAAGTCATGTCTTGTATAGTCATTGGTCTATTCCCTCTCTGAGGTCCTGGCCACTGTTTTCTCTCTTGGAAATGTTGCTTTGGTTGGGACACACATCTGTTTCCACTCTCATCATCATTCTGCTCATAAAGGGTGGCTGTAGCTCCACAGTTAGAGCAGGTTATCTACTAAGTGGAAGGTTGCTAGTTTGATCTCTGGCTGCTCCAGTTTGCCAAATATCCTTGGGCAGGACACTAACCCCAAGTTGCTCTCCAGTGGATCAGCTGGAGTGTGAACATGTGTGACTGTTAGTTAGAAGGAAAACAAAGAAAAATGTGCTTGTGTGAGTGAGGAGTAGAAAAATGCTATATAACAACCAGTCTATTTACCATTTATCATAAAACCAATGGTTCAGCTACCATTCTTTGCTACATGTTCTAGTGGTAACTAGTTGGTCTGCATCAGAGTCCTTGGCTGTGGATTATGACACAAAGGGGTTTATTGAACATATAATCAACAAAATGTGTAGCCTGTGGGGAATAAAGTGGGGAATCACTGTTTTTATGGTTATCAGATGGGGTACATGGACTTATTTAGGCTGTATTACTCATCATTGATCCTTAGTGTATGTATATATAATTTATGTGGTTCTGTGTAATGTTTGACATGTCATTGGATTTTTAGTTTGCCCAGCATTAGATTTATAACAGGTCATTTGGAGAATTGGTATGTTTGTGTCTGTGAGAGTTAATAGTGAGTTAATTGTGCATGATGTTTTTTGCGCAGATAGTTTCACCATATAGGTGTGCTGTTGACACGCCATTAGTTTTGTAGGTTGATGACTTACTGATTGCTGCCTCTGGGGGAAGAGGTCCCAGCGGTATTTTGTGCAGGGATGTGTGACAGAAACACAGAGGAAAGCCATACACTCAAACATGTCAGTTGTTTTCTGACTTTCTTGTAATACTTAGTATTTTATAGATGTAAGTGCTGAAGTTCCTATTCACAGCGATTTTTCACCCCTCCTGCATTGTGAAGCTGTAAAACATTGATTCTTCACAATCACCAAACCTGTCCTTTCCTATCTCGTACATGGACAAATGCATAGATAGGGAAGGGACGCAAATTTGTCACAAGAATGGATCTGCTGAAAGGATGCTGGTTTTGTTGCGTATCTGAAATCTCTGACTTAGTGACATCTCACAACCTCCTATAGTTTACTGTAATGTCTTTCAGATAAAGAAATGCTCCTGTCACTTTCCATGCTGATGAATATTTGGCTCCCTAGCTACAGAAACTGTGAGGCATACATAGATGACAGCATTTAAAGTCAAGTTTGAATGTGCAAACTTGACTTTAAATGCAGCAAAATGTAAGTTCGTGCCAGAGACTAGTGGTGGGCGGCTCAATCCAAATATCGATTGTAGCGATACCAAGCCGGATCGATACTAGCCTGGTGAGACCGATTCTTTACTTTAAATTCTGCTCTTATTTGCAGTCCTCTGCTTTCGGCAAAGACGCAGCAGCCAGGTCGCCGGACTCGCTGCTCCTGTGTCAGCGCAGAACAGGCACAATTAATTGAGATTTAGCAATTCAATGCCGCATCCACTATATTTATTAAAACGTATCGGCATCGGTGATATTTACTTGGTATCGGATCGATACCAAAATGTACAGTATTGCACACCACTACCAGACCCAGTGTCAACTCTGTCACACACGTGTGGCTATTTCTATTGACTTTCACAGAACTTTGCATGGTTGCACCTCTGACGTCACATCAGTCATTTGTAGTCAAAGGAGTTTTGAGATCCTTCCCAGACGCCTTAACGCCCACTCACATCCTGGGCCATCTGACCTCAGGAATTCGTGTGATAAGGTGGGGCCAGGTTTCACAATGAGCTCACCCGAAACTCTGGCTGATTGGGACCCACACCCAATTTCACACCTTGGCTCAGGCGATTAGAGGATCATCAGGGGGTCCTTTTGTCCCTCTGTGGGGGGAAACTCCCACTAGGTTTATATCTGGGACTCTCCACCATTTGACCTTAGAACTGAAGAAGCTTCTCGGATGAGAGGTGAAACGTCTTCAAGCAACTTAAAGAAGTCCAGACGCTTTTCTTTGCAAGCTCCTTTGACTACGATGACCTGGATGACTGAGAACCTTCACAGACATCAGTCATTTGTCAATTCCTGGCAGTCTTTGCTGAATTCTGAGTATCGGACTTATCCTGTTCTGCCCTTTTGTTCAGTTTCCCAGTACTATTTCACCCGTGCCTTCAAACTAAGACAGTCTGCTATTTTTCAAAGAAATTCAGTAATGACCAAATGAAATACAGCACCATGACAAAGAAAGCATTATTTGGTAATTTGTATCTTGTTCCAGTTCTACCCCATTTGCTGTTTACACTGATCAGTCCCCTGGTGTTCCTGTCTTGCATGCACATTAACAATCGACGTCATATGCACTGATGCCTATTTCTGCCAGAGTTCATATTAAGATGATAACACTGTGGCAGATGTTCAGTCTCATGTAGTGTTGTAGATCAGGTATAATGCCTGATCTTAAGTGAGGGAGTGTTATGATCCAGGTCATAATTTTGTATTGTGTATTACAGCGGTCCCCAACCCCCGGGCCTCGGACCGGTACCGGTCCGTGAGTCGTTTGGTACCGGGCCGCGATAGTTGAGGCTCAGGTGTGAAATGTCTGGTTTTCAGGGATTTTATCGGTTTTCAGTTATTTTGTTATCGTTTTTATCATTAACTCTGTTTTCCTGGGTCTTTTCATGTGTGTTATGAATAAATCTTCTTTTTTTCGGTACCGGTACTAGTTTTATTTTGTTGTATTTATCCGCGACACCTTAAAGGCCGGTCCATGAAAATATTGTCGGGCATAAACCGGTCCGTGGCGCAAAAAAGGTTGGAGACCGCTGGTGTATAATAACCAGTCCTCCCTGCATGTGGGTGGTGCTGTTTATGTAAGCTCTAATTGGGAGCTGGCCATAGGTTGGAGAATGAAGGTACCACATTTAAATTAGGGCCTGACGAGACCAGCTTGGCTATGTCTACTTCCTGATTCCCAAGCAGACTGTGGTGTGTATTGTAGAGATCAGCGCTTTGTGAAGAAAAGTATTTTTGACTTTGAAAAAGCTAAATTAGCTACTGTGTACATAGTTTAAATGTTGTGAATTTGCACTAAAAGAGATGAGAGTCATTTATTTTTGAGAGCTGTTTTCTTGTTTAGGTTAAGAATGTAGGTAAGAGGCTTTTTGGTATTAAGTAAGTTAATTATGTTTTTGTTTTGGTTCGTTTTACTTCCCTAGAATGTTTAATTTGTCACCCTGACATTTTTCTACCTGGAAAAAAGAGAAATGAATATGCGTGTAAATCTCACGCAGCCACCGTGCTTCCTTGGGAGCAGGAAGTAGGGGAGTCCTGTATATGCTGCAGTCTGGTATCACTATGTCACTCAGAGAACTTCTCTTTAGGAACCTTCATATCATGTTGTGTGTAAATAAATGTATAAATAATAAATAATAATAAATGTAACTAGGAACCCAGGCCTGCAAAGTCGTTTTACATTCATGTCTAACATGATTCATTTAGTGGTTCAGTGTATGAAGGTTCACTTTTTATCCCACACACTCCAAAATATTCTATGTTAGAATTAAACTGATTTTAGGAAAAGTGATGAAATAGAAGCTCATGGAGTTTTGCATGAAAAAAAAAATTATTCAAAATAAAAGTTGTCAAAATGACAACTTTGGGAGTTTTAGTGTTAAAAATTGGATCGTTGATAGGACAGGAAAGCTGTACACATATCCAGTCACATGGATGACAGCGAGTAAAAACATAAACTTTAAACTTCAGGGCACTGTGCAGACACACGTGTGGACTCTGTAAAGGGTTAGGGCATAAAAAAAATGAGTATGGCTCAGTAAGATTAAAAAGTCTCCTTTGTTCCAGTGAAAAAACACACAGTCATACATTGTTTCATGTTTTAGGCATTACTTTAAGTCGCCATTTGAATACATGATGAACACAATACATGTACGACAATTACGTGCAGCATCCTAACAAAGGAAACCTGACCAGTCACAACTGAATCGTCTGAAGTCGGCTTTCATGTTCTGGGTTAAAAACCCATTTATGCACAAAAGGTTTACACAACCACTTCACAGCACCGGTTACACTCTGCAGACAGAGATGTTTTTACACTAAGAAGGTAGCACACGAGGTTGCTAGGAAACCTTTGTTGAATGGTGTGCAGCAGTACTTTTAGCTGCTTTGCCTCGAGGTATAGCTGGAGTTTTGTTTTCTCCGGCAAGGTGCAAGCGGCTGACATGATAAGGCCAGAGAAAGCAGTGCTTAGTGCTGGGGAATACAGGGATCAAGCAAGGCAGGGAAACAGTCGGTGAGCTTGATCCTATTCTGCCTGACCAGATGTGTTTTGATTTTTCCTGCTCTTCTGCTTTCAGCTTCCTGTGAATGTGGGCTTTACTGTTGCCCCAAATCAGTTAGCCTTCCTTCGCTAAAGCCAGAGAAATAATTAAACAAATCTCAGAGGCTTTGGGATGATGTAGAGGAAAAACATGTTCATTTCTGGAGTGAGGTAGAGGGTGGATAATGTCTGCCAAGATACATGCACACACACACACATAAACAGTAGCAGTGACAGAAAAAGTAATTTATGTAGCATACTCTGATTTACTTCCCTATTTGGTTTAATATTTTGCAGAACAAAACACAACAGACACACTTGTGTCTGTAGTTGTGCATGTTATTCTTGCACTACCGAAAACTATTAAACTTAACAACAAACGAGGACTAATAAGTCGAGCGGCCTCTTGTCTTCACGTGATCTGAAAAAGGAAAGTTTGTGGTTTTTGTGGAAACTGGTATAGAACAAATACTGTACAACAAGGCTTCTCATTTTTATACATTATTTCCAATGACTGGGCTTAGAACTGACTAGATGAGAGCCTAAAATAGTATGATTTGTGTTTATCCCTATAAGCTCTTAACAACTCTCATTTTCCCTTCTTCATTATGGGTGCTGGCTAACAGGCTGATAATATTTATTAATTACTATATATAAAGTATTTACATATCTATGTAAAAAAAACCATTTCAAACTAAAACAAACTAAACTAAACTAAACTCTGCTAACCAAACAGGTACATTTGAAGAACAAGGACTGGACTCTCTATCCATCCATTCTCTTCCACTTATCCTTATCATGGTCGCATGGCGTGCTGGAGCTGATCCCAGCTAGCATAGGGCGAGTGCTAGGCGACACGCTGGACAGGTTCCCACCCTGTCACAGGGCTAACACAGAGAGACAGACAACCATTTGCACTCACATCACAAGTAGAGGTAATTTAGGACCAAGCATTAAGCCAACCCCACTAACTGCATGTCATTGGACTGTGTTCTTAGTTAAGGTTTTTTTATTTTTATTCTTGTTTTTGCTTTTTGTAAGAATTTATATTTGAAGCCTCATAGTTTCCTGATAGATTGTTTTCTGTGTTTTCCTCTGTTTCCCCGTTCCCACTGTCTGGTTGTATTTTATTCTGGATCTCTGTTTCTGTTTTTGCTTCCTGTCTTATTTTGAAACTCTCTTGTCCTGTGCGTTATGTTCAATATTGCTTCCTATGTCGTTAGTCTGAATTAGTTCACCTATGTAATGGTAATGTCTGATTTAAAAAAAATGTGTGAAATATTGTTGCTGCAGTCTCTTTTACTGTCATAAGTAACCAGATTACACTGATTTAGTTTAGGTGTGCTAACTTCTAACTAACTTCTCTCCCCTGCGATCCAGTGTAAGATGTTGACTATGATCGTAAGTTACTTTTTATGTCCTCCTGTATTGCTGAACTTCAACAGCTCTTTGGTTTTTGTGAATCTTTCAAGTGCTTTGTAAATAAAGTTGTATTGTATGATATGGTTTTCCATTACAACTGAGTACCACATCAATGTGGGCGGGGTCCTTTTGATGTCATTTGTATGCAACACAAACCCAACAATCGAGATGATGACTGCTGTCTATGTTTTTTTTTTGTCAGACTAGAGATGAAGAGAGCCAGAGAAGGCAGTGAGCAGCAAAACAAAACACTCTGGAAAAATACAGGAGCGTTCATGAAGCTGTAGAACAATGTTGTGCTAGAACAGGACCAACAAGATACCAACTAGATGATGTATGAGGGTAATCTAAAGGTATCTAGTTGTACGTGAGACTTTTGACCTAAATGATAACTAGAGCAACGTTTTAACGGGTGATGGTTTTTGGTATTAAAATGTGTGTGTGTGTGTGTTTTAGATTGCTCTTTTGTTACAAAATTATTGCTGCAAACCTGGGCGATCAACCAACCCTCCCAGAGGTGGGATGTCATTGTTCCCACCTTCACGGATGGTTGCACAGCTTCAGGATGTTTGAAGGAACATTGAGCTTCCTGTACAACAAACTGCATCCAACAACAAGAAACAACCTAGTATGTATCTCTGAACAAGAAAGAGGCTGTTGTACTGAGGAATCTTGCTACTGGCTCAGAGTACAGGAGATGGTAAATGGCCTGTATTTGTATAGCGCTTTACCCCCCTAGGGACCCCAAAGCGCTTTACACACCCAGCCATCCACCCATTCACACACTGGTGGAGGTAGCTACAGTTGTAGCCACAGCTGCCCTGGGTCAGACTGACAGAGGCGAGGCTGCCATATCGCACCATCGGCCCTTCTGGCCAACACCTGTAGGCGGTAGGTGAAGTGTCTTGCCCAAGGACACAACGAGCCGGCAACCTTCCGATTACAAGGCGAACTCCCAACTCTTGAGCCACGATCGCCCATGAGTTCTAGATCAAGTTCTAGACAACTTTTTGGAGTCAGCATTAAAACTGCGTAGAGTTACGTGCAGGAATTTTTTGCTGCAGCACAGACGTTGTTGCCAAAACAAATCAGTTTTCCTGACTAAGGGAGGTTCAGAGACATTGCTGCCTGCATCGAGAATAGATGGGGATTCCTACACTGTGTGGGTGCGACTGATGGCTTCCACATACCCATTATAGCCTCAAAACACTATTACACTGACTGTTCCAGCCGTTAATGCTGGCACTCTGTAATCCTTGTTGTTGATGGAAAGAGGCTATTCTAGAACGTGTTTGCTGGACTGCTATAAGATGCTCAGGTTCTGAGTCCAGTCAGGGAAACTTCTTACTGGCTCACAAACACTGGTGTAGTGACTACTGGCTATTATAAGGTGCTGACGTGCTGTGCTCTGCATAATCTGCGAAAACATGGGGGCACCTATGAGACCACTTGGGATGTACTCTCAGTGGCAGTACAAGAGCATTAGCACAGTGTGCAGAGAAGGAGCAGGGATGTGAAAGATGCTCTGATGCAGTCTTGTTGAGCTTTAGTTAAAAGCATTCTTGTCGCCTTCTGGTCATGTGTCTACAAATGTGCTCGCTTTTTTATGTTACAATGAATTTTATAATAAACTATTTTTTCCATTTCGTCTCCACTTCTGTTTGTAGGTTTTATTTGTGATAATTTATGTTGCTGCACTTTAGCAACATAAATTAAAGGTAAAAGACTGAAGAAGCCGTCTCATAAATCTCTGTTGTTTTGGTGTAATTCAGTCACCAACAAATCACAACATAGCTTGTTAAATCCCATAAAAACGAACACAGTAATATGGAATACAGACAGTAGTTTGTCACAGCATTCCTTGATATACTGGTCCTGCCATTAAAGTCTGCAGCATCCTCTGCACTGGCACCTCCATGACAAAAATCAAAGCACCAAAACTTCACTGACAAATGTTTGGTTTGTGCTGTTGAGCAGTGTCGTAACAGACAAAGTGACTCTTATGTGCATCTTAATTTTCTATTATGTGTATTACAGTCAGCAGCAAAGTCCAATCTGTTTACAGTGAGGGTCTTTTTCACTGGTTCTTACAGCGCTCCTGTGCAGCACTTTTCAACTTTATCTGAGCACTCAAAGCACTTTATACAACATGCCTCATTAACAAGTTGATGCAGTCTGTTTTTCTATGCTTAAGTGATTTTCTATCTAACATTCACGTACATCCAGACTCCACTGGAAAGACATTCGGGTTCAGTATCTTTCCCAAGGATATTTGGCATGCAGACTGGAACAGCCAGGGATAGAACCACCAACATTCAGATCAATACATGACCTGCTCCATCTTCTGAGTTCCAGCTCCAGCAAAGTCTAAACTGCAGTAAGCCTCTCCTGGAACAGAGCGCTAAACTATTTTTGTTTTTTTTCACAGCCATGAGGAAACAACCAGGGACAAGAGAAATGAGTAACTCGTGCCGGCCACTTATTGCCCAAGTAAGGTCGCTCAGCAGACCAAGGACACTTGGGTGTTTAAGTCCCCCTAAGGGATGGGACTTGATAAGAACTGAATAATTCAGGTTCCGTTATCAATATCACTTGTGAATTTGATTCTCACTGCCGTCTCCACCATCTCCAAGCACCATTCATAGGACATTACATTCTTGCAAATAAATTACATGTTGTTGGGTTGTGTTTTTTGCCTGTCCTGTCTCACAGTGTATCAATCAAGAAAAATAGCCAACAGATTTACTTTTCCTAAGAGGAGGGCTTTTGCTATACTTGTCCACTTGGTAGTCATAGCTTATTAGATTTTTATTAGGATTATTTTTATTTTCAGTTATTACACAGGACTGTGGCTGGGAAAGAGAAATAAAAGGAAAAGAGTTGGGAAGAAAGTTAACATAAGGAGAGGAAGAGAAAAATAAAGGAGAAGAGGTATGCTGTCCTCGCCCTGAGTCTCTTAGTTTCACCAGCTAGACAGCGAGATAACGATGCTCCAATAACCAGACTAATTTTCCTTTTTGCGCTGATTTATTGAAGAATGGCCTCTGACCATTGCCTTCTCTTTGACCATCATAAAACTGAAAGTACAAAATACTGTATTAGCTAACTAACATGTAAACTAGCTTGTTACACTCTTACTGCAAGCTAACAAGATAAAACTTTCAAATGTACAAATTATTGTGCCATTTTTACACAAAACAAAAGATAATAGTTATTTTATCGACATTCATACTTACAGACATATCTTGTCCAAGGCAACAACATTTTAAGGTCCGTATCAGCTTAGAACGATAACATTACGGTATCACTTTCCGCCATCTTTTATTTCTTCTTCACGTTCTCATTTTTTCCTTTCCCAAAGTAACCGAACCCATATTACAAAGCAGCCACTAGAGGGAGCTCTAGGGCAGCTTACAACTATAATATCCGATTTAAGTTATAAAAGGCAGAACACTCCCCGCCTGGTACAATATAATTGTGCCACTAGAACAAACTTTTCTAATAAACATTTTGAACAGTTTAGGGCTATTTCAAACACTTATTTATCACTTGATAAAAGCAAAACCATATCAGTGATGGGTCTCAAAAACACTTTTTCATTTCCATCTTTCACAGTCTTTACTTCTGCTTTTCGAACCTTATTGTCCTTGCTCTCAAATGTTCTTACAACTTTTCCCATGGACCAGTCATTTCTGTGTGCGAGAGCATCTTTCAATAACACAACATCACCAACTTTTATGTTTGTTTTATCATCAGTCCATTTTCTCCTTTGCTGTAGTGGTGAAAGATATTCACTTTTCCACTGTTTCCAAAAAGAGTCTGCCAAACACTGTACTTGCTTCCATTGCTTTGAGTAGAGGTCTGGCGGTCCAAAGCTTCCTGTTGGTGCAGATAATGCATTGACCTTTTGTGTAAGGAGCATTGCTGGAGTGAGAAGGTTTGGTTTGTCTGGATCTGTTGAGACTGGTACAAGTGGTCTTGCATTCATTATTGCCATTACTTCTGCCATGAATGTACTTAACACTTCATGCGTTAGTTGGACATGTACGGCTTTCAACAGAATACCATCTAGGATGCGCCTTGCTACTCCAATAAGTCTCTCCCACGAGCCACCCATGTGTGACGAGTGTGGGGGATTAAACAGCCATGTGCATCCTTTCTCTTGCAGGTATGAGTTTAGTTCTGTGTCCTTGTGATCAATTTGCAACTCATTGCATGCTCCAACAAAATTTGTACCTCTATCAGATCTGAGTATTTGAGCAGGTCCACGGATGCAGAAAAATCTCCTTAGCGCATTGATGAAGCTGGATGTTGACATTGTTTCAATGAGCTCAATGTGCACAGCTCTCGTGGACATGCAGGTGAAAAGCACAGCCCAGCGTTTACTGTCTGCACTCCCTCCTCTGGTGCGACGTGTGGTGACCGTCCAGGGTCCAAAGACATCCAGTCCTACACTAGTGAACGGTGGCGTTGGTGTCAGCCTGTCCACAGGTAAATCTGCCATCTTTTGGGTCTGAAGTCGTCCTCGAAGCTTTCGACAGAGAACACACTTGTAAATAACAGAAGAGACGAGCCGTTTACTGCCAATAATCCAAAATCCAGCACCTCTGAGCGTTCCTTCTGTTAGGTGACGCCCCTGATGCGCTACCTTCTCATGATAGTATCCAATAAGAAGGATGGCTATATGATGAGCATTTGGGATAATGAGTGGATGTTTCTCATCTTTTGTTAGGTTAGCAGGTGCCAATCGACCTCCTAGTCTGAGGAGCCCATCTTCATCAATAACTGGATTTAACCTTTGAAGACAGCTTTGTTTTGGAAGTGGCAGATTTTCTTTTATGCATCTGTACTCTTCTTTGAACGTTTCACTTTGTACTGTGTGAATGATGAACTTTGCTGCTTTAGACACTTCATCTGTGGTGTTAGTTTCACTGAAACACTTCCAGCCTTTACCTTCTGTGTTTGTTTTCTTGAATGATGCTGCCACACACTTTAGTGATGCAATAGTGCGACACAATCTCATCCAATGAGAGAATCTTTCAAAACGGCATGGCCCTAGCTGTGTTACTGAGGCTTTGGTAACAAAACTTGTTATACCAGGTCTGATCTCTGCATCTGTGTCAGGATCGATCAGTGTGAAACTATCCCAGTGAGACTTCTCTATGTCGTGTTGTGTCAAAAAGGAAGGACCACTAAACCAGTTTGTAGAAGCCAATGCAGAAGCTGCAATTGGTCTAGTGGCTGTGTCTGCTGGATTGTCACTAGTGGCTATGTAAAACCACTGTGCTGGATGTGTAGTCTTTCTGATTCTAATCACTCGGTTAGCCACGTAAGTGTAGAACCTCTTTGTGTTGTTGTGTATGTAACCAAGAACAATTTTACTGTCTGTGAAAAATCTGACAGTGTCTGCTTCAATGTCAATCTCATCTCTAATGAGTTCGTACATCTCTACAGCTAACACTGCTGCACATAACTCCAATCTAGGAACAGTGTGGGCGGGTCTTGGGGCTACTTTGGACTTGCCCATGATGAAACCTGTGTGCCACTGACCTTCACCATCAATAGCTCTCAGATATGCCACTGCTCCTATGGCCATGGTGGAGGCATCTGAAAATATGCACAGTTCTTTTTTCACAGCAATGGCCTGGGAGAACGAGAGGTAGCACCTCGGTATCTGTAGCCGCTCAAGATCCTTCAATGAGCTTCTCCATCTGCTCCGTTCATCTTCTCTTTCTGCAGGAAGTGATTCATCCCAGTCCTTTTGCTCTGAGGTCAATTCACGGAGAAGAGCTTTTCCCTGCATTGTGATGGGTGACACGAAACCCAGCGGGTCATACAGACTGTTAACAGTGGCCAAGACACCTCTCCTGGTGAACGGCTTTTGTTCAGTGGTGACGTGAAAGGTAAAACAGTCCTTTTTAAGATTCCACAGTACCCCCAAGCTCCTTTGCAGGGGTATGTCGTCCAACTCTAAATCCAAGTCTTTTAGATCCTTGGCTCTCTCGGCAGCAGGAAACGCTTCCACTACTTTGTGGTCATTAGAGGCTATTTTATGTAGCCTTAAGTTTGACTGTGCCAGCATCTTTTGAGTGCTTGTGAGTGTCTCAACAGCTTCTTCCACTGTTGCTGTGGATGCGAGACCATCATCAACGTAAAAATGTCTCATTACAAACTGCTTTGCATCATGTCCGTGCTTTTCTTCTCCCTCGACTGCAGCACGCCTCATGCAATAAATAGCCACAGCTGGGGAAGGGCTATTCCCAAAAACATGAACCCTCATTCTATAGTCACAAATACCTTGGTCGGGATCATTATCTTTATACCAAAGGAATCTCAGATAATCCCTATGATCCTCTCTCACTTCAAAACAATAAAACATTTGTTGCACATCAGCTGAAAATGCTACAGGCTCTTTCCTAAAACGCATAAGGACACCCACACTGTAAAAACTGTGATTGGGGTTAATTAGAATCTAATAGGAGAGTAATAGTAATTATTACTCAGTAAAAACGTGTATGAGTAGTTTTAATCAAATCTAAGCAAAATTCAACAATTTTGAGATGTTCAGTTATTTAAATTTACACAGTTTTGTTTGGGGTAAATTCAGCAATGGTTTGTTGAGTAAATTTAAAAAAAATGTTTGAGTACTAAAAAAATTTAAGAAATCTAATAGATTTAACTGATGAAAGCATTTTCATTTTAATCATTGTACACTTCCGCCCATAATCCTTTGTGCCACGTGCAGGACACACGCGCTTCATGAGTGGACGTCTCCATTTTGTCAGAGGTAAGACTTCTTAATTTGTTCAAATATAAGACACGGTTTAAACAATAACGTATATCGGTTTTGAGTAAAGGTTTTAAACAGTATGATACGTCGAAATTTTATTAATAATCATCACTGTAATGATAGTATCGTATTTTTACACAAATGGCAGTTAGTGGACTGCTAGCACAAGGTCACTTTCCAAGCCTTCACGACTGTGTTACTGAACAGCTTTAACTAACCACATGTTTTACCGTATTAAAAAATATCAACGGTATATTCCGATGAGTTTTAACGTCTTTCATCCACGTTTAAAAGTTCATGAAAAGGTTTTGCGGTCAGTTGTGAGTGATTTTGTCAGCCACAGTCAGTTTTTCGAACTCCAGTTTCCAATAATGGCGGCCGCTACTAAGTTTTAAAATTACTCTTAGTAATCTTTCTGGGTCACAAAATAAACTTTTAACATATTTTCAGGCGCGAAAGTAGCTGTGTAAACATCAAATATCTGCTCGGTTTATCAAGATATCGCATGTTTGCAAAAGTGCTTCGACGTTTTCGGAGCATCTGCTACCCACCAGCTCGATAGCAAGCCGGGAGCTCGAGGGTCACTGAAGCCGCTGAGAACGGCACAACTCCCGGCACATCATTTTCAGATCACCGCGGGGTTTCGCTACTCAGTTTAAACGTAATGTATAAGTCACTTAGACAACCTAAAAATGTTATTGTTTGGTTTTTTTCAGTGTTTTATTTGTTCGTGAGTAAATCGGTTTGGCTGAGATTAAAGTTATTAGATTAGATTAGATAAAATAAAACTTTATTAATCCCCCGGGTGGGTTCCTCCTTGGTTTTTACACAGCTGACTAAACGTCAAAAATGATAATGTTGCTTTCCTTTCAGGTAATGGAAGATCCCTCAACTTAAATTCACCTGATCAGCATGGGATTGAAGTTGCAGGCTATCATAGCCAAGGTATTTTCCACAGACATTTCAGCTTGGAATTTTATTTAAAGAATTTTTTTGTCAAATTTCATTTGCATGGTGCACAGCTCCACTAATTTGTTTGCATGTTTTTGTCAGTGCAAGAGGACGCCAGGACGTCACTGATATAATTAACAACACAATTATGGGTTTCATGTTTTAATTGTATTTTAAATACATGTCTATTCTTAGTAAAAAAAAACAAACAAAAAACAAACAAAAAAACACAAGTACAGGTATTGCTGGGTTTTTGTTTTGTCCCAAGAAGGAAAAACCCTTTCTGACGAACATAAACTAAATTAGATAAAAAAACCTAAATGACTAAATTAATGTAATTTACTAAAACGACACATTTAAAGATTGAACCTGTCAAGCATGTTGACAATACCTTTGTGTTGACTGTCAGCACCCAGGCATGTGCATTAACATCAGCTAATTATCGCACATAATGCTCCATGTGATGATAATTTGATATTTAACAGTTTTTTTTAATACTGCCAATTCTCACAGTTTTGTCTTAATAAATGGTCACTTATCTGATGGTAATTTTTGGAATTCTTGCTCATTTTCAGTCACCAAGCAATCCTAGCAATAACATAACCAGAAATCTGGTTATTCAGTGCTTGATGGTGTACCTTGGGGAGTCCATTGATCAACTGATCAAAGAGTACAGTGTAAGTGTTGAAGTAGAAACATTATTCTGTTTTTGTTATTCATATGTGTTTGTCAAGTTTCAAATAATTTGAGGCATTATCATGTTTTATTTGTCATTCAGCTACAGGATGTGTCCAGGAAATATTTCATGTGTGCAACTACAGTCAGAAAACCCATGTGTTTGTTGTTTCAGGATGCTGATGAGGATGGTGTGTCACAAGATCTTTCTGAACAGAGGATGAAAATCTACAAAATCAAGGCTGTTGGATCTGAGGAGGATGACATTGGCATTGTGCTGGAGGGTGTGAGAGTTATGCCTGCTCTGGGCAATTTTCCAAGGGCATGCGCAATGCTGGTTGGATTGACATATGCAGTCGATCTTGCCTATCCCAAAGAGCTAAAATACACCTTGGAAGTATTCCAGAAACTTTTCCTTGAACTGGATTGTGCTAAGCTCTCACCAAAAGTGAACAGCCTCAAGAACAAGTTATTGGCTTAAACGAGGACTCTGAAAGAATGAAAGGGAAGTAAGCTCACTGAAAACCTTTGGTTTGTCTTTGTTAGATGCAGCTATCTTTTCAGTTTTTAAGTTAATTTCATCTTATTCATATCTTACCCAAATGACCTGCAATGTGTCAGGCTGTATTTGTGCTCTTCATTTTAATTTTGTTTTTTATTACCTACAAGTTTCTTAGGAATATTCTGTTTGAAAGGCAGCAAATTGGAGGAATCACTAGTGAAGCTTTTCTTTGTTTATAGTGTATGTTACTATAAAACATTGGTTTAAAACAACTTTAAAATTTAACAGAAGTGCAGTCCTGTAGCTGTAGAAATGTTACTTCCTCTTACATGTGTCTTAGATTTTCTCAGGTTAAACATCCAAATTGGGATAAAAGGTTGATTTACATTATTGATATTCCATGTACATGAGTGAAAAACCTTTGTTCTACAGTTATATTGAGTGATTCAATTTAACAAAAGATTGACAAACTAAAGTTTTTGTTTGTCAATCATAAATAAGTAACAGAGATAAAGGAAACGGTAAAAGATATTCAAATTTCAGGTTCATGTTGATATTACAGTCTAAAGATTAATTTCTTTTTTACAAAACTGGTTTACATTCATGCAGTTTATGTTGCTGTTGCTCTGTACACAAAGCTGTGTGATAAACTGTTTATGACACTAAAACAAATTTACAGCAGAGGAATGTATTTAGGAGATCAGGAGATTGTTGATGAGAATTCAGTGTATACGAGCAGAAAAATGTTATATTATAAATTACTGTGTTTTATTTTCCACAATAAAACAAATTACTGTTTTGATGTTTTCTTTGTGAAATTGATTCATTTTACTCAGAAAATAAGTAAAATTCATTTCATTTTCTCTTATTATTCAGTCATTATTTTTAAGGTTTATTTGGAAAATTATTGAATCCAATTTGAGTTTTACTGAAAAAACAAGAAGATTTCATTTCTTTGTAATGGATATTTTAGGAAGTTTTTACTAAACCTTTGCCAGATAGTTAGTAAATTCAAAGTAATTTTTCTCAGAGACTTATTTCATATCAATTATTTTTTTTGGTAAAGTTGGGCAATTTCAACCTTCAGTTTGAGATTTTGACCCTAAATCCAACACATATTTACAGTTTAATTCTATTAATATCTACTTTTGTTTTCTATTTGAATTTAATTAACATTTTCTCTACATTTTACATAAATCTTTTGAAATTAAAATCTACTTAATTATTTCAAGTGTCACTTTGTTGCCATAACTTTTTTAAGTAACCTCTAGTCACAGTTTTTACAGTGCAGCAGTGTGTTCACTTAATAAGACTTTGTTAAGGGACTGTCCTTCAAATTCTGCACTTGAGTCAAAGACTACTCTCAGCTGATTAGGTTTTTGTGGGTGGTACACACCGAAGGATGGCAAGTACCAGTGTTCTTTGTTTGAGTCCAAAGGTGGAGCGACTTCTGCATGGTCATTGTCCAGCATGTTTTGAATGAATTCGATATATTGTCTTTTCATTTCAGGGTTTCGGTCCAGTGTCTTTCTGAGAGATTGGAGGCGCTTGAATGCTTGCTCTCTGTTACTCGGAAGCTCTGGTCTTGGAGAGCGGAATGGCAAAGGCGCCACCCAGCTGTTACATTCATTTTGATACACCTCCTTCTCCATGATGTCAATGAAGTCTTTGTCCTCTACTGACAGTGCTGGTTTGTCATCATCTTTTGTCCTGTCAAAAACAGTTTCTCCCAGTTGATTGGTGTTTGTGTTTCCCCTGTCCTTTTTGGGGTTAGGTGTGGTGTTTAACTGATCTTTGATTTGAAACGTGTTAGGACATGGGCAGAGGTAAGAAGCACGGCCATTCTGGAGAATATGTGTTTTGAGAACACTCACACTAGGGGGCTTATGCGTCTTCCCCATGCAGGCTTCTCCAACTATAACCCAGCCTAAATCCAAACGCTGTGCATAAGGTGTATTGTGTGGCCCATTGATTCTCTCTCTGACTTTGTGTACCTGTATAATGTCTCTTCCCAAAAGCAACAGAATAGGTACTTGTTCTTCTACAGGAGGTACTTTTTCAGCTATCTTCTGTAAGTGTGAGAACTTCATGGCCACTTGTGGAGAGGGAATCTCTCTCCTGTCGTCTGGAATCATGTCACATTCAATCAGGTTTGGGAGTGGGAGCTTTACTTTACCATCCATTGACTCAATCATGAAGTTTACTGCTGTTCTGCCGACATTATCTGACAGTCCTGAGCATGTTCTGAGCTTGTAAGTCTCTGAGCGTGTCTTAATATTAAAGAGCTCAAAAAACTGCGACTTAGCTAGTGACTTGTTACTTTGTTCATCAAGCACTGCATACATCTTTCTAGCCTGTTCTTTTTCGCCTTCTGGATAGACTAACACAGGACTTATTTTTGAGCATGAATGTGGGCTATCTTCATCACCACAGACTTCTGTGCATTTGGAAACAACTGAGGCATTTGCACTATCCTGTGTCTCCCCGCCATCATCTTTATCAGCTCCAGAGCTCTCAGCTGGAGCAGGGGGTGGACCTGGATGTAGCACTGCTAAATGCCTGTCGCTACCACAGTCCATGCATTTTATTTGAGCCCTGCAGTCCCTTGCTAAATGTTGAGTAGAGCCACAGCATTTAAAACAGATTCTGTTCTCTTTTAAAAATGACTTGCGCTCATCTATGGGCTTTGCTCTAAAACTCTTGCACCTTTTAAGAGGGTGAGGCTTCTTATGTATTGGGCATACCTTGTCAGGGCTTTCTATAGGCTTGCTGTAACTATTTTGAGGTGAACTAGTGTCTGTAGGAATGTCCGTTTTGTGTACACTAATCACTTGCCTGTTACTGCCTCTGAAGCTTTTCTCCTTCTTCAAGCTTGTGTCGGCAGGAGGTGTGATGACAAAGCTTGGGTCGTTTCTTATTTTGGCTTGTTGTCTTACAAACTTTGAAAAGACACTGAAAGGGGGGAAAACAACTTTATGTTCTTCTTTGTACTTTGCTCCTGTTGCAATCCATTTTTCCTGCAGTCCATATGGTAACTTTTCCACAATGGGGTTGACTCCGCGAGCTGTGTCCAAATATGAGAGGCCTGGTAGATATCCTCCATCTTTTGCACATTCTATTTCCTGCAGAACGTCACCCAGCTCTCTTAACTTTGTGTTGTCTCTGTTGTTTAGTTTGGGAAACTGTTCAATCTTTTTTAACAGTGCATTTTCTACCACTTCTGGAGATCCATAACATTCCTCGAGTCTTTGCCACACAAGGTTGAGAGCTGCAGCTGGATTAAAGACATGGACTGATCGGATTCTTTTGGCCTGGTGACCAGACTCCACTCCAAGCCATTTGACCATTAAATCTAGCTCCTCTTGAGCTGTAACGTGCAAGTCTTTAATAGCACTTTGAAATGATGCCTTCCACGCCCAGTAGTTTTCTGGGTGGTCATCAAACTGCAAAAGTCCAGTACTTAACATTTCCCTCCGTGTCAGGTTGTAATATCCTGGACACCCTGTGTCTCTGTTGATGTTTGAAGAGTGTTGTACGGATAAGGTTTGGGGGAATCCAGTCTCTCTCTCTGTTGTGTTTGGAGTTCCACTTTAACATTAGCCTTTTGAGCACTGTGTGAGCCGTCATTGTCTATATCTGCATTCATAGCCATTTCGCATTGTTCACGTGCAGCTTTGTGACAGGCAAGTGGATCTACTTTTAATTTGAATCCTTCAAGGCAAATATCTGAGTGTTTTTGTACATACTCTGCTGTGCGTTGTTTTGGACTGGCGGGTGGTCCCACCAATGGATAGCGCAGTTCACTTTTTGAGAGTCCCTCCTCCTCTTCTTCATAAACTGCAACCTCTGCTTCTGCAACTGCAACAGCCTTTTGACAGCTCAAAACATGTAAATTAGCCTCAAGTTCAGTTTTTTGTTTCATTATAGCTGCTTCTCTTTCTGAATACGCCAGCTGTGCACGTGCAGCCTCTGCTTTTGCTCGTGCTTTAAGTGCTGCAGAACTTGTGGATGAACGCTTGGATGTATGCGAGCGTCTAGACTCCGCCTGTGTGTCTGCGTTGCTTGCATTATCCTTGTTCTCCATATCCTCTGCGTTGTGCACTTGTTTTGTTTCTCTTTGGTCTGGTGTTTCTTCCTCTTCTGGAAGATCCAGTTGATATTGCTTTCCTGACCGTAGACTCATAACTGATGTGCTGAAAATAGCTCCTCGTGGTTGTGGAGACAAGCAGACTGGCCCAGACCCCAACCATGCTGAGCTGGGATCAGCAGTCTCAGCTTTAGTGTCACTTTGAGTTTTTGGGTAGCTTAGTGTTAGCATGTTTTCTGTGCAGGTGCTTGTGCTAGCAGCATAGTGCAGTTGGCACTTTACCATTACGCTTGTCCTTTTGTGCAATAAAAATAAAAGTAATGTCTATATTAACACTGTATACTGCCTTACTACTTTGGTCCACTGACAACTGAAATCAGCTGATTGTAGTGCAAGTACCGATAAGCAGAATTTGACTACTAGGAACCGAGAACCGGTTCTCGGTTCCCATCACTAGTGGGTCTGTTACACACTTTGTGATATCCAGTAGCCTGATCTCTGAGAGCTTGAATTTTTCCTTTTCAAAGGAAGTGCCACATTATAAAATGTAAAGATATCCATTGTATTTTTGCCATACTTAGAAATTCGACAGAGATTTGGGATCTCAAGATTCAGAAAACAAAGAAGGTACACAACTGAGAAAAGCCCAACCTGTGACATCAGATAGATGGATAAACAAATTGACTGCAAATCAACATGCCTTTACCTTTAGTAGTTCCCTATTGTCATGGTCCTGAGTCTGAGGACTCAGTGTTTTGTGTTTCCTTATGCTTTTGTTCATTCCGAGTGTGTATTCTGTTGTTATTTTGCCATTTGTTAGGTTTCTGTTCTTTGCCTGCCTGCTCCCACTTCTCTGTGTTCCCTCTGTCTGTCCATGGTGTTATTGTGTCTGCTCATGAGTCTGCCTGTCAAGTTCAGTGTCCTGTCTGGTTCTCTGTCTGTTAATTTCCTGTTTTATTCTGAAGGTCTCTGTCTGATGTGAGTGTGTTCAGTTTACATTTCCCCTGTCCCGTCAGCTCTGATTTCTCCCAGCTGTGTTGCCCTCCTGTCTCTTATCCCCTGATTACTGGTGTGTGTATTTAAGCCCTGTGTGTTCTCCTGCCTGTTGCCGGTTTGTCTGTATTACTCCATGTAAGTCCGCGCTTTTCTGCATTCATCTGTGTCTCTCTGCGTTTTTGTATCCTCCGTCAGTCTGCGTCTCTTTGCCTTTCTCCCCGTGTCCTGTGGATTTCTAGTTGCTCTTTAGTTTTCCCAGTTTAGGTTTCCGTTAGTTTGTCTCATTATTCGTTTTCTGTTCCTGCCACTGACACCTTGTAAATAAACTCCACTAATCTTTTCATACACTGCTTGCTCTTGGGTCCTTTTTCCAACTCCACACGGCTTGCCTCGGCAGCCGTGACAGTACGAACCGGCCACTATGGACCCAGCAGCAGTCAACCCGCCCGAGGAGCTCCGGGAGGACATTATGTACTCAGTGGACAAATGAATTAACCTATGGCTGGAGCATGAGGGGAGAGAATTCCGCCAAAGCATAGCTGTTCGGCTACAGCGCTTACTTTCTGGTCTCCCCTGGTTGCTCAGCTCACTTCACCCGCTCACACAGAATTTTGTTCTGAACGAGCTTCATCTTCTCCCCCTTGCTACCACCCACCCTGCAACTCATGCTTCACTCCCCGACCCGACGGAGAGTGTCCTGCCCTAACTATATGCTTTAGCAAAAAGGAAAGTTTGAAGCCTAATCTTGAAAGTAGAGATAGTGTCTGTCTCCTGAATCCAAACTGGAAGCTGGTTCCACAGAAGAGGGGCCTGAAAACTGAAGGCTCTGCCTCCCATTCTACTTTTGAATACTCTAGGAACAACAAGTAGGCCTGCAGAGCGAGAGCGAAGTGCTCTAATAGGGTGATATGGTACTACAAGGTCATTAAGATAAGATGGGGCCTGATTATTTAAGACCTTAAGTATTGTGGATTTAACAGGAAGCCAATGAAGGGAAGCCAAAACAGGAGAAATCTGCTCTCTCTTTCTAGTCCCTGTCAGGACTCTTGCTGCAGCATTTTGGATCAGCTGAAGGCTTTTCTGGGAGTTTTTAGGACATCCTGATAATAATGAATTACAGTCGTCCAGCCTGGAAGTAATAAATGCATGAACTAGTTTTTCAGCGTCACTCTGAGACAGGATATTTCTAACTTTAGAGATGTTGCACAAATGGAAGAAAGCAGTCTTACATATTTGTTTAATATGTGCGTTGAAGGACATGTCCTGGTCAAAAATGACTCCAAGGTTCCTCACCGCGTTACTGGAGGCCAAGGTAATGCCATCCAGAGTAAGAATCTGCTTAGATACCATATTTCTAAGCTTTTCAGGGCCGAGTACAATAACCTCAGTTTGATCTGAATTAAGAAGCAGAAAGTTAGCGGCCATCCAGGTCTTTATGTCTTTAAGACATTCCTGCAGTTTAACTCATTGGTGTGTGTTATCTGGCTTCATGGACAGATAGAGCTGGGTGTCATCTGCATAGCAGTGAAAATTTATGCTATGGCTTCTAATGATGCTGCCTAAGGGAAGCATGCATAATGTAAACAGAATTGGTCCTAGCATGAAGCTCACAGGGGTCTCTGGGAATGGGTTGTGGTTCAACCCATTCCGTAGGACGTGACTGTGAATGAACAGAGATGAACAGCCTAAACTGTGAACGTGAATAGATGATCCAGAGAAAACTAGAGACATAAGACACAGCAAAATTAGCAAAGCAAAAATGCAATGACTTCTCATAAAACATGAATGGACTAGCACTAACAGAGGTTAGCAGATGTTGTGGCAAAGACTCATTGAGAGAGCCAGTCTTAAACACAGCCAACTGGATTGCCATCAGGTGTGGAGAATGGGCAGGCTGATGAGGCTCCACCAGGTGGAAACCCAGAGCTAATGGAAAAACGCAGCCGCTCACCCGGAACATGACGCGCTCCAGCTGCTGCGGTCCTTGATGGCCCAATAACAACTTTAAAACAGTGCCAACAAAAAATGTACAAACTTTTAATGTCCATTGGTATCTGTGAGCGGCCATCAGTCAGGAGATCTCCCAGTTAACCTTCGCATTTCAAGTTGCTCCATCTAGCTCCCTCTAAATACTATCATTCACCGCTAAGCACAGGGTGGGTTTTTTTGCACCCATTTCTGTAACTGCATAATGTTGATTGTCGTGACGAAATCGCTCTTATGACGAGTGATGCTACTGACTGCCCAATCGGGGGCATGCAGTCTGTTGATGTCAGGTGGATTGACTCAGCTCGCTTGAAGCCCTGGCCGAGTAGGTTTTTTAGTACCTGGCACCAGGTTAAGGTTAAGGTTACTTCATTTATACCATACAAATGATAGCATTTACTACCAGGTGGTGGAAAACTGAGCAATATGAGTGGAGTAGGTACTCCTGGGAACGAGCGATTAGTGTAAGAAAATACATAGAATGATTTATTACTTATTGAAGATGCTATTACTGCACCTGCCCATGATAATATTTTAATTATTTGTTTGAAGAAGTGTTTTTGTTTAGGATGCAGTGAGCCGTTCAAAATGGTCTCTGGCCACTTCTAACTTTATGTTTTCACGTGTCTTCTAGACTGTAGGTGATCCTGTAACCGTTAACTGATTCATCTGAGAGACTATTGCTTCTCATTCCAACAATTTCGTTGTGCAATGACAGAATTCTACTCACTGAAATTGAACCATCAGAATACTCAAATGCTGGCTTTCTGCTATGTTTTGTTTCTAAGTGATCTGTCTTTGTCTTCTTCAGGTTTGGCTTTAAATCACTCAGTGCACCAATCCAGTACCGCCGATGTTAAATCATCATGAAGTATATTTTGGTCTTAACCATATTGTATTTTAATCAACTGTCCCTAATGAAACATGACTGACTCCGGCGATAATGAGGTCATTAAATGAACCAATCAGGTTTCTCTCTAATCCCATGACAGCAGATCATGTGAGTGAGGGAGTGATGGGTTACTACAACAGGCCTCTGCTGCAGTAAACCATGCACACATTAAAGGCCACAGTCATTACAGTGTTGCTGTTAGAGCAGCAAACATATAACTAATAATATTAACAGCTTATGATTATGCTTAGGAGTGCTGAATACAGGATAAAAAATTCAATTTATATAATTTTGTCTCAGCCAAAAACCATTTGGATGTAAAAACACAAAAGTGTGTGGCTGGATTAAGATGCAGGCTCTGTAACACAGTGACAGACATGGAGACAGTTTTGCACCACACAACATCTCATTTCATGGCTTGGCCTGAAAAACGCTACAGAAAAAGTCAATGCGTGAAAACTCAGCCTTTCCCACCTCACAGGAGTATTTGCTTGTGTATGTATTTTGAAATGTTTAACAGGCCATACGACAAATGTAAACTGGACACTCTTTGGAGGTGGCAGAGGGAAGGAGAGCAATGAAGTTAATGCATGTTTATGTGTCTCAGTCAGACTAGATGGGCTGAGGGATAGAGAGCATCAGGGTATATACTATATATATACTATAGTACTAGTATACATACCAAATGCAGGTACTGTCGATGCAGTAAACAGCCCCCCCATCTCTCTCAAGCCCCACAGAGAAAGCCCTCGTCAGCTCGCTGTTTTCTAGTTGACACCTCTGCTAACCCTGTCAGACCCAACCCATCAGGTTTTTTAAGTGAGATGTTTATTAATTAAAAGTTTAGTCCTTAACATTTTGAAATTATAGCAAGTATTGATGATGTTGATGAGACAGAGGTCTCAGAAGCTGGTGTATCAAATATGAATCAAAGGACATTGTAGGGCTTCTCCGTGGAGTAGCCTCTCCTCAGACCCAGGCTGTCTGGATCCATCAATTACCATGTCCACAGTCTGCTCCTTTTCCCTCTTTTTCTCCATTTCTCTTCATACATCTTTTTTTCTCCCGCCCTCACTCTTTCTTCTTCACTTCACGCCTATTTCCACATGTGCCCCCACTCCCTTATTTCCCCCTTTCCTTGCTCATCTTCTTTGATTTTGTTTCGCTCTCTGCCGCCTCCCAATTGTCGTTCTCATTTTCTCTTGTTGCCTCTGACATGTTCACAATGAAGCAATGTGGATGTTATTGTGTGAGTGTTGGAGCTCCATCTGCACCCCATTAGGCTTAAAGGCGGGGCTTTGTGTAGCAACGGTAGGTGGGAATCAGTATGGCAATGACCCCTGTCAGCAGGAATTAGGAGGACAGAGTATTGTAAACAGTTTCAGAAAAGAAGGGAATCCACTAACTGGTGATTTAGCACTTGGAAATCAGACCCATGCACTGGCCTGCTGATATTTCAGGGTTGTATTGTAAAGCCTCAAATTGAGCATCAGAATAAGGAAAATATTTGATTTAAGTGCCTATGAACATGGTATGGTTGATGGTCCCAGATGAGCTGGTATTTCTACAGGGATTTTCCTGCACAACGATCTCTGGGGCTTACAGAGAATGTCCAGAGAACGTGAAAATATTCAGTGGGCTGCGGTTATATGGGCCATACGATCAACAAGGTGCTGTCAGATGAGAGGGCCCAACTGCTTTAATCTGACAGGAAGACAACAATAACTCAAATAAGCACACAACACAACCAACGTATACAGAAGAGAATATCTGAAAACACAACACATCAAACCTTGAAGCAGAAGACAACACAGGGTCTCGTTCCTACAGCTAACAACAGAAACCTGAAGCTACAGTTTGCATTCGCTCACAAAAAGTGTACACTAGAAGAAAAAACTCAGAAACCAGTTTTACCTGTTATCATCTATCGTCCACCTGGGCCTTACACAGAGTTTCTGTCTGATTTCTCAGACTTTTTATCTGATTTAGTTCTCAGCTCAGATAAAATAATTATTGTGGGTGATTTTAACATCCATGTAGATGCTAAAAATGACAGCCTCAACATGGCATTTAATCTGTTATTAGACTCAACTGGCTTCTCTCAAAATGTAAAAGAACCCACCCACCACTTTAATCACACTCTAGATCTTGTTTTAACATATGGCATAGAACCTGAACATTTAACAAATCAAATCAAATGAAATCACTTTTATTGTCACATCGCATGTGCAGGTACATTGGTACAGCACATGCGAGTGAAATTCTTGTGTGCGAGCTTCACAAGCAACAGAGTTGTGCAAAATACAATAACATGAACAGGCAAAATATACGAATGGCTAAATCTGAAACTAATAAATATATCTACAATATATAATAGTATATGCAAAAAAAAAAAAAAATCTGGATGTGTATACTAAATGTTTTTCTACTTGTGTGTGTGTGTGTGTGTGTGTGTGTGTATACACATATTTTACAAATTAAATAGAGTCAACAATAAATAAAATATATAAAAATATACAGAGTTGAGACATGTGCAAAACAGTGGCATTACTGTACAGTGTGGAGTGCATAATGTTAAAGTTCCAGTAGCGAAGCTGAGGTGTCTATGACGTGTTCAGCAGTCTGATGGCCTGGTGGAAGAAGCTGTCTCTCAGTCTGCTGGTTCGGGACCGGATGCTGCAGAACCTCCTTCCTGATGGAAGTAGTCTGAACAGTTTATGGCTGGGGTGACTGGAGTCCTTGATGATCCTCCCCGCTTTCCTCAGGCAGCGCTTCCTGTAGATGTCTTGGAGGGAGGGAAGCTCACCTCCAATTATCCGTTCAGAGCACCGCACTACTCTCTGGAGAGCTTTGCAGTTGTAGGCGGTGCTGTTGCCATACCAGGTGGTGATGCATCCAGTGAGGATGCTCTCAATGGCACAGCGATAGAAGGTCCTGAGGATGCGGGGGCTCATGCCGAATCTTTTCAGTCTCCTGAGAAAGAAGAGGCGCTGCTGCACCTTCTTCACTGTTTTGTTTGTGTGTACTGACCACGTAAGATCCTCAGCCAGATGTACACCAAGGAAGCGGAAGCTGCTCACTCTCTCCACAGCAGCGCCGTTGATGGTGATGGGGGTGTGTACTTCTCTGCACCTCCGGAAGTCCACTATCAACTCCTTTGTCTTTGCGACGTTGAGGGTGAGATGGTTGTCTTGACACCAGTGGGTCAGGGCGCTGACCTCCTCCCTGTAAGCCGTCTCATCACCGTTGGTGATAAGACCCACCACTGTAGTGTCGTCCGCAAACTTCACAATGATGTTGGAGTTGTTAGTGGCCGTGCAGTCGTAGGTGTAGAGTGAGTACAGGAGAGGGCTCAGTACACACCCCTGTGGAGCACCAGTGTTCAGTGTGACGGGGGATGAGGTGATGCTGCCCAGTCTGACCACTTGGCGTCTGTCAGACAGGAAGCTAAGGATCCAGCTGCAGAGGGAGCTGCTCAGTCCTAGATCCTGCAGTTTCCTGTCCAGCTTCGAGGGAACGATGGTATTGAATGCTGAGCTGTAATCTACAAACAGCATTCTCACATACGTGTCTCTCTTCTCCAGGTGTGACAGGGCAGTGTGTAGTGTCAGGGCTATGGCATCATCAGTGGACCTGTTGTGGCGGTATGCAAACTGTAGAGGGTCCAGTGAGTCGGGTAGTGCAGAGCGGATGAAGTCCCTGACCAGCTTCTCGAAGCATTTGCTTACGATGGGGGTCAGGGCTACAGGTCGCCAGTCGTTCAATGAGGAGATGGTGGAGGATTTGGGTACAGGGACGATGGTGGCCATTTTGAAGGAGGCTGGGACTACAGACAGAGAGAGGGAAAGGTTGAAGATGTGCGTGAACACTCCAGCCAGCTGAGCCGCGCATGACTTGAGGACGAGGCCAGGAATCCCGTCCGGACCAGTAGCTTTGCGTGCGTTCACCTTCCTGAAGCACTTCCGCACATCCTCCTCAGACACAGTGTGCGCACTGACGTCATCCGCGGTGCGCACACTGTCCGGTCTCATGGTGTTCGCTGTGTCGAATCTAGCGTAGAATACGTTTAGATCCTCACACAGAGAGGCCGTGGTCTGCGGTGTGCTGGTTTTCCCTCTAAAGTCTGTGATCGTGTTTAGTCCCTGCCACATACTCCGAGGGTTGTCAAACTATTGCTCCACCCTGTCCCTGTACTCACGTTTGGCTGCTTTGATCGTCTTCCGGAGTTGGTAATGTGCGTGTTTGTAGTCCGATGTGTTCACGGAGGCAAAGGCGGTGCTCCGTGCCGCGCGAACATCTCCGTTAATCCAGGGTTTCTGGATGGGACGACATCTTCCATGCATTTCCTGATAAATCCACAGACTGAGTCTGTGTATTCATCAATGTCTCTGGCAGCCACGTGAAACATTTCCCAGTCCGCGTGATCAAAACAGTCCCGCAGCGCAGACTCCGATTGGTCCGTCCAACAGTGCACCGCCCTCCGGGTTGGAGCTTCCTGTTTCAGCTTCTGCCTGTAGGCGGGCAGGAGCAGGATGGAGCGGTGATCTGATTGGCCGAATGGGGCGCGGGGGAGGGCTTTGTACGCATCCCAGAAAGAGGTGTAACAGTGGTCGAGTAGCCGGTTTCCACGTGTGTTGAAATGGATGTGTTGGTGGAGTTTGGGTGAGACTTTCTTCAGGTTTCCCTTATTAAAGTCTCCGGCTGTGATAAACGCTGCCTCTGGGTGTGCGGTTTCCTCGCTGCTGATCGCGCTGTACAGTTCCCTGAGTGCTCGGTCAGTGTCGGCTTGTGGGGGAATGTAAACAGCCGTAATAATCACTCCAGGTCCGGTGAGCAGAAGGATTTGACCGGGTGCACGTTCGCATAATCACACCAGCTGTTGTTGATCATGAAACACACACCACCGCCTCTGCTTTTCCCAGTAAGATCCTGTGACCTGTCTGCGCGATGCACAGAGAACCCCGGTAGTTGTATTGCGGAGTCCGGTACTTTGTCCGATAGCCAGGTTTCTGTGAGGCAGATCACGCAGCAGTCCCGCATCTCTCGCTGGAATGAGATCCGTGCCCGAAGCTCGCATAGCTTGTTCTCCAGAGACTGCACGTTAGCCAGTAATAAACTGGGTAATGGTGGTCTGTTAGTGCGCCGTCTCAGTCGGACCAGAACGCCAGATCTTCTCCCTCTGCGTCGGCGTTTGCGGCCTCCAGGGCCAGAGAACAAAGGCGTCTCAGGTGAGATGAATGGGGGGTCTGCAAACGGAGCGTCCGTGTTGCAAAAATTGAACTCCGGAAAGTTATAAGAAAGACCGTCTTTTATGTCCAGTAATGTTTGTCGGTCGTACACAAGGAGACATGTGCTAGTCGTGAAAAAAAAGTGTTTCCTGAAAACCCTCCCCTGTCTGATCATTTCCTGATAACATTTACATTTACAATAATTGATTACACAGCAGTGGGGAGTAGACTTTATCACAGTAGATGTCTTTCTGAAAGTGTTGTAACTAAGTTTAAGAATATAATCCACCCACTGTTATCATCTTCAATGCCCTGTACCAACACAGAGCAGAACAGCTATCTGAACGCTACCCCAACAGAGGTCAATCATCTTGTTAATAATTTTACCTCCTCACTACGTACGACTCTGGATACTGTAGCTCCTGTGAAAACTAAGACCTCAAATCAGAAGTACCTGACTCCGTGGTATAATTCTCAAACACGACTCTGGCTGTAAAATATAGCCAGAGTCCGCCCTATTCTCTCTCGGGCCAACACGGAGATGCTGATGCATGCTTTTATTACCAGTCGCATTGATTACTGTAATGCCCTGCTCTCTGGTCTTCCTAAGAAGAATATTTCAACTTTACAACTTTTGCAAAACTCGGCAGCTCGTGTGCTGACGAAGACCAGAGGGCGGGCCCACATTACACCGGTTTTAGAATCACTGCATTGGCTCCCTGTGTGTGTCAGGATCGATTTTATGTCATGCGCCGTGGTGCGCGGGCACGAAAGGATCCAGGCGCAGACTCCGAGCTAACAAAAAGACACTTTATTAAAACAACGAAAGGCGACCCGGGGAAAGTAGAGAGCAAAACAGAAACTAAAAATCCGGGGAAACAATGACACGAGGAAGCCGGGATCGGGACGGCGGGGGGCTGCAATAGAAAGGGGAGATGATTACTAGGGAGCCAGGAAGCGGGGAGAACATATCAGGACTGAGTTAGAGTAGGGGCTTACGATAGAACGGAACCGTGGGAGCTCGGGAGGGAAGTGTGGCAGTCCGTGGGGGCAGGAAGTCCGTGGAATGGCGAGTGGGCCAGGTGAGCACCGCGAGATCCAGTTGAGCCGGAGGACAGGCAGGTAGCAGACGCCGAGTAGAAACCTGGACAGAAGTAGGCAGGTTAAACAAAGTTCCAAGCAGAAGAGAATGCACACTTTTCGTGGAAGTCTGGTTACCACTGTGGGGATGACTACGGACTGGCGTGGAGCATCCGTCAGCGCCGGATTAAGTGGATCTCCGTGTAATCACCGGGATGGAGAGCAGGTGTGCTGGTGATGGCCCAGCCCGGGGGTGTGGCTACCCGAGCATCACGCATTCCACAGACACAGGACCACGGACCATGACATTTTAAAGTTCTTTTATTGGTTTTTAAATGTCTTAATGGTCTTGGGCCTTCTTATCTCTCAGATCTGCTTTTACCATACGAACCCTCGCGGACCCTGAGGTCCTCTGGTACTGGCCTTTTAATTGTCCCTAAAGTCAGGACACATACTCACGGAGAGGCAGCTTTTCAGTGGTATGGTCCTCGTCTATGGAACAGCCTGCCGGAGGAGCTCAGGGCCGCAGAGAACGTACATGTTTTTAAGAACAGGCTCAAGACCCACCTTTTTAATTTAGCTTTTACTTAACGTTTATTTATTTTATGCTTATTTATTCTATCCTGTTATTCTATTATTAATTTAGGCTTTACATAATATTTATTGATTTTATTCTTATTCATTTTTTAACCTTCTTACTCTATTTATATTTATATTTATATTGTATCCCGTTCTTATTTATTTTATCATTTTACCCTGTATATATCCTATTGTGTCATATCTCCAGTGTTTCCTCAGAGGGCGCTCTCTGCACCGGGGCTGTGATCGACTGTGGCTGCTGGGTCTCTGGGGGTCCTCTCAGCCTGGCTGGGGGGCTCCTTGGCCTCCTTCCTGCTGTGTGTCTGTCTGTGACCGGCTCCCGGTGCAGACGGCTTCCTGTTATAGTGTTTCCTCACTTGGCTCATGCGAGCCCAGCCCAATTTTTACTCTTTAAGTGTGCGCGTGTGTGTGTGTGTGTGTGTATGTGTGTGTGTGTGTGTGTGGGGGGGGGGGGGGGGGGGATATGTGTGTATTCACATCATTTATGTTAATGAGAGTACGGGGAGTGAGTTGGAGGGTGGGGTGGGCTGCTTTTAACTATGTAAAGCACTTTGTGCTACATTTTTTTTTTGTATGAAAAGTGCTTTATAAATAAAGATTGATTGATTGATTGATACTGTCGACCATAATATCCTATTAGAGCGATTAGAACATGCTGTAGGTATTACAGGTACTGTGCTGCAGTGGTTTGTATCATATCTATCTAATAGACTCCAGTTTGTGCATGTAAATGGAGAGTCCTCTTCACACACTGAGGTTAATTATGGAGTTCCACAGGGTTCAGTGCTAGGACCAATTCTGTTTACATTATGCATGCTTCCCTTAGGAAGCATCATTAGAAGCCATAGCTTCCCATATTTATCCTGTCTTCCTTCTCTCACCCCAATCAATCACAGCAGATGGCCCCGCCCCTCCCTGAGCCTGGTTCTGCCGGAGGTTTCTTCCTGTTAAAAGGGAGTTTTTCCTTCCCACTGTCGCCAAAGTGCTTGTTCATAGGGAGTCATCTGATTGTTGGGTTTTTCTCTGTATCTATGAAGCGCCTTGAGGCGACTTTTGTTGTGATTTGGCGCTATATAAATAAAATTGAATTGAATTGAAAAAAGGTGTCTCTATCAGCAGAGGTATTGAGTGAAACCACTGTGAGATCCTGCCTCACACTATCATGTGACTTACTGAGATCAACAGACATAAGATGTGAGTGGGTGTCAAGGCGTCTGGGAAGGGATCTCAAAACTATCTTAGTGGCTTTGTGTGACCTACACTGAGATGTTGTGACTTTATTAATCCCAGAGAGGAACTGAGTTGTCAAGGCAGCAAATATACAACAAACAACAAGCGCTCATATAAAATGAGTGAAGAGTTATGATAGATAAATATTAAGATAAATATAGAGATTAAAGGACTAGTATGTGTGTTGTGGTATACAAAGTGACAGGGTGCACTGATGTGTGATCAGTTCTGTTCCACATGTGTGGATCTGACCTCAGTGGATAAATTAAAGAGTCTGACAGCAGCAGAAGCAACGAGCTCCTGTAACGTTCCCTCAGACAGCGAAGTTGAAAGAACTGTTGCTGAAACTGCTCTTCTGGTAAACTTCAGTGCTCAGGTTTCCATTCTCTTCAATGCGCACAGTCCAGGCAAAGCAAACATTTATCCTTTGTATACCACATTACCACTTGTACCCCAGTGGTAATGAAATGCTTTGAGAAGCTGGTCCGCAGACACATCACAGCAGCCCTGCCCCGCAGCCTGGATCCACACCAGTTTGCCTACAGAGCAAACCGATCCACGGAAGACGCTGTAGCCACAGCACTCCATGCTGCATTAACTCACCTGGAAGAGCATGGTAGCTATGTGCGGATGCTCTTCGTGGATTACTGCTCAGCTTTTAACACCATCCTTCCACACAAACTGGTGGCCAAGCTACAAGACCTGGGGCTTCCATACAGCACCTGCATGTGGATCAATAGCTTCCTCTCGGGCCGTAGACAGAGAGTCAGAGTTGGCCATCACACATCCTCAGCCCTGAGTCTCAGCACTGGCTCACCCCAGGGCTGTGTGCTCAGTCCACTGCTCTACTCTCTCTACACACACGACTGCACTCCTCGCCACCACAGCAACATCTTTGTGAAATTTGCAGATGACACCACAGTGGTGGGGCTCATTTCCAAGGGAGACGAGTCTACGTACAGAGACGAGGTGGAGCAGCTGACGTCATGGTGTAAGGCCAATAACCTCCTCCTCAACACTTCAAAAACCAAAGAACTCATAATAGACTTCAGAAGGAAAAAGGCAGAGATCCAACCACTATTCATAAATGGGGACTGTGTAGAAAGGGTGGCAAGCTTCCGCTTCCTGGGAGTCAATATAGAGGAGAACCTTTCCTGGAGTGTGAACACCTCCGAGCTGCTGAAAAAGGCCCAACAGAGACTGTACTTCCTGATAATTCTCAGGAGGAATAACATCACACAGAGACTGCTGGTGTCCTTCTACAGAGCCACCATTGAGAGTGTTCTAACTTACTGCATATGCATCTGGTACACTAGCTGCACAGGGGCTCAGAGGAAAACACTCCAAGGGATCATTAACACCGCCCAAAAGATCACTGGCTGCCCTCTCCCCACACTGGAAGTTCTACACAACGCCCACTGTTTTAAAAAGGCCCAAAACATCATAAAAGACACCTCACATCCTGGCCACTCCCTGTTCGAACTGTTGCCCTCAGGCAGACGGTACAGGGCAATCAGAGCAAGGACTAATAGACTCAAACACAGCTGTTATCCAACTGCAATAACACATCTGAATACTACAAAAAAATGTCCATCACGCCACTCTTGTGTTAATCTATGCACGGTCTGAAGCATGTGTGTGGGAATGTATGTGAATGTTTTACTGTTACATCTTATTAGTATTTTAAGTATTCTATCTATTTTATTTATTGAATTTTATTGTTTTATTTATATTTTGATATTGCTAGGGATGATGCAATGATCGGGGACCATTCTTCATTTCGTTGTTCTCATGACAATGACAATAAAGTTTCTGATTCTGATTCTGTATCTTCCCCGCTGAACTTTGTCTCTATCCACTGAGTTGATGTGAACCATGAAGGAATCTACTTCCTGGGTTCTGATTGCGACCCAGGAGTCATCCATGTATCTGTACCAGTGGTTAGGTGCTGTCCCTTTGAAAGGGCCAAGAGCTTTAATTTCCACTTCCTCCATGTAAAGGTTGGCTATAATAGGTGTCACGGAGAGCCCATGGCACAGCCATGTTTTTGTCTATAGAAACCCTCATTGTATATAAAATATGTGGCGGTAATGCAGAGGTCTAACAGTGTGCAGATCTGATTGGGGTGAGGATGGTTCTGTTTTCTAAGTTCTGTTCTCTGAGTTTATACTCAGTGGGTCTGAGTTGGACTCCAAGAAAAGAAAGGTATCGTTACCTGACAGTAAACAAGGTCAAACTCAAGCTAAGGAGAAACAGAGTGACAAACGGAACAACACTGTCATCCCTTATGTCAGCGGTCCCCAACCCCCAGGCCACAGACTGGTACTGGTCCGCGAGAGTTGAGGCTGTGGTGTGAAGTTGATGGTTTTCAGGGTTTTTATCATTAACTCGGTTTCCCTGGGTCTTTCCCGTGTTGTAGTTGTGTGTTTGAAAGAAACATTTACGCGTTACCATAGTGACCAGAGAGCATTAAGGGGAGGATAATGCTCTCAATGTTGTTGGCGCGTTTCAGGAGGATGCTGCTAATAAAGTTACATAATTACACAGTGAGTTTGTGTTTATTATTATATTTACAAAATACCACCATTTTTGTCTTGGTCGTATCGTTTTATTTTGTTGTATTTATCCGCAACACCTTAAAGGCCAGTCTGTGAAAATATTGTCTGACAATAAATCGGTCCGTGGTGCAAAAAAGGTCAGGGACCGCTGCCTTATGTAGCAGGTTTATCAGAGAAACTCAGGAGCGTGTTCTCCAAGCACAACAGCTCAGTGTACTTCAGACAAAAACTGGTTCATCCTCAGTGGGTCAGAAGCTCTCTGAGCCAGAAGCCCAGGAACATCACGTGGAATCTGGTTACAGTGAAGAGGATCCCAGACCCCTGTCATGCCATACAAGTTGAGTCACAAGTCACGCAGTCCAAATAGATTTCCTTTGTCAGATTTATTGTGATGTTTAAATCCCAAAGTCTTTATCTCCCATGGCTGAGGAGGAGGAAAAAACACCAGGAGAGTGTTTTGCACTCACAAAAAACCCAGCACGGGTGTTGTTTCCTGGCCACACTGCCAAAACAACACCTTCACATCCCAGGTACTACTGCCAGAGGACAAAGAGTCTTCTGCATGTCTGGTGACATTATCACAGCACAAAGGTGCATGCTGACCTTAAATCATGTTGCACAGACCTTCTCGTTAAGCAAAAATGGTGACATTTCTCCAGTGTCCAAATGTCTTTTAAACCAATAACAAACCAAACATGAAAGTTCTTGGGATTGTATACATGCAAGAATCAACTCACACACAAGAGGACTTCAGGTCAAACAACATCAACATACACAGTAAAAAGAAAATGCTATTGGAAAGCCTGTGCAAGATGAATGTAAGGTAAATGGTTCTTATAAAGTGCTTTTTTACACTACCTGATCACTCAAAGCACTTTATACAACATGCCTCAGTCACCCATTCACACTTTTTCCTATCAGCGGCCCCTCGTTTATGACGGGAGTTACGTTCTAAAAATAACCCGTGATAGGCAAAATTCGCGAAGTAGCCAACTTAATTTTTTACAATTATTATAGATGTTTTAAGGCTGTAAAACCCCTCACTGCAAACTTCATACACTTTTATCAGACAGGCATGAACATTTCCACAATTTTCTCTCTTGTTTAAACTCTCAAAGTTCCAACCTTCATAGAAAAATAAGTCCAGTATTATAAAATGAAACCAGAGAAATCCACAGGCAGGTCTGGACTGGGACAAGAAATTGGCCCGGCCCACCAGGTATTGTAGGAAAAGCCATAAAGCCTTTGAATGAAAACAAACACTGTTGTGACAGTGATGTACAGTCTGGTTGGTTTATATGTATGATTTCTATACATTTTATGTCAGATAAAAAGCCTGTCATGCTTAACTTTTGAGAATATAAGTAAATCTTTCTTTATAAGAACTCTGTCCTGCTTAACTTAAAATGACATAAATTAATAGAAAACAGTAGAAAGAAAAACGTTCTTGTAACAGTGCACATTTAGTGCAATTAGAGAAGTGCAAACAGAAAGTCTGTGGAACACCTGTAAACACAATATCTGTGCCTCAAAGGCCTCGACTGTAGCTGAAGTAAAAAAGAACCAAATCATGAACTCAAAAGCTCAATGCTACATCTGTGGAAACAGACTAGTTTTTCCATTTGTATTATTTCAGCTTTTCTAATGCTAATCAGCTGTTCCCGTTTGTAAACCCGCTTGTTCCCATGATTACGCATCATAACTCATCATCATTATTCATCTATGTATTACTTTTATGTATTAGTCATCTATTTGTTGTAATCATCTAGCCTTGCAGTTGCTTATTACACAAAATAAATGATATTATCACACTTCTGGCCACATAGCGCTGATATTCATTGCACACGCCCACATTAACCTTAACCAGAGGGTTTAAAAAAAAACAATGTTTACATACCATATCTACTTCTGCCGTGGCCTGGTGGACAACAAATTGGTCAAGGGTTCCCCGAGCTTTCACGCCCCTCATGTTAATCATGTACCCACCACTAGAAGCATGCTGAGGTCAGTCAGTCCACCATGGCCTATGGAAAAAGTGCGCCGGCACACAGTGCAGTGCACTTTACAGGGAGTGCAGAATTATTAGTCAAGTTGTATTTTTGAGGAATAATGTTATTATTGAACAACAACCACGTTCTCAATGAACCCAAAAAACTCATTAATATCAAAGCTGAATGTTTTTGGAAGTAGTTTTTAGTTTGTTTTTAGTTTTAGCTATTTTAGGGGGATATCTGTGTGTGCAGGTGACTATTACTGTGCATAATTATTAGGCAACTTAACAAAAACAAATATATACCCATTTCAATTATTTATTTTTACCAGTGAAACCAATATAACATCTCCACATTCACAAATATACATTTCTGACATTCAAAAACAAATCAGCGACCAATATAGCCACCTTTCTTTGCAAGGACACTCAAAAGCCTGCCATCCATGGATTCTGTCAGTGTTTTGATCTGTTCACCATCAACATTGCGTGCAGCAGCAACCACAGCCTCCCAGACACTGTTCAGAGAGGTGTACTGTTTTCCCTCCTTGTAAATCTCACATTTGATGATGGACCACAGGTTCTCAATGGGGTTCAGATCAGGTGAACAAGGAGGCCATGTCATTAGTTTTTCTTCTTTTATACCCTTTCTTGCAGCCACGCTGTGGAGTACTTGGACGCGTGTGATGGAGCATTGTCCTGCATGAAAATCATGTTTTTCTTGAAGGATGCAGACTTCTTCCTGTACCACTGCTTGAAGAAGGTGTCTTCCAGAAACTGGCAGTAGGACTGGGAGTTGAGCTTGACTCCATCCTCAACCCGAAAAGGCCCCACAAGCTCATCTTTGATGATACCAGCCCAAACCAGTACTCCACCTCCACCTTGCTGGCGTCTGAGTCGGACTGGAGCTCTCTGCCCTTTACCAATCCAGCCACGGGCCCATCCATCTGGCCCATCAAGACTCACTCTCATTTCATCAGTCCATAAAACCTTAGAAAAACCAGTCTTGAGATATTTCTTGGCCCAGTCTTGACGTTTCAGCTTGTGTGTCTTGTTCAGTGGTGGTCGTCTTTCAGCCTTTCTTACCTTGGCCATGTCTCTGAGTATTGCACACCTTGTGCTTTTGGGCACTCCAGTGATGTTGCAGCTCTGAAATATGGCCAAACTGGTGGCAAGTGGCATCTTGGCAGCTGCACGCTTGACTTTTCTCAGTTCATGGGCAGTTATTTTGCGCCTTGGTTTTTCCACACGCTTCTTGCGACCCTGTTGACTATTTTGAATGAAACGCTTGATTGTTCGATGATCACGCTTCAGAAGCTTTGCAATTTTGAGACTGCTGCATCCCTCTGCAAGATATCTCACTATTTTTGACTTTTCTGAGCCTGTCAAGTCCTTCTTTTGACCCATTTTGTTACGGCCGAGAGGGCCCGGCTGTGGGTGTGGACTCAAATGCAGACACAGAGGGAGGCAAACGGGCGTGAACACAGTGCTTTATTTACAAGTGTCTAGTGAAATTACACAACAGGAGACTAAGAATGCTATGAATTATGAAATGCTATGAACTGTGAACTGTGAGGCCAAACTGTGAACATGAAACTGAGTGCTATGGCTAGGTGCTGGATTTCACGGATGGAAAAAAGGGGCAGCGGCTTGGATGGAGGTACACAGTCACTATAATGAGAAGAGACAAGTAGTCAGTGGCAGTCCAGTGAATCACAGCTGCAGGATTAGGCTATGGAGGTTAGGGCTTACGCGTTGCAGGTTTAAAGTGTCATGCGAGGAAGGGGTGTCCAGGGGGTTCCGGGTGAGGAGTGTCCAGAGAGGATCCAGAATATGCGTGGAGTGAGGGACTTGGCAGGGAGGCAGGCAGGTGTAGTCCGATGGTGGAGAGGAAGAAACCAGATGACAGAACCAGCGTCCAGGCGGAGATGAGAGTAGTTCGGGAAACGTGACTGCCAGGTGGGTCCTATGACAAAGAAAAACACGGTGAGGGAAAAGCAGTAGTTGAGGGTTCTCACAAGGGGTTCGCAGCCTAGCACTGACATGGGTTAGCAGAAGATCTGGCAGAGGTCTGTTGTGAATGCTGGTCTTATATGCAGGTGACTTGATTGGAACCAGGTGTGGAAGCTGATTGGAGTCTCTGCCTGAAGGTAGAACCCAGCGGAGTGGAAAAACCCCGTGCTCACCCGGACCATGACACATTTTGCCAAAGGAAAGGACGTTGCCTAATAATTATGCACACCTGATATAGGGTGTTGGTGTCATTAGACCACACCCCTTCTCATTACAGAGTTGCACATCACCTAATATGCTTAATTGGTAGTAGGCTTTCGAGCCTACACAGCTTGGAGTAAGACAACATGCATGAAGAGGATGATGTGGACAAAATACTCATTTGCCTAATAATTCTGCACTCCCTGTAGAACCCATTTTAAATGCTCTATTCTACAACCTTAGGCCGACTCAGGTGATGTAATCTCAGGAACACACATGAGCCAAACTCATACAGCCATTCTAGCATGAATTTTATAAATATGGTTATGAAATATCTAATGAAATAATTTGAATAAATGGGTTTTAAGGATGCAGGAAAATACTGCTGTTTAAACATGAACTCAAAAGCACTTTCCAAAAATCCAGCAGCAGTGCTGCACACCGCCAACAGCTCCACATTTTGTCCCTCTGGTGCTGCATGCCGGCACTATCCAAGTACAAATGACTCCACGAGTGACATCTGTCTCATAATCATCACAGCTTTGATTGCCAACTGCAGTCATGGAGAAACACATTTCCTGTCTTATGACCCAGCATTTTGAGTTTCGTGCCTTTTGTATCATGTTTAGGCTAGTTTACAAAAACAGTAACTTGTATGTCTCCACATAACAAAACTGACGTAACAAGAATCAAAAGGAAGCTTAAATACTGGCTGATCAGCCCAAGTTGACACACACACAGGCGAACACAAATATTAACAAATTATCTAACATCAAACAACAAAGCAACAGTAAGAATCACTTCAAATCAATAATACTCAATAAAATACAAAGCAAACCATAAATCAAAGAAAAGGCACAACATTAAAAATTACTTATTTATTGTCACCAGTGAAAGAGCTGCACTTGGTATGGTCCAATCAACACTTCCCATATATAACACAGTAGCATCCCAGAGCACATCTTTGCCCAACTTTAAAGTTGTGTGGCTGCAGGTGCAGCCATTGCACAACCCCTTGCTTCACAAACTCTCGCTAGAACAGCGAAAGAGAGAGATAGCCAGCTGTAATGTTGTCTCTTCCAGAGATGTTTTTAACCTCAATGGCTGCATGGCTAGGTACCAATGAGTAATCCTCTCATTTGTGCCCTTCATCTTGCAGACTGACCATAAAGCACCGCAGTGGCTGAACAGCATGAACTCCGTCCATGGCTGGTTGTATTTAAAGGAGCCGAGCATCCACTTAATAGTCAGAGACTACAACTTCACCATGCCACAGAGCTCATCTCTGGAAAATGGCGTGCGACTGTTGTTGGCGACATGATGCTGGTCCACTGGTGGTCCCTGCAGAAGCACAGCTCCAATACGCCTTTCAGAAGCATTTGTTTGCAAAGTCAAATCCGCATCAAAATCTGGACTGTGAAGAACTATGTTTTCACCCAGAGACTGCTGGATGTTCCAAAAAGCTGCCTCTGCTTTTGTAGTCCACTGAACCTGATTTGGGCACAGTGAGCCTGTCATACCCATCAAGACTGCACTTCTAGCGACAAAGTTTGGAATAAATCGTTGGTAGAAGGCAGCCACACCCGGGAAGGACTTCAACTGCTTCTTAGTCTGTGGAAGAGGACAGCATTCAATGGCTTTGGACTTTATCAACTTGTGGTTTCATAACTCCACCTCCAATGGTGAATACAGACTGCAAATGATCCAGGACCTCCTTCAGATGTTCAATGTCCTCCACATGTGTAATAAGCAAGTCCACACAGTACCTGGTCCATTAGTCTCTGGAAGGTAGCCCCATGTAAACCAAATGGGAGGACTATAAACTGAAAACAGCCCCCATGACGTGCAGAAAGCTGTCAACTCCCAAGACCCCTCCCTGAGTGGACCTGCCAGTAGCCCTTAGAGAGGTCAGTGGTAGTTTTGCTTTTTCCAGGTGCTCAATCAGCTTATCCATGCGTGGTGTTGGATATGAGTGAAACTTTGAAACAGAGTTAAGGTACCTGAAATGAATGCAGAATCTTATGGAGCCATCCTTCTTGAGAACCAGAACAGCTGGGTTACACCAATCACAAGGCTGAATGATTCCAAGGGACAATATGAGATCCACCTCTTTCTTCAGTGGCCCCAGAAGGTGCTCTGGTATCCTAAAACGTCTGCATCTAACAATTCCTCATCTTTTAACCCAATGTCACCAGAGTTGTATATTATTATTTTACATCCTTGCCCAGGGGAAACTAAAGTGTTGCCCTCCAAAGATGACCAATGCCACAGTAAGATTTGGAGTTGAGGCGGATTGGTTTATTTATCTACAAAAAGCCATTCTAGAAAAGCGGGGGGGGGGGGGGGACTTACCTTTCTACCAACCCAAAACCCTCAAAGAAAATAATTGGATCCTACCTAGCTCTATAACTTGCTCTATGTAGCAAGTCTGTTAGATAAGAGAAGACAAACGTGTGGTAACAGTAGAACTGTACTTCCCTAGATCTACGTACTTGCATTAATTATGCTGCATTCTCAGCTGAAGTTGAACCTAGAAAATAATGCATAAAATACTAAAGGATAGGTTCAGATTTCTCAAATCTTCATGTGGTTTGGAAAATTTGCTGTTGTGGAGCCAGTACAGACAATTTTAATGGGGAAAATTGCAGTACTGTTTGTAAAGTTAACTCTACCAGGCTCCTCAGCAACAGTGAAGCGATTTTAATGTCTAAGAAGGAATTTAAATTTTAAAACAGTGCAAAAAAGGGTTTATAGGAAAAGTTCAGAGAGTTGTTAAAAGTTCAGATACCTCTAACCAGTCATACAGGATTAGTGCCCTCAAAAATGTAGTACCACACAGCAAATTCTGGTCTTTGGAATAAACTCTCAGGGAGTTCAGATTAACTACATTTGAGTGTACATGCGTGACCATCGAATGAACTCTAGTGCAGAGTTAGAGTAACTCTTTTCCGGGAGTTGATTTTTCAACTCTTTATAGGAGTTAAAACTAAACTCTCACGGAGTAAAATTTCTACTACCATATAGAGTAAAATTTAACTCATAACTAGAGTTAAGTTTGATATTAACTCTTTTGTAGTGTTACTCATCAATTGAAAAAAGTTTTAGGTTTTTGGTGCAAATTACTACAAAAACACAATAGTGATTATTATGAATGTATGGATTTTATTTATCAAAAATAACATATTCAAATATGAATGCTGCATGGATTAACATACATTCTGTGTAACAGTACTGTAATAGCATAATATCCACCATTATTGGCAGCTAAACAGTTGAGGTCAGAAAGGCCTAACATTGGGCGAAAAGAAAAAAAAAACAGAATTAAAGGAAAAAAATGACTACAGAATAAGCACTTCTTGTAATGCAGTGTTAACGTGAGGAAGACTCTGTAAAGTCTCCATCAAGCCAACAAATTAAGTAATGCAACTCTCTCACAGAACATAAAATTGTGAATCACACCCATATGACATTTGGGCATCAAAACATTTGAAATGTCTTACTTTCTCCCTTTCTAGGACCAGTATCTTCTTAAAAATGGTTTCATTTACCTGAAAAGCAGGACACTGATCATGGAAACACGTTTCATGGTTAACATGCATAACAAAAACAGAGCGAGAGCGAGAGAGAGAGAGCAAGTCTTATTACACACTACAGTTGCAGAGCAAACTACATGAAATACTATATTAAATTATTTTTCTCTAATCTGTTTTATCTTCGTGTTTAAGCTTTTTCAAGTAATGGCAACTAAAGAGTCAAGTATAAGTCAATTAAGTACTGTATCTACATTTCTTTCATGTATGCTGTCCAATAGAGGCTGAACCATTTGAAGTCCGGCATCACTTGTGTCACTGCTCTGACTGCTGGTGGTTGAGACAGACAATGTATGTGTTAGACTTGGAGAGGAGGGCTCTTCCACATGTTGCTTCAGGACAGTCAAATCTGAGGGTGACAAACAAAAATATTAGAATACAAGGTATATACAATCAAAAACACAACACAACAAAGATACCATTTATGCACACAGGGCCAGTAAATTGCACGGTTTGATTAAATTATACTTTCTCCCAGGAGAACAGATGGTTATTTTGTATTTTATTATGGTAATATACAATTTACATACCACAAGGTGTGAGTGTCACATAGTGTGTTAGGTCTGAGCAGTCACGCAGCTTCTTGGATGATTGTGTTTCCAGGATGTCTGAAATGCATGTGATAAATCCAACTTACTGTTGAGCCATGAAAACAGCATTTTGTGATTGTTACCACAGGATATTAGACAAATTAAAAATGTTTATTTAAGAGTAACTGTACAAATCAAATCCTTCAAAATCTATCAGAGCATATATTTACTTACCTTCAGCTGTATAGATGACAAAACACACCTCTTTGACTGCTGCAAGTGCAGGAAAGATCCACCTCTATACCCTGCTCATCTGTGACTTTCAGTGCTGCATTTTCTGGTATGAGAAACTTCTGCAGCACTGAAGTAAAATCATCACTTAGTTAATAACAACATTATCATTTCTTCTTTAATGACTTAGTACAAACCATAACTTACCTGCTCTCACAAAATCTGTGAAGCTGACTTCTTCCAATTTTGCATATTTCTTTGTCTCTCTGTGTTTTACTTTTATCAACATCTTGGCCACCTACGGAAAAAAATACCTTTACTACTATGAAACACAACACAAGAAGAAGAGGTTGTTTATGGTAACTCTATGTAAACTGTGTATAACTTAATCAACGAACACTGTCTTACATTGAGTTAGCCTGTCCACACTAAATATTGCTTAAAATCTATTTAGCTAGGCTGGTTTAGCAGACAATGTGACTGCATGTTTGCTGTGTCCTTGTCTTTACAGTTCTGGAGACAGGGTTGTGTGCATGTCTCAGTGTGCAGCAGGACTAACTAACTGATGTTAATGGTACCTCAACATCTCATCAGTGCAGGCTGCACCTCTCTTTGGTTAAATACGGCCATTACCATGAGTCTAAACAGAATATTACTGTAGTTAGCTAACGTTAAATTAAACGTTGGTGTTAAAATTAAGAAATAGAAATAAACGTTTTCATTGACAACGTGAAATGTGTATCTTAAAATACAGTAAGATAAGTAAGTTAGCTAACTTTTGACTAGCATTAGCCTAGCTGCTATCTCCAAATCAGCATAACATACAGAAAACACATGTAGTGCTAGTTAGTTAACTTTATATTTTACTTGTGCATCCATGTAACTGAATATATATATATAAATAACATCACTACACTCACAGAAAATTCCAAAGTAAATAAAGTATTTTTACCTCCTACATGTCGGAGTCCAAGAAAGAAACACAGATAGGCGCTGTAACGGTCGACAGACAAACAACACCAGCAATGTGTTGAATTAGACTCCTTAGCACCCAGTGAATGAACACCTAAATATTACACCGCTTTAGAGTACTCCCCAACACTGACTGTAGTATAAGGTGAAAAATAAACTCCCGGAATGTAACTCTTGCGCACTTTTATGCCTAACTCCAGAATATTTAACTCCAGTGATTTGCTGTGCACATATGAAATAATTTCCATATAATACTGAGAGTGCAAGGGAAATCCGAGTAAAAAAGAAAAGTCTTTTTTGAAATATTATACAGTTAAACGAGGATGTGCATAAAACTAGTGATGTTTAACAAATACGCAGATTTTTTTTATTTGCTTCCCTTCTGGTCTGCAAAGGTGTGGGTCTGAGATAATTACTCATTAATAGCTAACACAGTGTTAATATGCACATCATGAGCAGCTTTGAATGAGATTCAATGTGATGATGCACAAAGCTCAGCAGCTACAGCTACTTTCATTAAATAGCTGCAAAGTCACTTCTGGTTTTTGGCTTCTGTACAGAATACTTTCCCAAGAACTCTTTTCTTTATCCTTTAACTTTTTGGAGCACTTGCGAGGGATGGTTGTGCCTGCTTTGTGTAACAGGGACTTAGGGGCTTTCATGTGAGCAATGGATGTGGAATGGTAATCCTTGCACCTGACTTGTCGGGGAGCCAAGGTGCAAGATTTACAACACCTGAGGGTCTAAATGGTCGGCCTTTGAGATAACTGAATGTGTGTGAGAGTGACTTTACAGCCCTGGGCAGCCCATAGATTTCATGCCTGGACTCTAAACTCTCACCTGCATGATCGAGTCTATTGAGAGGAACACAGTCGAGTCTCAGTCACACACAGTTTGTTTCATGTGAGTAAAACATACACATGAGAAGGAGGCACAATCTTCCTATTAGCAGGAGTTTTAAACTGCTCACGCCTTTCTTACTAATCATGGCAGCTGTGTTTGTAAGCTTTCAAACCATTGCATGTATGTTTAATACACAATTACTGGGAGAAATCTGCCTGTTATCTTTTAATGCTTTTGCAATTCATTGATAAAAGAAGCTAAAAGACAGTAGTGATTAAGTAAAGTGCTGAATAAATAAAATGTCAGGGTCCTCCGTGTCTCTCCAGTTTGGGTTTGTTGTTGTTGTCTCTCTCGCTCTCTCTCCTCCTCTTCGCTGGGCGGAGTTTCCTTCCCCAACACACCAGCAATCGATCCTCGCACCTCTTCTGCCACTACTTAAGGCTCTGTGCTACATATTGCACTGCTTCCATCAGTGTAGCTCCAGCTCATTCCAGTAAATCCTGTTTTCCTCCACCAAATTTCCTCTGTTCTCTCCCTATGTATAGACCATCCTCAACCCTTCCCTGCTTTTCCCTGGACTTGATCATGAGTGTGGATATTGTGAGTGAACGGTGGTATGAGAGTGAGTGACTGACGAGGGAGAAGAAGAGTGTGACATGAACTGTCATGGTCCTGGGTCGTTGACCCAGCGTTTTGTGTTTATTCTGATTTGTATTAGTTTAGGGGTTAACCTGAAGTTTGGTGTATTGTCAGCCCTACCTGTGTCTGTCCTTGGTGCTCTGTTCATGTCCCCGTGTTGTGTTGTACATCAGTCTGTTTCCTGTTTTATTTTGAAGGCTCGTGTTCTGGATTTCCTGTTCTGTTCTGAAGGGCTGTGTCTGTTATTGTGTTCAGCTTGTCTCCTCCGGTCCCCATGTGTATTAGGTTCAGCTGTTCTTCCCTCCTGTGTGTGATTACCTGATTACCTTGTGTGTGTATATTTAGTGGGTGTCGGTCTGTGTTCGTTGTCGGCTCGTCTGCATTCATCCGTGTATTTCTGCGTATCTCTGCATTCATTTGCGTTCCATGGTGTCCTGTCTCTGCGTCCCTCTGCCCTGCACCCCCTTTGTATGGTCTCAGGTTTGTTATTTAGTTCTCCCAGTTTAGGTTTCCGTTTGTAATTTACTCATACCTCGTTGCCTGTTTTTGCCACCACCACCTTTGTAAATAAAACATCACTCGTATCATCAGTTTGCTGCATCTTGGGTCCTCCTTTTCCTCCACACCACACGGCTCCCTCCGCCAGCCGTGACATGAACCCTTTTTCCCAGGAATCCCTGGAGCCCCTTTCTCCCGGCACTGTTGTACATATCACCTGGTGTCACTGTAAATAAACTGCACCTGAGTTCGCTCGTACAAAAAGGTGGAATAATGTGCAACAATTACTGTACCAAAAATACTCTTGTAGTAGTACTTGAGCATTCTCATTCTGTTTTCATTATGGCCATTCAGTATTGGTCGTTAGTGTAGTAATATCCTTTTCCATGTGATTCTCCTCAATGGAGAACGCTCAGAGTTTTTATTGAATAAGAAAGAGACCATCCAGTACTTCTTTTATTTGATCTGAGTTCACCTGTGTGAATGCACGAGACTATTGTATTTAATTCAGGAGCATTTTGGAACTGACTCAGCAATAAACTAAAGAAACAAACATCACACACATTTCAAACATCCCAGAGACAAGAAAATGTTACAAAACTGCATTTTACAGCGTGAGTGGATAATAATCCAAAGCAAAATCAATCTCCGACTCATTTATTTGCCTTGAGACCAGCACTTACTTCAACGCCTGATCTCAGCTCCATGGAGCATGGTTTTCAGGTACTGAAGACAAAGCTGATGTATACATATATTGAGCGTGTATCATGGTATAGTAATGTTGCCTGTATGGATTCATCTCCATGTTGGTTGTGGGAAGTTGCACTGGTGTGGGAGTGGTTTTGTGTGTCACATTTGCTGTGGGCCAGTGGCTGTGATGGAGTTGGATTCATTGAAGGCAGCTGTATTTGATTGCACTGATATTCTAGTCTACTTACAGCCCACACTACAAACACTGCTGTGAAATGTTGTCTCTCTGTGCAGGTATGTCATGTGGCCAGATCTAAGGTGACTTGATTTATGATGGATCAGTTGCTGCACTGTGAATTGTGTAATGAAGATGTGGTGATATTTCATCTCTCTGTGCAGGTCAGGGCCTACTGTTCTGCAGTCTAAAGGCAGCGTTGGGTTGCTGAGGCCTGAGTGATTGCCGGCCTTCTGCTTACAGAGCAGTGGGTTTTGGAGGACAACTGCTGATCCCTATTGAACTGGTTGACATGTAGACTGCAACTGACTTGTGGCATCGCTGGCTCTGGCCTTGGACTGTGTGTTTCATCCCTTTAGCAAGTGGGAGACGGGACAGTTTGATCCTTTAATTTTTTTAAACATTGTACTAATAAATTGTCTTTTAGAATTTTATTGGTTGTCATCTTTTCCCCACCACTGAGTGTTACAAGCGTTCAGTGTGGACCGCCTGGATCACTATATATATATATATATATATATCCTACCAGTGGCTGGACAAAGCTGGACTGAAAGACAGCACAGAGGCACTAATCATGGCAGCACAGGAACAAGCTCTGAGTACAAGATCCATAGAGGCTGGGGTCTATTGTTAGATTTGTATTGTTGATTGTCATTTATGCTTAGAAATATTTACTTATATATGCTTAGAGTTTTGTAATTAGTTGTAGATTGGTAGAGGTTTTGATCCTTGATAGTCTGCAAACTTTGTGTGTATTAGACAGCACTTTGGGAGCATGAGAGGTCATACCGTGTCTTATTATTTTATGGTAGGATTAACGTAGTTGCGTCTGTTCTAGTCTAAGTGCTCTTTGTTTAGATGAACTGCAGGACTTACTCACCGTGTTATCTAGGATGAACCATCTAGGGTGAGGGGGAGGCTACCCTCTTCCTGACCAAGGATGTTTGACCCTTTGATCAGCAGCCCACACACACACACACACACACACACACACACACACACACACACACACACACACACAGGCAAGGTACTCTTTGTGTATGTAGACGTCATATGTTAATGAACTTATGCATATTCATGTAACCTCAATAAAAGGACAGTGATACGGGAGAACGGACGAGAGCTACTGGGGTCAAGCGAAGGAACGGCGTTTGTCTGGTTCTCTCCCGTGCACGAGTACCATGAAGAAGTTTGCCTACTTGCGTCTTGCTTGCAGTGTAATTATATTGTCTTAACGTTCCAGCGAATAGGTTTATGCTATAAACCTATCATCTATCACACCAGGCAAGACCCCAGGTGCAGGCTGTGTAAAGATGCCCCAGAGACAATCCAGCACATAACAGCAGGGTGCAAGATGCTAGCAGGCAGGGCATACATGGAACGCCATAACCAAGTGGCCGGCATAGTGTACAGGAACATCTGTGCCGAGTATAACCTGGAAGTCCAGAAGTCAAAATGAGAGGCGCCCCCAAGGGTGGTGGAGAATGACCGAGCTAAGATCCTGTGAGACCTCCAGATACAGGCAGACAAAATGGTGATGGCTAACCAACCGGACATAATAGTGGTGGACAAGCAGAGAAAGATGGTTGTAGTGATAGATGCAGTGGTTCTGAATGACAGCAAGATGAGGAAGAAGGAACACAAGAAGCTGGAGAAGTACCAAGGGTTTAGAGAAGAGCTGGAAAACCGCTGCCTACAACACGGGACTCACGACGGCGGTGAAAGAGGCGAAGCAGCGCTATGGGAGGAAACTAGAGTCACAACTCCAACAGAGTGACTCTAGGAGCCTGTGGCGGGGAATAAGGACAATAACGGACTATAAAGCACCAACAATCGGTATGACGAACGCGGCCGTGACTCTGGCAGACGAGCTGAACACTTTCTATGCTTGCTTCGAGGCTGCAGCTAAGGACTCCAACAATGCTAGTGCTAGCGGCGCTAACGGCTGCAGACAGGAAGATACTGCCAGCACCGGAAACGTGCTCGTCATCTCCGAGCATGAAGTAAGGAGAGCCTTCAGGAGAGTGAACACCAGGAAAGCAGCAGGACCAGACGGCATCCCAGGTCGTATCCTCAGAGACTGCGCATACCAGCTAGCTCCTGTGTTCACTGAGATATTCAACATCTCTTTATCTCAGTCGGTGATCCCCACATGCTTCAAAGAGTCCATCATTGTTCCTGTCCCGAAGAAACCCCACCCTGCTTCTCTCAATGACTATCGCCCTGTAGCCCTCACCTCAGTAGTGATGAAGTGCTTTGAACGCCTGGTCAGAGACTTCATCATTTCTTCACTACCAGACACACTGGACCCACTACAGTTCGCTTACCGTCCAAATCGTTCCACAGACGATGCCATCTCTCATCTCCTCCACACATCACTCACTCACTTGGACACTAGAAGGGGGAATTATGTTAAAATGCTCTTCATAGACTACAGCTCTGCATTTAACACCATAATTCCCTCCACACTCACCACCAAGCTGGAGCATCTGGGACTCAGCTCATCTATGTGTCTGTGGATCTCCAACTTCCTAACTGGCAGACCACAGGCAGTAAGGATGGGCGGACATGTCTCAGCCTCCACCACTCTCAGCACTGGAGCCCCCCAGGGGTGTGTTCTGAGCCCCCTGCTGTACTCTTTGTACACATATGACTGTGTGGCCACTACCAGCTCCACCACCATCATCAAGTTTGCTGACGACACCGTCGTGGTGGGCCTGATCTCTGATAACAACGAGACGGCCTACCTGAAGGAGATTAGGAATCTGGAGAACTGGTGCCAGAGGAACAACCTCCTTCTAAACGTCAGTAAGACAAAGGAGCTGATAGTGGACTTCAGCACTAAGCAGGAGAGGAACTACCAGACCCCCGTCATCAACGAGTGCCCAGTGGAGAGAGTGGACAGCTTCAAATACCTCGGAGTTCACATCACGCAGGACCTGTCATGGTCCTGTCACATCAACACCGTGGTGAAAAAGGCCCGACAGCGTCTCTACCACCTCAGACGCTTGAGAGACTTCCAACTGCCCTCCAAGGTGCTCAGGAACTTTTACTCGTGCACCATAGAGAGCATCCTGGCGGGAAACATCTTAACCTGGTTCGGGAACAGCACCATGCAGGACAGACGAGCTCTACAGAGGGTTGTGCGGTCAGCTGAGCGCACCATCCGCTCCGAGCTCCCTGACCTGCACTCAATCTACAGCAGGCGGTGCTGGACCAAGGCCAGGAAGATGGTGAAGGACCTCAGCCATCCCAACAACAGACTGTTCTCTCTGTTGAGGTCAGGAAAGCGATTCCGCTCCCTGAAGACCAACACAGAGAGACTGAGGAGGAGCTTCTTCCCGCAGGCGATACGGTCTCTCAATCACACCACCACACAGTACTGACCCACACATACAGTTCTTACACACACACTGGACTTTCTGGACATTGTTTTCACTTCATCACTTAAATCACTTTAAGCATATTTGCACTGCACAAGACATAATGTGGATCGCACAACACTGGTCACTACATTCTTCATTTCCAGTTAATACTTGTACAGCTGCTGTTATTGTGTATATACTTATTTATATTTCTTCATACATTCTTATATAGTTCTATATTGTGTATTTTGTTGTACAATTATTTTATTTTCAACTTTAATTTATATATTTTATCTTATTCTTTTCCAGTTAAATTTACCCTTCATTCTAATTTGTGTTGTACAGTTATTTCCTTTTTAACCTTAATTTATATTTTATTCCTTCCTAGTTAAATTTACCCTTTTTAATTTTTCATATTTATTTCCTATCTTATTCATAGCCTTTTCCTTTTTTGTTTTCTTTAGGTCACGAGCAGTTGTCCAAGCATTTCACTGCATATCGTACTGTGTATGACTGTGTACGTGACAAATAAAATTTGAATTTGAATTTGATTTGAATTTGAAAAGATGTGGAGGGGGAAGGTAACGGTGGTAATCAGTGGTAATCAGAGCACTCGGTGCTTAGAATAATCGCATAGCTAATCTGTGCAGGTGAATGAATTTACTAAAGAAATCAAGAGAAACGCTCCGGGCTACTCAGTCACTAATTACTGTTACTGTACTTTTATTACAAGTATTATACTGTAAAAGCAACAGGCTGCATCCTGCTTCAGCTCCTGTGCAGAGCTGAATATTAAATATGTGCAAACAACAGCATGTTTTCAGTCTCTTGCCACATCTGTAAAGACAGTAACATCTTTTTTAAAAGCTTGTACTTCAGTAACTCCTCATTAATCAGGAAGTATGGATTAAAGTACTGTAGTGTACTGTAATACTGAAAAAAATGTAAGAGAAGAACTTCAGATCCTGAGTGTGAGGACAGAAGGATCAGATTTATTTCAGATGTAAGAGATAAACTTTATAATTCAGTTTGTGATGGTTCTGTTCTCTTTGTGATTACAGGAGCTGCCCTCAGATTCAGACCTCAGCACCACACAGTGACAGCAGACAGATCATCCAACATGTTCACATGTTAACTGCAAAATGAACTGATGAAAACAATACAAAGGTTAAAGTACCACATGTGCTGTAGTGAAAGCTGCAGCTTTATTTATAAAGTTAAAGACAAAAAAACAAAAGGATTAATCACCCCTGTAACTGTGTCACTATATATCAGCATTAACAGGACCTCGGTTTGGTGTTTCAGACAGCTGCTGATCTCAGACCTGCACAGCTTCCGTTTTAAACACTTGATGTACTCAGCTGCATGAAGAGCACGTTTGAGTTTCTCTGACACAATTAAATAAAACCTGATGAAGGTCAAAGGTCGTCACTTGTATGTTGAACTACAAACAGTTTTTTAGAATAGAATAGAATTCAACTTTATTGTCATTGCACATGTCACAGGTACAGGGCAACAAAATGCAGTTTTTTGCAGATAATGTGTTATTTACCATAAAGTGATTCAGAGTTGTTCATACCAGAGTAACCAGAGAGGATCACATATTTTTAAATATATAACTTTCTACAGGACTGAATATAATATCTTTATGTAAAAGTCCGGAGCCTCTGGGGAGTATCCGAGTATTTATAACATTACACAAACCAAAGGTCTCCATCACAGTGTTGATGAAATGCTGGGTTTATCCATCTCCTGGGGTGGGCCTACGGAGGAGTGCTGAAGATTTCCCTGTGAGGGAGCTGCTGGTGAAGATCATGAGTCCTGCTTGAGCAATGCGATGAGCTTCAGTGTTCCTGGTGTTTCTTAAATGAAGCCTCTTTCAGTGGGTCAACAGAACATCTGGCACAGGACAGCTGTGATGAAACAAAGGGAAGAAGTTTCTCCAAACCTCTGGAGCCAGAAACCCAGCTTGGTCCTGATGGTCTCCCTCACTAGTTTCTCTCCAGGGTGAATGTAGCTGTTGATATAATATGGACTCTATTATTAAATGAAAAGAACAAATTAGACTACACTACTGAAATGTTCTGCTGCTGTTTTTAAAGTTTCCATGTTACCAGGCTGTTGAGTCGCCGGGCTGCGTAAAGTGTAGAGGGGCGTGTTAGCGGTCACGTCCAGCGGGTGTGTTGGCGGGAGCGTTACACAGTTCCTCCACCTCAAGTCACTACTGCGCAGACTCTGGCTCCAAATTTGCAAGATGGCAGCCTCCACAAGTGGGATATTTTGGCTTCATTTTTGCACAATGGGAGGAGGCGGGGTCGCGTCATCCATCTTTTCTACAGTCAATGGTCCAGACCCTCAAACTAATTATTGATATTGAAACAGATTTAATTCAGCGTGGTACAGGTGTTTCTTTGGTTAGTTCGTAGTTGCACTGCAGCATGTGACAATTAAAAGCTACACTTGAGCTATTAGCAGTGGCTCATTGCCAAAGTAGCCTTTCATTCTACCACAATGCTTGAACCTCTCTCTTCCTAATTATGTTCCTCTAATTTCTGACAACGTTCATTTCACCTTCCTCGGCTCTTCCTCACTAGTCCACATCTGGTGCTAGCAGCAGCCTCCTGTGACTGTTCACAGCAAAGATGTCGGTTAATTTGACACATTTTGCTGCACCTATTTTTAGTTGTTTGTTTTTTTTTATTGTTTTGTTTCAGCTTTCAGTACTTCTTCCAAAAATAAAACCATCGTACCATTTAAGGTTGTGTAGATAATCAAGAAAGAAATTATCACACTAGTACAAGAATTTGGAGTGTAGAACTGTAAAAATGTGTTCATAATATATGTACACTGAAGACAGGAGCTGATGGATGCATGCAAAAAAACATTTCACCTGTTGTCCTAAAAAATGCCATCCACCATTATGAAAATCAGTGTTTTTCAAAAAACAAAACAAGCTGGTTCCTACACTCTTGCTCTTGTTTTGCTATCAGCTGACAAGGCTTTAGTGAAAACATTTAATTTACTGTACACGAGGGAAAAAACAATGCAAAAGAAAGCCACCACCCCAATAAAGGAAAATTAAGAGTAGCAAAATTATAGTACATTAGAGCAAAAATTCAAGCACTCTGTGAATGTGTTTAATATCAAACAAGTAGCACAAATGTACATAAAATGTCAGCGACTTCTAGTGGGCATCTCTCCTCACATCCACAAGTACTCTATAAGCCAAGTAAGCAGTGTTTTGGTTTGCACTGAGTCTGGAAGTCTTCTGGTGGTTCTAACTAGGGATGGACCGATCCGATATACATTATCGGTATCAGTCCGATCCTGATCTAAATTACTGGGATATCGGGGAGAAATAAAAATGTAATCCGATCCAGGTAGGGCATTAACAGGGAAAGGGGGGCACAAAGCAACATTTTTCTTTCTTATTCGCATTTAAAATGTCTCGCTTTTAATAAATAATTATCTGAATCTTACAACTCAAGTTTTCATCTGATGTAAAATGTATCGAAGTCCATTATTGTATATAGTAACTATTAAGTCTTATATATACCCTAGTAAGCTATAGTCCTTTTTCCTTTGGGATGGTACCATCTCTGCAGTCTGCAATTCTGTTGAAGGAATATTTTGAACCTGTGTAATTATTGTCGAAAAATTATTGATTTCTGTGCATTTTTTTTCACACTGCATCAAATTTAGGTCGATTACGTCAATTAAGCATCATTATATAGCGCCAAATCACAACAAAAGTCGCCTCAAGGCGCTTCATAGAAACAGAGAAAAACCCATCAATCATATGACCCCCTATGAACAAGCACTTTGGCGACAGTGGGAAGGAAAAACTCCCTTTTAACAGGAAGAAACCTCCGGCAGAACCAGGCTCAGGGAGAGGCGGGGCCATCTGCTGTGATTGGTTGGGGTGAGAGAAGAAAGACAGGATAAAGACATGCTGTGGAAGAGAGACAGAGGTTAATAACAGATATGATTCAGTGCAGAGAGGTCTGTTAACACATAGTGAGTGAGAAACAGTGTGTAGAGGGCAGGACTTTAAAAGGCTGGAAAGCCAGACACCACTGAGTGATTCAAGCTTTCGGGTGATGTAAACAACGGGGCCGTAGACTCTCTCCCCCAGCCCCATGCTCGAGGGATCAGTCTGCAGGATGAGGGGTTCCCCACAGAGAGCCGCCTTTACCTGCTTAAATGCTACCTGACTCTCCTCCTTTCACTTGGGCACATTTGGGGCAGCCTCTTGAAGTCAGTTAAGGATCTGGTCAGCTCAGTGAATTTCAGGATGAACTGGCCAACCTCAAGAACTGCCTCACCTCATTTTTGATCTTGGTACGCAGCAGGATGCAACAGCTGCTGTTTTGTCTGTTTGGGAATGCTCCTGCCAAGTGACAACCTACATTACTGTACCTCCCTCCATCCGTCTGCACACTCCTTTGGGTTGGCCGTGAGCCGTGCCTGCATCAGGACCATGGCTACCTACTGCATATGCTCTGCCCAGGTGTCGCTATGGATGATAACGTCATAATCAGCATGCAGACAATATGCGACAAGGGAGTTCTTTCCTTGGACTCGAGACATGGCATTCTGCATGTTGGTCAAATCCACCTACACAGAACTGTGTAGACCCATATTTCTTCACTACAAGAACTAAGGGGCTACACCAAGCACTGTTTGATATTCTATTACTCCTATTTCCATCATAGCAGCCAATTGCTTCTGAACAATTTGTCTTTATGGTCACATAATATGTGGGGCTGTGAATGCGCCATCACGCCAAGGTGGGTCTCAAAATGGTGCTCGATGAGAAGGGGAGAACAGGGGAAAGAACACATCCACAAACTGCTGTTGCAATGCAGCAACACCCACACTCTGGATGTGTGTGAGATGGTCATCACAATGGACTGAGGATCGAATCGATGAATTTGGCACTTTGGGCTCTAACTCATGTCGGTCACCAGAGAAGCATCCTGTTCCCAAGCTTTTAGGAAGTTGGGGTTATATCTGTGTGGGCCCACCCTTGTCTGACTGCACCACTTCATAGTCAATATTGCCCATGATGGGTCCTTGCCACTTCGCAAATGCTTTTGAGCTAAATAAAAGGAGCAATAAGAAAAAGTTGTCTACCGATGAAAATTGCCTGAGCCTAGCTACTGTGTTGTGAAGACACTGCTGGCATTTCTGTCCCTGTTTGCGTGGGCTTTGACGTCTGTCCCAGTTTTTTTTAATTAGGTGCAACACCCCCCACAGCTTCCTGCTAAGCAGCAACTTAAAGGGAAAAGAGCCCATGGAAGCCTGGGACTCCTTCCAAACTGCAAACAACAGACGGTCTAACCAGTAATCCCAACAGCCTTCATCCTTGTGAAATCATAGATTTTAAGGTCTTGTTAAGCCTCTCCACCAACCACCCAGTCTGAGGGTGGTAGTAGATGTTTGCCAGAACAGATTTAATGCCCAGTAATTCTTTCTTTTCTTTTAGACATGAACAATGTGCTCTGGTCACTCTTTCAGGATGTCGACTCAGGAGATGATCTGAAACAGCATCTGTGACACACTCTGTGCAGAAATGGTGGACCACCAGTGCTCACTCGACAACAATGATTGATTATTTCTGTTTAATTTCATACATTTAGTTTTTTTTTTTTAGTTTTTTTTATTTTCTCTCTTAGCTTGGTGATTGATACGTCTTCAAGATTGCCTTTCATGTCTTACTGTTTGGGTTCAAATGATGAGTGAGGTGAAATAATAACACTTCATCCAATGTCTTAAACCAAAAGTAGAAAGTACTTCCTGTTGTTAAAATGTAGGTAGTAAAAATAAACAGTAATTCTACTTAAGTACAGTAACAAAGGATTTGTACTTAGTTACGTATCACCTGGTACTTTGATTATCTTTGTTTAATATAAATCTTTGTTTGATGATCTGAAAAATATTGGTAGGAATGCAGACTGTGCACTACCTAAACCCTGTGATGTTATTTGACCCATAAAGTGTTGATCGAGCAAGTCCAAGCTTGACATGCCACTGTTATGTTTGTCTGATTAAGTGGCACAGAAATGGACCGCTGACTTGGAAAAGGTCAAAGAACGTTCTGAGGCTTTTTTTAGCTCGTCTTGTTACATGTCAACTTCTATCTGCATTCAGAACAAGGATAACAAGGAGAAGACCTCCCCATGACACATACTCAGCAAAGTCAACAATTTTAAAGAAATTTTTTCTGTAAATGTGAAATTTGCCATTCATTGGAATAAACATGACATGCAGTTCATTTTAGGTCATTGTATACTAAATACCTCTATCTGAGGATATATAAGAGTGGGAAATTAGATATAAGAAACGGCATCGGTTGAGTAATATTTCTTTAATAAAAAAAACAGTAGAGGATGAGGTCAAACGTTGCAGAATTTATATTACTCATGGGACGAGTTGCCACCATTAAAATGATGATTCTGCCAAAAATAAACTACTTATTCTCACTGATCCCTAATAAACCCTGTCTTACTTGGTTCCAACATTTCGAAAATTTTATGTAAAAATAAGCCATCACAGATAAATCTAAAACAAAAAAACACAACGGTGGTCGAGTTTTTATCACTACTTCTTATCCAGTAGACTCTCTGCCTTTCATCAGCTCCAGCATGGGTAGTCAAATTTTAACTCAGCTTTCCAAAATATGTGATTATTCAGTTAATTGAGGATTTAACAAAGTGTTACTTTTTCCCCATTAGTCCAGTTTGGATAACTTTTGTCCCCACAACAAATTTAAGAACTGAAAAAAAGAAACAGCATCTATGAAATCACTGTGTGTGAGTGTTCAAATGTCCTCACACAACACATTAATTTGTTCTCACACTGTAATTTTAGGCACACAATTTAGGCCGGACACTGGCGCCACCAGGCCCTCTGACCACCACCAGTAGGCAACGGGTGAAGTGTCTTGCCCAAGGACACAACGACCGAGACTGTCCAAGCTGGGGCTCGAACCGGCAACCTTCCGATTACAAGGCGAACTCCCAACTCTTGAGCCACGATCGCCCCTTACTATATAACTATAGCTAATATTTTAATGTATGACATGAATTAAATAATGCAATAAATAGGAGCGACATACAAGAATGAAATAATGCAGACTTGCATTTTTAAACTTGCATGCAAGATATTTGTTACTGATACATATTTTTATTTGAGCATAGGGTGTCTGTCAGATTTCCTCGAGGTCACCCATTTTAGTCCTGCTATGAAAAAATAAAAATGCAACATGTGTATTGTTCATCTATAAAATGCAAAAAATAAATATTTTACAAATTTACAAAGATGGCTTCAAGTCACAGAGGGTAGTCACAGAGGATGGTTGAACTATCTTTACTAAACACAGATATCTGTACTGTTTGTGAGTGACCTGTAAATCTGCAGCAACATTATTTATCCCATACAGTCAAAAAATGATCAAATCTTTAATGCTTGCTTTGCGTGTTGTAATCCATCCTTAAATCTGAGACTACAGTGTGAAGCTCAGGCACACAGCTTGTAGAAACATGATTATTATCTCAGTATTTCAGGATCTGAAGGAAGCTGTAATTCGTCAAAATGTAGCCGGCTTGGTGCATCATGACCTATTAGTTGTAACCATATGTACATTTCAAGTGTTTTTAACACTTTTCTATTAAGTGTAGCGTACAAGATTAAAATGTTTGTGAGTTGATCCTGGGAAACTGCCGTGGAAAACAGATGAGGCACTCTGGGAAAATAATATCTTAAGTTATTATGAGCAAAATGGCAGAATTAACAGCTGAATTAAGTTAATTAACACTCCAGGGCAGCAATCAACCAACATCTGTGATATGGTATACAACCTACAAAGAGCACTATAAATAAAAGGAACAATGTTTCATAGGGAGATTCGATCTGATCTGCAGAAGCTTTTTGTAACAAAGCTTCTGCAGATCAGTGATGTGATTGCACGACCCTGAGTCAAGCGATGAGGATCTGTGCACAGATGACCACGCCATGCATTCGGACCGTCATCCCTCGGGTTTCTGCTGGCGTGGTGACAAAGCAGCTCTGTGCAACAGCCTCTCAAAGAACCAGCAGTTCTCCTGCAGTGACAAAAACATACCAAACATGTGTTTGTTTTAACAACCTCAGGTCAGCCACAAGAAAAGTTTTTTGATTTCAACTTTAAAAAGATATTATTGCACTGAAGTGGTTAAAATAACCAGATGTTTGTTTTTCCTCAACAAATTAAAAGTTGTGTAAGAAAAAAGTCTAGTAGTGTCGTTTATCAATATCTGAAGTTCCAAGAAAAAGAGTTTCCATAGTTTTACTGAGTACCATAGCTTATATTCTTAGCATGTGCTGTTCCAAATGTGTCTCTCTGAAACTACTTATTGAAGGGAGATGCATGTCGATGAGATGCATTCCTGAAATATAGAAAAGTATCAAATGAATTACTCACTGATCAAGTAATGGAAGGTGCTGGTGTTGGCACAGGGTATTAACCTGGTTAATATGTTCAGGTCAGTGAATGCTCTTGTTTCTGTGACGGATGGTCGAACAAGGTTGTTTAATACATGTAAGCACTGCAGTTGGATTAAAACGGACCTGCTTTGATATTAAAACAGTTCCCAAATCTCTGTAACATATAAACCACCACCATAAACACGAGCCTGCTACCCCCAGCCATTGCTGTTGCTGCTGTCACATTGCATTTCTCTCCATGTCATCCTGGCCAGAGCTGCATCCCCACCAGGGACAAACTGAAGCTTCCTCAAAGAGAGAGAGAGAATGCCATGAAAGGTGCGAGTGGCAGCGCCAGCCAGTGTTTCCGAGTGCCAAAAGCCTGGAGGATGGGACTCGGGGTAAAAATAAATAAATAAATAACAACCCACTGCCTCGCCTCCATTTTACATTTCCTCTGTGCTCATTTTCTGAAGAGCTGCTCATCTATTTTGCCTGCCGAGCTCATTCAGAGAGGCCGCCTTGTTAAATAAGGCATGAGTCATCTACTGCACTCAGCACTGCAACGATGCGTCCCATTTCAATGTGCCTGTTATGAGCTGGAAGGCGGTTGTAGCTGAACTGTAAAGAGACAAAAATGGGGAAAATTAAATGAAAGTCAAGATGAAATTAAACCAATAAATAAAGTAAAAAAAATGCAAACATTGCCCTCACTGGGTTCTGTTTAGGTTAAATTCGTTTTACAGCGATTCATATTTGTATTACTTGAAGTTGCTGAGGCAACAAACAGTCTTAAATTTATTTCACCTGCTGCTTCTGACAGTCTTCAAGCCTTGAAGACAAAGATATGATAATATTACAAAGGTTACTTTGCAAAAGGACGTAGGCACTACAAAAAGGGTCTGCTCCCACTGAACACTGGACGTTGGACAGATGTGCAGATCGTGTTGGGCCCATCGGTCCAGGAACAATTCTTGACATCGATACAAAGTCCAAACATGGTCCACAGTTTGGACGTCCAACCATGACCCGACTTGGAGGTCGATATGATGTTCAGCATTAGAACTTTGGACTGGGTGGGTTTTAAGGGTGACATGTGGACGTCTATGACAGGTGCAGGGAATTTACATGATTAATCAATGTAATGTTAAAATGGTTGTTATCAATATGATACATATAAACAGGGATGATTTATAAACAAACATGATGTATTATGTGTTAGCATGTTGATTTATTCAGTACATGTGGGTAATTTTGGGGGTTGTTTTACATTTTCCTGTTATTTCCTGTATTTAAAAATATTTAAATTCGTTTTGCTTTTTCATAATAGAGAATTTGCATCATATATGGAACATTTTTACAAGTATCCTGTTTCATTGTGAAAAACTTTGTAAGAGGAAGTGAGTGTGTTTGTGATCGGTAGCCTTCTCTGAGAGAAGTACGAGAAGTTTGTGCCAGTGTGTTTGTTTGAACTGTCCAAGTCTGACTTTGAAAAGACCTCCACCACACCTGGACTGTAGGTAGGCCGTACATGCAGGTCCAAACCACGACACGAAAAAGATGTTGTTTGGAAACAACCCCTTCAGTGGACCAAAACTGGAAGCCCAAAAATGACTCATAAAAGACGTCACTTTGCGCAGTGGGTATAGGTCATTTATAACTGCACTTGTATCCCACACTCTAAGAAATGAAATACCGATGTTGTTTATATCACATATATTTTTTGCTTACATTTTAATAACAAATAATGTTTTACACATTAAATAGACAGGTTTCCTGCTACTACAGCAACAGTATGAGATGTTAAGGCTACAAAATCCTCCAGATTCAAATGAGTACAAGCCTACTTTAGAAGGCCTTTCATTATAAGCATGGCTTTGTGAATGTGCAGCGCTACAGAGACAAGCAGGGACCTTTCATCGCTCAGTTTCAGTCTGCCTTGGGGAAAATATCCATCCATCGAGTTTTTTGTTAGTATAAACCTTTTCTTATTAATACACTGTAAAATGACATTTGTACCTGGAGATGATAAAGAAATATACTTTATATACTTTGATGGTGTTAGCAGTTGTTTCTCAGTGAGAAAGCATAAAGTGTCACTGATGTAAGCTTAGCATAATAAACAAGAAGACTTTATTTGTTGTATTTAAGGTAGCAGAGTGGTATTATCTGTAAATGAGTTGGGACCAAGTCATTTGATATCTCAGGTATCGGTGCGTTTTCTGTTAGCCGTGAGCTAACTGTGAGCATACGGTTCAGACCAGAGGAATATTTTGAAGCCTCCACTGCTGCTACGAATGGTCGTCTGTGATCTGTGCTTTCACACAGCAGTCGCAGCAGTTCTGAGAACTGTCTCACTAATTTTGCGATGACCTCTTGGGGCATTTACATGCCCTGGGAATGAAAAAAACAACATTTGGATGGTACTATAAAATCTCCACATACTGATCCAAACCACTATAAAACGATTTATAGAAAATGTGTATCTTCAGACCACGGTTTTCAAGTAATTGCATTTTGTTTGAATATCAAGCAGTAATACTTTCTAACACGCATGTTTCATCAGGGAGGCCAGGCTGATGTGTGTGTTAGTTAACTCTCAGTCGGTTGCTTTTCGCGTATGGTCTTAGATAAGATAAATGGCACAAATCAAACAAAAGCAGAGAGCAGCAGAAAAGAGCTTTGTCTCCGCCAAAGGTCTGTGGACCGTCCCAGCCCGAGTCAAAGGTTGCGCTTGCCAGGCCACGTCCTGCACAGCCTGCAGCTACCGCACCACGTCAACATCGATGCAACCTCCCACGCCACCTGAGGTTCTCCCCCTCTGTTTTTTCCCTCGTCTGGGTCCAAAAGTACGACAACCGCAACAACATCTGCACTTTTTCCGACGTTGTGCCCCCCCGACCCCCCACCAGTGACGTGAAAAAATTAACTCGCCCCAAATGCATCAAAACAAAAGGAACTACCTTGTTTTGAAAACAAGAGTTGTAGACAGAGGCAGATATTTTTACCTGAGATTTTGCTGTGAGTGTGTTATAATGGATTGGATTTATATAGCGCTTTTCAAGGCACCCAAAGCGCTTTACAATGCCACTATTCATTCACTCTCACATTCATACACTGGTGGAGCAGAGTTCTGTAGCAACCTATGAAATGACATCTAAAAGTCTGCATGGAGACTAAAGAAGCTGAAGCCTGTTAAACATGCAAACATGTAGAACACAAGCTGCTTCCATATCTGTCACTTAGCAGCCTTCTCATATTGATTTGACTTCACAAATTATTCGTTCTTTTTTCTTCTACCTACACACTTCCATGTCTTCTATTAGCGTGGTGGTAACTCAGTGCTGCTTTTTCTTTGTTGTCTTTTTCTTTTCTTTTTCCTTTTTCCCTCTCAGCTTGTCTCACTGGATTAATGCAAGAATATTGATATTCCTGTGGTGAGCACAGGACCGAAGATGGAATGTGTAGCAGGTCAAGTCTGCTTTGCTTTCATCCTCATGCCTTTGAAGAGATAAAGAGACTCTAATTGCATTTACATAATCACACTAAGATAAAGTCGTGCACCAACTCGGAGCACATGTACATCCACGACCATTAGGTATGCACTCTCAAGAAGAAGGTTCAAGTGAACCTATTGATCAGGGTACATAATATTCTGACAGTTTCATGAAGATTCGGGGAACATTAACCATACTTCATGTTAATATCAAATATTTATAAAAGTAAGGTGTTCATATATAGGTTATTACTATTTGCTCCGAAGGTGATATGAATGTGCAAAGGTAATAAGATGTTCAGGTTTATCAGGAGAAATCTCTGCAAGAAAGAGCAAAATGCTGAAAACTAATATTGCGTAGCTGTCATGTGAGGCAGCACTGCACCCAAAGATGATGTTTGAAAGAACAGAAAAATATGTTGCATTTAGAAACTGTGGCACCTGCTTGATTCACCCAATGTATATACTATATATATATATAATATATATATAATGTTCTTCCTCCACCCCTCCAATTTTTGCACATGTCGAGGAGCGTGTCAGGATACATTTCACTGTGTCTTATACTTGTATAACTATGCATGCGACAAATAAAGAACCTTGAACCTTGAACCTTGATTCCTGAATTTGCACCATGTTGTAACAGTTATCCTTATTGTCAGTGGCTGTAACTGTGGGCTTGTTTATGCTGTCCCCCACGACTCAGACGCTGCATCAATGACATATTTTGTCATGAATTAAACTTCATGTAATTTCGGTTGCTCATCTTAAAATTTACTTGCATACAATTTTCTGATATTTATAATCTTTTCCTCCATTAATGTGCTCCTGCGTTTCCCAGAAACCTCAGTTTGGATAAAAGAGTTATGACAATAAAGAAAGTAAAGAAAATAGAATGCACTGCAGTAATGTTTCGATTCTCTCCTCCCTCACCTGCACTTGTGCATTAACATGACACAGTCCTCATTACTGACACAGCCCTTTATCAAAAAATTACATTTCTGCTGTTTTCTGGACAACTATTGGTGAATTATTACCTAATTCACCGACAGAAATATTCAGTCGAGTACAGTTTTATCACAATATGCTGTTCGATTTTATTCCACATGTGGTCCATGCTCAGTGCAACTGCACATTTTCATAGGTTTCTTACAGCTGGACAGAATGAGCCAATGACATGGGTGCAAAGCATGTTATTGTAGTAGGACGTGTTTTCAGTGAACAGCCATCGTCTGCATCATACTCACTACTGTTGGCAATAAAAAGACCTTTAACATATGAAGCATGTAGTCAAACACATCTGGATCATGTGACATGATAGAGCAAAATCTCTATATTTGTAAAAAACCCAGATTAGTAAAGAATGAGTGATTACGATGCAGTGTGGCGGTATTCGGTCACGTCACATTAAAAGGTCAGTGGAAATTCACTGGCGAGCAGAGGATGTTAGATTAATTTAAATGTACTTCTTTGTGCTGCTCCACAGAGCCCAGGTGAACATTAGATAAGTACAGAATAAAAAAAACTCCGTTGTCATGACAATATAAAGCTAAACAGCATACTGTTTGTCCTCAAGAGGAAAGTGCAGACAACAATGTTTCACTATGAATATTCTACAGAAAGGAACATACTTACAAACATACTCACTCATAAATGAACTGACATCTGGGAATGAACACTGGAGCTAAAAGATGGCGACAGGGGACATACTTGCAGTATTATTTCATATTTCTTGGCACAAAATATATTATATAGTGTTTTAAAATAGCAAGTTTGAGTTGGAGTAGAAGCAGATGCTACGGGGCAGGACTTTGGCTTATCCAAACTCTGCCTGGCATTAACCCTGGGTTCTCTCTACTACTGTTACGGCCCCTGGCCTCGGAGAAAGTGGGCCGGCCTTCCTGTATGGAAATTCAAGCATGCCAGGGCTCACAGATGATTGGCTGGCCGGGGAACTGTGCCCACCCAACTGGATGCAGATCACTTATGCAACTGCATGAGTGATCTACTGGTGTAGGCTGTCCCTTCTGCCTCTGTGTCGCTGCCCTTATGATTAGTGGTATTTGTATTTGCATGTGTCATTTGAACGCATGAGAGTACGTTGGCTTTATTTACCTGGCTAGTGAGTCGCTTCACTAACGGTTTTCAGTTTCGGTAATAAACTTCATGGTTTTTAATCTGACCCTCTTGGCTTTGGCTGGTGTCACGCAGGCGAAAATGGACTCAGGCGCAGACCAGCTGAACTAGAATAGCAGTCGTAAATGTATTTACAAAACACCACGTGAAAGTATATACAGTGTACAGGGCAAGGATATGCAACGGTCCAGGGGAAAAAGGGGAAAAGTCCGTATTTGTTTTCAGCACACTCACTCTCACGCCACGCCACGCCACGCCACGCCACCAGGGAAACAGATCGGGGTACGAACGAGTCCGAGAACGAGAGTAACTCAACAATCCAGCGAAGAAGCCTTTGCACCCTCAGCGTAAATAGCCCAGGAGTCCAGGTAATCAGGTAAATTCACGGCAGGTGCGAGGGTCAAGGGCGGGAGCCTAGCTGAGCTCCGCCCAAGCAGACATGTGAGAGAGAGGAGAGGGAGAGAGAGAGACACACAAACTAAAAACAACATGTAGCCTGAAACCAAGGAGACACAGAGACCATGACAGCTGGTTTATGTTACCCCCCCGTCGCCTAACAGAGCCAGGTCGTAGCATGAAGCTCATCCAATATATCCAGGATATCTTCACTTATCCTTGATGATGTTTGTCGTCCTGTTGAGGCAGCGGGAGCAATAAATGTCCCTCATGGAGGGGAGAGAGCAGCCGATGATCTTCTGTGCTGCCTTGGCTACTCTCTGAAGCCTCGCTCTGTCCGCCTTCGTGCAGCTGCCGTATCATACTGTGATGCAGTATGTTAGCAGGCTCTGAACGAGCGGTCGAAGGTCAGCAGGAGGTTGGAGTCCAGTTCGTACTTCCTGAGGACCCTCAGGAGGTGCAGCCGCTGTTGGGCCTAGCATTCAGACGTAGCATTCAGACGTAGCTTAGCTGCTGCTCCAGGCACAGAGTGGAGGGCTACGGCGATGGCGTCTTCTGTGGATCTGTTAGCGGTCAAAGTGTGACGGGAGGTAGCCCTTGATGTGCTGAAGGACTAGTCTAGGGGTGGGCAACTCCAGGCCTCGAGAGCCAGCATCCTGCAGGTTTTAGACCTCACCCTGGGTCAACACACCTGAATCAAATGATTAGTTCATTACCAGGCCTCTGGAGAACTTCGAGACATGCTGAGGAGGTCATTTAGCCATTTGAATCAGCTGTGTTGGATCAAGGACACATCTAAAACCTAAAGGACACCGGCTCTCGAGGCCTGGAGTTGCCCACCCCTGGACTAGTCTCTCGAAGCATTTGATGATTACCATCGTGAGGGCCACAGGGCGGTAATCATTCAGGCTAGTGATGGGAGACTTCTTCAGAACTGGGATGATTGCTGTGGCTGATTTTAGACAGGATGGGATGGCTGCCTGATCTCAGGAAAGGTTGAAGATTCTGGTGAAGATGAGGGCGAGCTGGTGGGCACACGCTCTGAGCACTTTGCCAGGTACTCTGTCGTACTGGACCGGCACTGTTCCTGGAGTTCGCTGCTGGGACCTCCTGGCTGACATCGTGGTCCATTGCAGTGAGTGGAGTGGTGGAACCAGCTGAGGGTGGGAGCAGGGCTGAAGCACAGTGCTGCTGTTGTGATATTTCAAAGAAGCAATTTATCTCCTCTGCCAGCGGCACACTCAGGTTTTCTGTTTTCACAGTACAGCCTCTGTCGTTTATGATGCCCACACATCCCGTGTGTTGCTGCTAGACAGGTGGGACTCGATGCTTCTTTTATGGTCTGTCTCGGCTTTTTTGATTCCCCTTCTCAGATCGGCTCAAGCAGCCCCGTGCAGAGCTCTGTACAGGGCTCTAGCTTGCTATCCTCCTCTAGTTTAAATCATATTTAATTGATGATTCTGTGTTCTGATTGTGTTAATTAGATGTGACAGTTTGGATGTCACAAAACTGGCTTAAATGAGTGATGAATCGACTAATTATTTATAATAAAGTCTGAGGGCCATGCAAAGAGAAAACCGAGGAGGTGAGTGCTGGGACAGTTTCCACACATGAGGGAGTCTGAATCTTTAATTTTGAAAATACACAGTTGTATCTTTTCCTTGTAACAGTTTATATTTTTAGACTGTAGATCATTTAATCTCAAACTTTAAGTCATGAAATTAGGACACTTTTTGTGCGTTTCTATCGACACGTGTGCAGTGCATGTCTGCTGCGCCCGTCTGTAGCACTCAGTGCAGATGGTGACAATTCAAAAAGGTTGAATCATGTGGAAACTGTCATATATTCATCTCCTGATCCAAACCCCCAGAAAGTGGATCATGTGTCATAGTTGGAAGAAAGAAGGCCTGGAGCCTCACCACTGGGAGGGCGTGCTCGAGACTTCAGCGCTCACACGTAACTGCAGTGTGAATCCAGAGCACAGCGTCTTCTCATAAAGAGGCATTCATGCACCCATTCAACGGAAGCTCATTCCTGAATATTCTATAACCCAAATGCTTTTATTTCTATATAGCTGCTTGCTAATTGCACCACTTATGTACAATTAGCAGAATGCATCTGACACATATGCCAGATCATTATCACTTTGCAGTAGAACAGCTAATTGAAGTCGACTGTGCACAATAAACTCTATGCTAGTCAACCACTTTGGAGACCTCACTGCCCAAATCTGTGAGGATGTCTTTCTTACAGAATTCTGATTATATTAATGCCAATGTTATAATATTTTGCATCATAACATTTCTTTCGTGTCCCTGCCTCTGTCTTTCTGGCCGTTCAACTCAGTTCAGATATGCGATGCTGTTAACTTGTTAAATGATTGATCGACACAGTCTCCTAATTAACGGGGGGATGTACTGCTCTGCTTTTTATTGTTTCTTTCTTTGTTTTGTTTTCTGCTCTTCACACTGTCAGTTAACCAACTTCAATATCCTTTTTGGAGTCTAACCTAACCTTCAAATATCACACGAAGTCTGATGTTCTGCTTGTTAATCCAACCAACATTAAAAATATCCATCTTACTGTTGCCTCCCATGAGCTCGATGCAGTCTGACCAGTGTCCTCCGACCTGTAGAATGATCATGACATCACCCAGAGAAACTGGTTTTACTGGATATGCTTTTTTCTGTAAAGTAGAGTTTCTGGGTCAGACCAGCCCATGTGGTACCAACCATCGTAGCACATTCAAAGCCACTTAAATCATCTTTCTTCCAATTCTGTGACGTTAGTTTGAAGTTCAGCAGGTGGTCTTGACCATGTCTACAGGGCTAAATGCATAGATGCTGTCATGTTGTGATTGGTTGGTTAGATATTTGTTTAACAACATCAAGCATCTGATTGGATGTTCCTTATGAATTGTGTCTATGTCTAATATATATATACATATAAGTGGCTTTCGGTCAGGGTGAGAAAGGCAATGAAATTTAAACCATAAACTCATCAGTTCTCAGAAACAGCATCTTCCTCTGATGAGACCCAATTTTCTGGTGCAAATCAAACTATTGTCTCACTGCTGTTTGAATGACCAGTTCCTTCAGGGAACACTGTCAACAGCACACATGAAAGGAACTCACCTCAAGGGTTTTGGGTTTTTTTCTGCTCACCCCCGACTGATCACGGTAAGGTTAGGGTCCCTGCGCCTTGACGTGCTGGCGGTCTCTTCCTGATAAGGTTGTTCTTTCATCACACCATCCCCACGTGGTGATCATCTGATTGTTAGAGTTTCCTCTCTCATGTTGTAGTCTTATCCAAAATTAATTCATCACATCATCAAAAGTCAATCTTTGAGATAACGTGCTTTGAGAATGAATGAATGAATGAATGAATGAAAGTGAATTAAACTGATTTGACTTCAGTTCAGTGTCTCTAACTACGGCTGCAAAAAAGACACCTTGTGGAGCCAGTGATTCAAAGGTCAAGAACACCCAATGAGGCTGATACACAACACAAAATGTCAACTTTAGACTATCAGAACATCCTGAGTCAAGTGATGAGATTTACAGGGGATTATGACCTATTTCTGATTATTCCCGAGGGACACATTGACTTGCCCTTCTGGTTGCCAAACAGAGAAGCCCGACAGTGGCTGTAGCTCAGGAGGTCGAGCAGGTCATCGCTAATTGAAAGGGTGGGGTTTAATGCCTGGGTATAGTCTACATGCCAAATATCCTCGGGCAGCATACTAACCCCACGTTGCTCTCTGATGCATCCACTGGAGTATGAATGTGGCGACTGTTAGATAGAAAGCACTTGCACAGAACAAGTGTAGAAAAAAATGCTGATGTGATTGAGGCAAGTTGTATAAAGTGCTCAGCTAGAGTAGAAAAACACTGCATAAAACCAGTCTATTTACCATTTAGAGGCGTGATTCGTCACTGCAAATAACAAGCCTCCCGTGCTGCACAGCATGATTTGCACCACTGCATCCAAGACTTTGTGCTTTGTTTGATGATGTAAGGCTTCGTGCATAGAGTTTCATGGAAAGGTTTCCATAGCTGAGTAGCTGCATGTGTTCTTGAGCATCTGAAGGCCACATGAAGCCTGAGGGTCTATAACAATTGACACACTTGTGCACTATGCACCTCAGCCTTCTCTGACCCTGCTCTGTGTTTTTAGATGGCCAACATTTCATGTCTGATTTAATATTCAAGGATGAGAGCAGGGTGGAGGGTTTTAGTGGTTGAACTGTGGCATGCCTAAAGTATGTGGGAGCAGGACAAGCTTTCAAGGATACGTTTATAATAAAACAAAAACTAAATACATTTTAAAAAAGCACCCACACATGAGGGCCTACTGATTTTTTTTATTTAAGAGGAAAATTTTAAAAACCGTGATCTGGTAGTGCAAATGCAGATCTTGATGACATTTTCATTTTTCTTTGAATAGCTGTGATATTTCCCAGGACGATTCCTCTTACTGTAATATATAAAATCAGCAAAATATGCAGCCCTGCCGTCCTTTATCATACCGTTTAAAACCATTATACACTCTTTCAGATGTAGCCTGTCCACATCTAGTTTATTAGCTTTCTATAACCGTTCGGAGCTTCAGCGGTCACTACAGATAGCTTATCCTGGGGAATGACTTCTGGAGCCACTTTTTCAAGTATTAACGCAAAGTTCACTGGAAAGATCAGCAAGCATGTGGCCTTACATTTGCGCTCTGTTGTTTTTCCCTGCCACATGATTCCCACTGATAGTGAATCTAGGTTCCTATCAGTTTGTAAATTGTCAGTGGAACCACTGTCACACTGTTTGGTTTATTCTCATCACCGTCACAGGTACCACTGCCTGCTCAGCCTGCTCTTCACCTGTTGTCTTGAGGGAACCCAGCAGCCAAACCAGTGCTTCCTCCAGGCTCCACAACCCCAACTGAGATTCATTCGGGCTCATTTCACACGTCCCCTGCCATATTCTTTTCCCCGGGCAGAGAGCAAGGCCCATAAAGACATGGATGAATATAGCTGCAGTGAGCGGGCTGACATCACATGAAATCCTATGGATTAAGAATGGGAGACTGCGCATACTAGCTAGCTCCTGTGTTCACTGAGATATTCAACATCTCTTTATCTCAGTCGGTGATCCCCACATGCTTCAAAGAGTCCATCATTGTTCCTGTCCCGAAGAAACCCCACCCTGCTTCTCTCAATGACTATCGCCCTGTAGCCCTCACCTCAGTAGTGATGAAGTGCTTTGAACGCCTGGTCAGAGACTTCATCATTTCTTCACTACCAGACACACTGGACCCACTACAGTTCGCTTACCGTCCAAATCGTTCCACAGACGATGCCATCTCTCATCTCCTCCACACATCACTCACTCACTTGGACACTAGAAGGGGGAATTATGTTAAAATGCTCTTCATAGACTACAGCTCTGCATTTAACACCATAATTCCCTCCACACTCACCACCAAGCTGGAGCATCTGGGACTCAGCTCATCTATGTGTCAGTGGATCTCCAACTTCCTAACTGGCAGACCACAGGCAGTAAGGATGGGCGGACATGTCTCAGCCTCCACCACTCTCAGCACTGGAGCCCCCCAGGTGTGTTCTGAGCCCCCTGCTGTACTCTTTGTACACATATGACTGTGTGGCCACTACCAGCTCCACCACCACCATCAAGTTTGCTGACGACACCGTCGTGGTGGGCCTGATCTCTGATAACAACGAGACGGCCTACCTGAAGGAGATTAGGAATCTGGAGAACTGGTGCCAGAGGAACAACCTCCTTCTAAACGTCAGTAAGACAAAGGAGCTGATAGTGGACTTCAGCACTAAGCAGGAGAGGAACTACCAGACCCCCGTCATCAACGAGTGCCCAGTGGAGAGAGTGGACAGCTTCAAATACCTCGGAGTTCACATCACGCAGGACCTGTCATGGTCCTGTCACATCAACACCGTGGTGAAAAAGGCCCGACAGCGTCTCTACCACCTCAGACGCTTGAGAGACTTCCAACTGCCCTCCAAGGTGCTCAGGAACTTTTACTCGTGCACCATAGAGAGCATCCTGGCGGGAAACATCTTAACCTGGTTCGGGAACAGCACCATGCAGGACAGACGAGCTCTACAGAGGGTTGTGCGGTCAGCTGAGCGCACCATCCGCTCCGAGCTCCCTGACCTGCACTCAATCTACAGCAGGCGGTGCTGGACCAAGGCCAGGAAGATGGTGAAGGACCTCAGCCATCCCAACAACAGACTGTTCTCTCTGCTGAGGTCAGGAAAGCGATTCCGCTCCCTGAAGACCAACACAGAGAGACTGAGGAGGAGCTTCTTCCTGCAGGCGATACGGTCTCTCAATCACACCACCACACAGTACTGACCCACACATACAGTTCTTACACACACACTGGACTTTCTGGACATTGTTTTCACTTCATTACTTAAATCACGCTGCTGTTATTGTGTATATATTTATTTATATTTCTTCATACATTCTTATATAGTTCTATATTGTGTATTTTGTTGTACAGTTATTTTATTTTCAACTTTAATTTATATATTTTATCTTATTCTTTCCCAGTTAAATTTACCCTTCATTCTAATTTGTGTTGTACAGTTATTTCATTTTTAACCTTAATTTATATTTTATTCCTTCCTAGTTAAATTTACCCTTTTTAATTTTTCATATTTATTTCCTATCTTATTCATAGCCTTTTCCTTTTTTGTTTTCTTTAGGTCACGAGCAGTTGTCCAAGCGTTTCACTACATATCGTACTGTGTATGACTGTGTACGTGACAAATAAAATTTGAATTTGGGATGTTACTCAAATTCATCTGTGTGTGATGGCAGGCGAGCGAAAACGCTTAGAAATATAGCGTGTATCTGCTTCAGGCAGACGTCCTTCAGATTTTGCTGTGTTTTTGAGACAATAGACTGATTTTGTAATTGTCTTGTCGAAATTTAGGTCATTGGAGATTTCTGGTCTGATTTCAGGATTTAAACATCACGCTTTCTCGATAGAGAAATCTTTTCTTTAGGGTTGAAAACCATAATTTCACACTTTTCTGAGTTCAGTCATAGCATGTTTTTTGAGTGAGTGCAGGAGACCTTGATGCTGTGGTGACCCTGATGTGAACAGCTGTTTATCATCTGTACCAGTGACAGGAAGTATTATGTAATCTGAGCCAGAAGGAGGCACATTTCTATCCAGCACACAAGATGGTTTCATATGTCAGTTATTAATGCCCTGTCAGCACAGATGGGCAGTAAGGTGTTAAAAGTAGTGTGTTACTGTAATCCGATTACTATTTTCAAGTAACAAGTAAAGTAAGGGATTACTATTGCATAAAAACATAATTAGATTACTGTTTGTGGTGTGAATGAGACACGGCGGGTCCAGGGATCATAGGTTTGAGCCATTTTATTCAATATATGTCACAACACCCCGACCCCGTGTTTTTAACTAGGCGGGCGTGACCACGCCCCACCACACTGTTACTTTCCCGTAAGCACGCTGCATTACTCCGTTACTATTTGTGAGAGTGTCTCATGACAATGACATACAAGCGTGCGACATCCACGTGGATAATTATGCAGAGAAAAAACGGCCGAAGAGTAAACTTTTAAAAGTAAGTACTGAATATGATGTCACCTATTTATGTGCGAATGTTTAATAATGAAGAACATTAAAACATTCCTGTTGGCCATATGTCGGCAGAGTTATGTGACATTAGTGATGTTTGTACTAACTTGGTTTTAAAGCCTTTATTTTAAAATATACGCCGTTCAATAGCTGAGCTTAATCCTACAGAGAATGTGATGATTTCATGGATAATTAAAGTCAGCACTGAGATAAATTTAGTAATGCCAACATATTAAAAGAACAATATTTGTCTCTTATATATAACACATTTTCATATACAGCGTCTTTGAGTGAAGATTTAAGGTGATAAGAAATATAAATAATATAAATAAATGCAGCTTGAATCTTTACTGAAGCTCAGTGTTTGAAACAGAGTCATTCACTGCTGTAATAACTAATAATGATTAATATAATAACTATAATATTGGCCATATTATATTTACACTGACTTTAGTCTCATGAACAACATCAGCTATTTGTTATTTACGAGCTGATCTTAAATAACTGTTCAGCACAGAAATGAATCCCAACAATCATGTTTTACAGTCCTGTGGTCTCAGCCTCAGATACTCATCAAATCACACAAAGCTCGTGTAGAAACAAATGTACAAAATATGTTCTCCTTCATTTCTGTCAAACAAAGCTGTATGTAACGTTTCCAGCTGTTAGTATCATGGTTGCTAGGCAACCTGAGCAGCGCGACGGAGGCTAGACCACCCATTTCACAAGCCTACAAGCCTCGCACTTCTGGCTGGCCTCAGCGGTCTTTGAGTACGCGGCCCTTGAGGACCGTTAAGGCTGCAGACCCTGAATTGGGATACAGCCATGGAGAGCAGCAGAGAGTACGACCATGCAGTGTTTAAAGCGTGGAAGTTGTGGAGCAGGGAAATTATTTTACTGCTATTGTTAAATAATTGTCATCATTACCATTGCATTAATAATATAATCTGGAGTTTATATTGCATTCAGATGTTTAAACAGTGTGTGTCTTTCAGAGAGACTAAGTTGCAGGCTGACAGGAAGTTGCAGGTTTGCAGAGTGTGCCTTTTGCAGAACTGAAACCGAAAGCAGAGTCTAAGTGTAGGTTATTTTGAGGAGCATTTGAGGACGAGACACAGACAGTTAAGAGGTGACACAAAGAGCATGTGAGGTCAACACATACACACATATTAGTTAGACTTATTTAGAGGAGAGATCAGTTATGTCTAGACAAGAAAGAGGAACAATTCACTTTGAGACAAGAACGGAAAGTACCAAGCCATGAAAATAGAAGATGATTTTCTGGGTGAAAAGTCATGATGATGTTGATCTGATCTATGTATAAAATGTACCGGTGACGCATGAAGGGGCGTCAGTAAACAAACCCTGATGCTATAAAATATCTGTTCATGCTTTGATTAAGTCGAGGACTACTGGCTGTCTGCGTACAGAGTGTCTTCCCACACGTGTGTTTATTAAAATCATTGTTTGACCAAAGAGCTTCTGGACCAAGAGTGGTTTGTGCTCTCCCTCCTCAATTTTGAACCTTAACAAAGTATTCACATTACTTTGGGTTTGATTCTGTAAAAAGTGACACAAACATTAGCGTCCACTGTACACTCTGCACGCTGCCACGGGAATGTGACATTCACAGAGAAACCCCTGGATCTAATTACTATTTTCAAGTAACTTGCCTGTCAGTATGTGGGAGTCAAGTCCTGCTGAGAATCCATGAAGGCAGGGATGGTGTTTTATTTTGATGGGGACACAAAGCACACGCAAAGACAGACTGGGATCATATCAGGGTTCAAGGTTCAAGGTTCTTTATTTGTCACATGCATAGTTATACAAGTATAACACACAGTGAAATGTAGCCTGACACGCTCCTCGACATGTGCAAAAATGGGGGGGGGGGGGGGGTGTAGAGGAAGAACATTATATATATATATCTACATATAGTATATACACTGGGTGAATGTGCAGTAGTAGCAGCAAGCAGGTGAATTCTGTACATTAATATGAATAGACATCTGACTATTTTACAGGATAGACAATATAAACGTATTTAAAATTAAAGGAATTGAAATGTACATTGTGCCTTGGTTTAGTGTCTGGAAGAGTCCTGACTCAGTCAATTATAGATGATGTGAGAGTGCGGGTGTGTGTGTTTAGGGCACGGATGGCTTGGGGATAGAAGCTCCTCTTGAGTCTCTCTGTCCTTGCCCGGAAGATGGGGAACCTTCTACCAGATTGCAGAAGTTGGAACAGTTTGTTGCCAGGATGGGACGGGTCCTTCAGTATCTGCGCTGCTCTAGTCCGGCATCTCCTGGTGTAGGTGTCCTGAAGCGGGGGGAGAGCAATCCTGCAGCAGCGTTCTGCTGTACGGATCACTCTCTGGAGAGCTTTTTGGTCCTTCACACAGCTGTTCCCAAACCACGATGTCATGTTCTGTGTGAGGATGCTCTCCACAGCGCCTGTATAGAAAATCCTGAGGATCTTTGGAGAGACCCTGAACTTCTTCAGTTGTCGTAGGTGATACAGGCGCTGCCTAACCTTTTTGGTCTGGACCTGAATGTGGGCAGCCCATGTCAGGTCTGAGGAGATGTGGACACCAAGATACTTGAAGGACTGCACCCTCTCCACTGGAGCTCCATTGATGATCATGGGCTTGTAGTCTCTGTGCTGACCCCTTCTGAAGTCCACCACCAGCTCCTTGGTCTTGCCGACGTTCAGCTGGAGGTGGTTGTCCTGGCACCACGATGCCAGATTCTTCACTTCATCCATGTAGCCCGCCTCATTATGTAAAAGAAGGAAAGGGGTGGGGGGCGTTCAGAAGACCAAAGTGTGGTGGTCCAGGCCAGGTACACAGAAAGACAGGGAGCAGGATTTATGTGTAAGTGTGTCGGGATAAAGCAGCAAAAATGCAAAATGAGCAGCATCTGGCTGCATTTCAGTGACCCTGCAACGCTGAGTGCAGAATTTATAAAATCTCGAGCTGGCTAACGTGATCCCTGTTTTTATTTTGAACTCCCATTGCGGAGGACAAAAAGGTTTCAAACTTATCCAAGCCTTACACCTCACCTGTGTTCTCCCCAGGGGTAGTTAATCCATAAAAATAAGGCTTTTATGGAAACACTGAATAAAAAATTGGTTCCTTAAAAAAGACACAATTTACAGTTCAGATTTGCATGTAGGTTATTTTTTGCAACATTCACAGTGTTGTGTTGTAATGAGTCTCACAGGTCTGAATGTGTGACTGAAGTTATTCATCTTTGCTTGTTTGATCTGCTGATCACCACAAACAAGCAGAAATTTGGAACTTTTTTCTGTATTTTCATGCATTTTTCATACTAGGAGAAACCTCCCATTTGCACTATAGTGAAATGACAGAATGCATTTAGCTTTTATTATAAAAAGTTGTAAAATGAGTTTGGACCCTTTTTTTCCCCCTTTACTCAGATTCATAATTATCAAATAACGCGATGTTGTCCTGTCAAGGTTTTTGTAGTTAACTAGAACTTTATGAAAAAAAAACTACATGTTAAAAAATCTGTTTTTTTTTTGTTTAATTATTCAATATTTTGTGGTAGCTCAGCGGGTTGGAGTAGTTAAGCCACTAACTGGAAGCTCGATCCCAGGCTGCTCCAGTTTCCATACCAAAATATTCCAGGTTTTGTTCCACTTATTTCCATCTCACCATTTCCAGCTCAGTAAAGGATTTTGCATGGGGGTTTTCCAACATAACAATCTTCCCAGAAGCACTGAAATTGAAATAATAGATGGAAGAAAAACACATTCATCCAACTTCAGGCTTCTTCTTTTCTGGCACAGAGAGAAAAAAGCACCAAGAAGGAAAGTGTGCTGTCTCCCTGTCCGATTCAGCTGAGGGAATTTTAATGAGCATCCGGTGAAGGCCTCCTTAACAAGAAGAGAGGGGTGAAACAATGACAGGCAAAGTGAGGCAGGAGAGTGTTTTGGAAGCTGTAATAGGTTGGAAAGGATGTCTTTTAAGATGCTGATGATGAGAGGGATTGGTCGAGCATAGCTGACATGACAGAGGGATGAGAAAACACGAGGAAGTTTCTCCTGTATTTCTTTCTTTTCCCAGCTGATCGTCTGTGTAACCAAATATGATCAAATATGATACAGAACTAAAGGTATAATATGTGATTACTGAGTTATTTATTCTTAGACATGTATGCTTTGATATTTGGATTATGGACAGCATGAGTGGGATAGTCTGGATGCTTTTTAAAATAATAACTTTAATACTTTTAATTATGAAGTAACTTTATGCAAAGTGAAGTAAAGAGAAAAAATAGCACCAGTTCAGTACTTGAGTTTTATTTAGGTTGATAGATGTTCAGCATCAGGACTGGGACAGCTCTGTGGATTTAGACTTAATGTAATACTAAAATGATTGTCTTTGATTTGCTAAGTGGGGCAAGAGTGAGGATGCAACTGAAAAACTGTTCTGTAGGTGATTTACTGATGGTGTTCTTATTTAGAAAGAATGATGCAGGCAGTGAACGGTTGTGTGGTAGAAAGGAGGACCCATATGGGCAGCAACCTCTATTCATCAATGTACAGCTCACTGTAAAGAGTTTACATAACATACACAAAGGAAACTGAAAACTTCCACTTACTGAAATCTAAATTAGCCCGAGACAGCACCCGGTCTCAGTGCAGTTACAAGAGCTTGCTTCACTCTTACCACGTCTGCAAGACTTTATCTCTGTAGGTTCTGACGAGTGTGGACTGCAAGCTCTCCATACAAGTCTCTTGTTGGGCCAGCATCCATCCTGGGAGTGCTGCTGTAGCCTCCACATGCTGGCCTGTGGAAATGCTTCCTCCCTGGGTCGCCTTTATTTCCCAGCCCCAGTGTTTCTTCTAATTTGCGCAGAAGAATTCAAGGATGCAACAAGGTAAAGTCCAGTTTTATTTGCCTCTTGCTGCTATCTCAGGATTAATAAAAAAAACCCATAAATAAATAAATAAAAATAAAAATCTTAGATTCCAGAATGAAAGCAGGAAAGAAACAGCTGTTGTTATCACGGTTCCGAATAGATAGATATCTTCAGCGTCCTCGATCGACAGTCCCGCCAGGCACACGATCCTCCATTTCTGCCACCCGTCCATCGTGTATCCGGCAGGGAAAGTCCCTCCAGGGCACTCGGGCTCTCCCGAGCCCAGATTTCTCGTTGAGAAAAGGGTGTCAATAGCATTCAGAGACCAGTTGATCAAATCCATAATTCTCTTTTAGGTTTTAGAGAACGACAGTGGGAGGCTATTCCAGGGAAAGTAATGCACACAAGACAAGACAAGGACATAGAGGCTAAGCAGGGAAGATAAGGGTGAGGAGGAGAGGAGAAAAGTGCGACTGCCTTCGCTGAGAGCTGAAGAAGAATCCTCAACATATTTCCATTTGTTTTGCGATTTTTAGTGGAGCCATGCTTAAATCTAGTTGTACAGCTGATGAATGATATGTTTACCATTGATTTTTACATATCTCCCCAAGTCGTTTGAACCAAAGCCCGCTAAATGCAGTACACAATGATTCTTGTGTAATAGAAAAAGAAAAACCAGTAAAACACAAGAAGAAAAAACGCTTATAAGGTGTCCCATCGATGACACCTGACTGTTACTGCTGACATTTTCATCCTTCTTGTCTCCTGTTAGCTTCACCACCTGTATTTTATTTTACAATCACATGTATGTTTGATTGCAGAAGCACCCCTGCTACTTCCAGTTAGTCACTAAGGCTTTCTCTCCTGTTCGTCATTTCTTCTCTAGTTGATTGGGGCTCTTTTCACTCAAAATGACATTTAATACCTTGCATATGCTTATCCTCTTATTGAGAAATCATCCATGTGTGTTTCTGATCATTATAGGCAGCCTACATAACTGAAGGTAGTCCAACTTTCTGTGCGCCTCACCTTCCTCCACACCAAGACACGTGCAGTTTCTTTTCATTATTCAATCCACCACTCCAGTGCTGCTTTCATTTTGTTGCATTGCATCTTATTTCTTCTGTCTTCAGTTCATCGCGTACATTGCACCATTTTCAGGTTGGGAGGGGCGAGTGTACTATCGGGGTAATAGCTGGCAGGTTGCAGACCAACACCGTTTGCTTTCCGTCCTCCACAAAGATGACTTTAGTCTCATGGCAGTGCATATAACCCCACATAACTGACAAATATGGTGGCGTCTTCATTGACAGACTGCAGTAACCCTTCACATTCTTTACTGGTTGCTAATTCAAGACACATTTCAGTTTGTAAGTTGCTACCTCTGTCTGTTCTATGGTTTATTTTGAAAAGCTTAACGATGAAGAAATAGGTGAGCGCAGCTTCAGCAGCCTCACAGGGCTCCCTCTTGTCCACAAGTGGACTGCTGGTCTCTTCTTGCAGTTTCAGCATCATCCTGTATCCGTGTGTTTGCTCACTATTTTTGCGTGTCCATGTTTTCTTTTCCTGTTGCTTGTGAAGCTTGCACACAAGGCCTCACTTAGTCAACTTTCAGCCTTACTACAAGATAGGATAAAGACAATATGTCATTCATGGGGAGGTTCTTTGCCAATAGACATGTCGAGGTTGGAGTGCTGGTTTCTGTCAACACTTCTAAACAGAAGACTAACAACAAGGGCCTAACCTATGCTGGACAGAAAAGCTTCAAAGCAAAACAAAAGAGAAGAAATTCTGGCTCTACCACTAACAAAACCCCTAATATCCTGCTGCTGTGTGTCTCACTGATGTTTTTCTCACTTGCTCCGGTCTCAGTCAACTCCTATCCAGTGTCCTACATATGACTATGCACTGCAGATAGCAATCTTCTTTTTCTATAAAGTCTTTAATCTGTACGAATCAACTGATATCCTGATGAATCCAACTGTATCAGAGGAAAGATGATTTTTAGGACACTTGCGTGTGACATCGGCTAACAGCATTCTCTTAGCTTATAACCAGCTGCTGTTGTTGTTTTCAGCTGTCTGGAGATGACCACCAAGTTTGCAGAGAAATAGCATCTCCTAAACTAGTGTTGAACTGACATCCATGTGCAGAGAGATGTGTGTCGGGGGATGGATGTGTGGCTTCATCAGCCTTTGTTAACATCTACACAAACATCTGAACAACTAGTAGCTCCAATATCTGCAAGAAGTAACTACTATCGCAACTAGGGATTGACAAGGTACAACAAAAAAGAGGTCAGGTCAGGAGGGTGGTCTCATCATCCCTACACTCTGCGAATGGGTACTAAGCCCTAAGAATACCTGGTACATTGAATACCAGAGCAGCTGATCTGAAAGAAAAGATCAGGTCTAAGGTGGAAATCCTGACCCTCTATGGCTGACCAACAAGACTATATGACGTACCCTTTGAAAGTCTATGAAAATGTGAAAGCTACAAAAAGATGTAATGCTGTTTATGGATGAGATACACCCAGAATGGCTAACTGAAGGCCGGACCACCTTGATCACCGAGGATGGGACCGGTCCCATCCATCTACCGGCCAATAACATGCCTCAGCACAACGTGGAAGCTCCTGTCAGGCCTCATAGCAGGATACAAGTTAGATACAAGTTCTGGGTCTCAGAGGTACTGTTACTGTTGTCCTGTTGAATTCACCTTAAATCTTCGACTACTCTCCCGCTCAGTAAAAGTCAAACTTCCAAAACTCTGTTCGCTCGAGTACTAAGTGTTTTTGGCTTCTTCTGAATGAGTACAGCTGTGTGCCGCTCGCATGATTTCCGCCTGCTCATCATCAGAACGCCTTGTGCCTGCCGGCTTCTTTGTGATTCTCTATTCAAAGATGATCTGCACCCCTTAACCAGCACTTGCCTTTTCATCACTTTGTCCTGTTCTCCTCCTCTTCCTCCTTCCCCTCCTCCTCCTCCGTCGTTGAGCAGTAAAGCCGGTATATAACTCGTCTTTTCCTGATGACTAAACTCTCCACAATTCTAATACCACACTCTGAATTAATATGGAAATACAGGGCAGTAGAGGAGTGGAGCATTAATCCAAGTGCTTTCACCTTCGTGCACTCTCAGTAAGACAACTTTTTCCTTTGCTAAATATGCGCCCTGTACTTGTAAAACAAACCTGCATCCACTTTAGATGAATAACCACTGGTGAATATGCTGGGGCTCATAGCAGGGGTGGAAGTGGCACTTTTGTTTCTTCTTTTACTCCAAGGTTGGGAGCACAGTAAGGTGGCAGCAGGCAAAGTACCCAAGTAGCATATCTGGAAGAAGTTAGAAAATTGGTGCTCAGGAGCTGCTACCATTGGGGTCTGCCTCCCTGCCTGGTGCTCAGCACGGCTCCAAAATGCTCATTTGTTTCTCAGCCTTATCATACATTGGTTTTCTACCCTGGTGAACACACAGATACAGAGCGGAGGTACACCTGGCAGATCCATAAAAAGACAGAAAAAACCTGTTTCCTTAAGGAATCAGATCCAACTACAGAGTTACTGTCTGCTGCAACAAGGCTGCGGCTCTGTTGGAGCCGAGTATTCATCCATTCAGTTTATTCTCTCCAGCACACATTTACACAAACTCACTGACCCCTCAACTTCAGTCATTTTACACAATCCCAAAATACACACATACGCACACGTAAATGCACAGACACACACACAAAGAGCTACAAAAACAAGCCAACAGACGGTCATGTGCATGTCTGGATTCTGTAGTTTCTTCTTCTGTGGCTGAGTTTAAAGAGTTTGAAATGACAGGTTGCTGTCATGTGAGGCTGCTGCTGGTTAAGTTTGGTCCAACACCATGAGCCCATTTTAATCATTATATATTATTCTACACTGATTTCAGCCGCTCATATTCAAACCATTAAGAGATTACTGCTTTACACAATAAGGGTCCCCTATTTTTAACAAGTTGTTCTTTTTAAGCTAAGAAGTTGAGCTTTGATGTAATCACTGTCTGCTTGTGCAGACTGGAGATGTGCCTGTCACTGACGTGTTACCAGTTATTCACAAGTTTGTTTGATTACTTAGCTATAATAATGTTTGGTAATTATAAATGTATATTGTGTTTGTTAAATGATTCTTTCTTGGTTGGTTGAATTTAAGAAAATTAAAATCAACTAAATATATATGTGTTCACCCAATGAGAAGCAAGTACTTGAAAACAGTGTCTCTATTGCTGATGCTCCACACCCCAGAAAAAGGTCCAATCAAAGCAAGCAGGACAAACATAGGAAGGTTTTGAAGCTCACACATTTTCAGAGCTCGTTGTAGAGCCTCTTTTTTTGCATTCATATAATGTTTTGAGTGTATAGTAAAGTAAAAAAGTCGCAAAAGAGGAAAAGAATAATCAAATTACCAAAATTCTACATTAAACATTAAAAAAAAAACTTTAAAACTGGTCCAAGCATTAAATGAAATAACCAAGTGCTGCTGAACACAGAGACACAGAGCAACGGTACAACATGTCTCAACTTAGAATATGAAAACGTAATTTGATGACAGCAACACTTTCAACACTTCATGTGTTGTCTGAATATAGTGATATAATTTCATGGGGGTAATTGTGTAGTTATTGGTGTGTATGTTCCAAATAATTCTTCTACTATCTCACCTTATAAACTCATCCCTGAGGTAAAATGTTAACCAGAAAAAGCCATAAAGAGTGGGACAAAAGCTCTCTCCTCTGCTCCGATGGTGCTTTGTTGCATGCCTTCCCACTGCTTCTTCACACTCCTTTCTGACTCCTCTCGGCAAAGTCAGTCACAAAAGAAGCGAGGCAAAGCTCAAATGACAAACCCACAGGATGTGACTCAGCTTGCTCCACCATGAAGAATAGCAGGGATTGAATTTATGTTGTAGAAAGGCGTAAAGGCACAGCTGGGGGCCTGAGAAGTTTGAGTCTTGAACTGTACAAGATCATTTTTGAATTGGAAATAATGTAACCAAAAAGCTCTTTGAAGGTGGCCATGGTATGTTGGAGTGCTACATGTCACCTTGTCCTTGGATCAGGTTCACGGTTAGGAAAATGTGTTTTTGAAATATCAAACAGAGGTGTTTTTTTCAAAGGGCTTCATGATTAGAACCATTTTGTTCCATTTACTTTAATGTTTATTCTCAAACAGTCAGAATATTTTCATTTACAAGAGTTGAAATGCCATAAATGAATGAATGAAGCTGAAATAATGTGAAACAAAACACTGAGCTAAGATCAGATACATCCTGACATTCTGAATATTTTGCTGCCTAATTTGGTAACACAGACAGTAACACTGGAAACAGTCCTATCAGTGTATGGGTAACAAGAAAGTCTAGATTTGCTTGCTTCTTACTGTCTTTGAGGCTCGGGACCAGCACTCCTGCTGCTGGACAGAAAGACATCAGTAAGTATTTTGGTTTTCCAATATATTAGCAACTGTCAGTGACATTTATATTAATCAGGCTGAGCTTTAATCATACTTTAGATCAGCCTGTTTTACTTATTGTTTTATTTGTGCTTTGGTTTGGGGAAGTTGCTTCTGTACTGATCTTTTCCTGTCTTCTGTTATTAGACTTGAGATGTGACTGCACAATGCTGTTGCTGGTGACTCCAGTTAATTCTACAAGACATGCTGTGTAAGTAAACAAACAACAACAGTTTGTCTGCATTTCTTGAAAGATCACATCCCCAAACTTAGTTTAGAGGGTCTACACTGTATATAGTGAAGTCTGCAAGTTTTCTAACAGCAACATTTGTTTTTTGCACATCATTAGAATGAAAGTTATTGGCCATGTTTGCATAGCCCTTTTTAAAATGATGCTTTCATGACATTATTGTGTGTTGGGTGGTGGTCACGGTTATCCAGACTGACAGTGGGACATTGAATGTCACCTCTCTGGTGGGGAGGGAGCCTGAGATTAACTTTAATTGGAGGAGTCTGCTTTTATACCAAATGCAGAAAAATTTTTTTAAGAAAGCAATTAAGTTCATGTCCAAAAAATGAACAGTGCATTTATTTACAGTGGGGGTAAATGTACACCACGCAATAGGTCTCCAGAGTGCTCCCTCAACTCCTGTGTTGTGCCTTCTCCCAAGTGCTGGTATTCCGTGCTCTCTGCTCCTGTGCCTACGCACACCCTGTGCGTCCTGCAGTCCGCTCTCCTGAGGAAAAAACAACAGACACCGCCGTTATGGCACCAACTCCAGCAGGCATACACTGACCAGTACTTTAAACACTGACATGGAGTCTAACTCAACGATCCTGCGCCGGAGGAAGCTCCATCGCACTGTTAAGTAGCTCCCCCGATCAGAAGCAGGTGTGTGAGAACCTAGGCGTGACCGGCAGCCGGCAGGGCCACGCCCATCAGGCCTGCAGGTGGCTGTCCTTCAGCCACACCCGCAGACACCCACACGTACACCCACCAGCATGGAACACAAGAGCACAGTGCAGCAAACATACATCCAATACAATAATAATAATAATAATAATAATAACAATAACAGCAATAGTAATGCTACAGGTCCACACTGCTCACGGACCCCAAGTCCCCGCAACCGGGTCCGTGACAATCAGAGACTGCACTTGTGACAGAACAACAAATATTTTATTTTGATTATATAAGTAAGCAGAGGTGTGGACTCGAGTCACATGACTTGGACTCGAGTCAGACTCGAGTCATTAATTTTATGACTTTAGACTTGACTTGAAAAAATGTTCTAAGACTTGTGACTTGACTTGGACTTTTACACCAATGACTTGGGACTTGAATTGGACTTGAACCGGTTTACTTGAAAAGACTTGATATTTTACCCCAAATATAAAATTTAACATGCATATTATATAGAGATTGAAAATGTGACGTCATTCACGGGTAGAACCGCAAAGGATTCTGGGAACTCGTGGCAAGCGGTACTAGCGCACGCAGGCTTTCAATTAAAATCAGTTATACAGCGATAAAAAGAAACACAAAAATGTCAAGAAGCTGTTGTATTATTAACTGCAATAGCCGGTCGCATGACAGCCACGGGAAGCCGACGGGTAAAGAGATCGGTTGTTATCAGATTACGTCGTTGAAGAGAAATTGTTCGAGCCATGTTTCCGAAGTAACAAAGAGGCGACGGATGGCCTGGATTGCAGCCATTCAAAGACCAAATATAACGTCCCAGAACCCTCCAGCTCACAGGTTAGTCTGCTCCAAGCATTTACACGAAGGTCAGTGTTTTTTAGTAGTTAATACGTCATTTTCATAACATAATTGGTGATATAGGTTACAAGCAAGTCTGGCGCTGAACAGAAATTGTCGCGCTATGCTCCTTTATTTATTGTGCATAAATAGTGAATTGTCCTGACACAATATTGCGTTTCGCTTCTGTTATTATGGTACATTGACAAAAACATATACTTTTATTCACAGGATAAAACAGGTTTTTTGTATCACTAATTGCCCAGTACGATTACAGCATACAATATTATTGTCACTGCTACATTTCTGTGATGGGTACCAGAAATTATTTCCACTACTAATTAATTACCGTTGAGCTCAAAGGTTATATTAATAAACGGTTAAGGAATGTGTATTTATGACGACAATTTGTGAGACTGGTAAACTTATGATACGTACGATGGTCTTTCGTTCTACACGGTGCATTTCAAGGTCCTGCACCCATCCGTCGGTAAACTGTACCTGGGCTTGTTGCAGTGACCTGAAGTTACTAAACTTCATGAGTGTATGCACTCACTCCAAGAACCGTATGATTATAAATATGCATATAACTATGCTACGATGAGATAGCTGACTTCATCTAACTAGCAAAAGCAAATGTTGTCCAGGCTACGTTGGTGATACAGTTTTTTTAATGTGTATGATATTTTTGTCATGCGATTTTAAAGCTGGTCCTACAACCGCATCCAAGAATAACATGCAGCTTATCTCGGAACTGTCGGTGAAAATTATTCTTGGAGCTAGGTTTAATTGAGCTGCATTTTAAAGAGGTGCAATTTCACAATTTGTGTATATTTTCTAAGTTCACTATTTTGTCATGTGTTGAGAAAAACACAGATTTAAAAATTACATGGTCTAACATTTACATTTAGCATAACTGCAACATTATTTTTTCGTTTTTTTTAATGACTCGAAAGGACTTGAAATTCAAAGTTTCAGACTTGTGACTTGACTCGGACTTTTACACCAGTGACTTGAGACTCGACTCTGACTTGCCTGACATTACTTGAGACTTGACTTGAGACTTGAGGATAAAGACTTGAGACTTACTTGAGACTTGCAAAACAATGACTTGGTCCCACCTCTGTAAGTAAGTACAAAAGGAACTTGTGGTAGGCCTAAACTTATTTTCAGAATAATTACATCTGAGACTTTGTTTCATTGTAAGATTATAACAGTGATGGCAATATAATTGCTTGTTGTTCAGCAGAACAGTGTCCAGTATGTTGGCTGTTATACTTTGTTGTGTTTGAAAATAAAAGTTGGGCTGATTTTAACATCATTACAAAAAGTGTTGTTAATTATTTTTAATCATATTCAGGTTACCACAAATTTGTTTTTAATTTAGTTGAACTTGAAATGTTTGTCAGTAGGTAAACAATTAGTATTGTACAGTCAGAAATATCAAGTTATTCTTAATACTGCAGACTTGCACTGTATAAGTCGTCCTAACAGTCATCTTAAGTGAGCTTCACTTAGTTTTTTTGAGGCAACAAGTTTTTTTGAGTTCTGGGAACAAATTAGATCTGACAGTGACGATAAATGGTAAATGGACTGAGTACTGTGAGTACTCTGCGCTCTATACAACACGCTACATTCACTCAAGCACTGTTTCTATGCTCTGAAGTGCTTTCTAACTGTCACTCACACTCCGATGGATGCAGTACAACTTAGGGTTAATATCTTGCCCAAGGACATTTGGCATGCAGACGGGGGGAGCCAGGGATCAAACCTTTCGATCAGTAGAGGACCTGCTCTACCTCCTGAGCTACAGCCACCCCTCCAGCTTGGATCGATGGCTGACTTTCAGTAGATTGACCGAGAATTAGGTCATTTACAAGTTATTTAGCACCAGGTTCTCCACAAGCATGAGTGTGCGATTGGAGAGGGGCGACCGCCGTCGGGCCGTCCCCTAGCCCAGTCACAAATAGCCTCCTTCACAGGCGGGCTATCTCAGACCAATCGAAGATCCACGGCGCCACGGCATCACTGCGTCTAGGCAGGATTCTGACTAAGGTCATCAGTAACATCTTGGACAATCAGAAGTGTAACCTAGTGGTGTCGGATGAACTGTCCCAGAGGTGTTTTATCAGATTTAGATCAGGAGCACATGCAGTACCAGTCAGTGGTACCAAATCTATCATCTTCAAGGATCTCCATGCATACTCTCCAAACATTATCATGCACCAGGAGGACCCACTGCATCAGCGTGGGCAGTGGGTCTAAAGTTAAAGCTATTGAAAAATAAAACCTAGGAAGGTTTTACAGGTGGTCTCATTGTTGTCCCTCAAGTGCACCTGACAGTTTCACTAACAACCTCCTCTGCTGCTCAACTAACCAGATCAATATCACAGCTGAGCTGATGCAAGACTCTGATTTAAAACGTTTTCCATTAATTATTTTGCACAACCAGTAGTCCAGCCATGCAATTTACTGTTGCATCGCACTTTTTTGGCTTGAAAAAAAAAAGTCTGTGCATGGCTGTGAATGCCATTAACATGCATGGATTTTTCTTGAAAAATGTATTTAGAAAGTTCTCATATCAGCTGTAATTTTGAAGAGTTTAAAATAATTCTGATGTTTCTAATGTTGTGAATAATAAATCACAACTATAAAAGAAATAATTAGCTGCAGATACATGTTCTGCGTGAAGACTGAGAGATCGAGGGGTACAGAACAGGTATAATAGAGTCCTACGGCCTGCGTGGTTGCTTTTCTGTGATATAGTGGATGGGCCTGTCAGCTTGACAGACAGTTTATGGTGCTGTGATTGGATGAGTGCAGAGAGGAAGAAAGGTGGGAAGGAAAGGAGGCACAGAACGAACGTGATGGATGCTGCCATTCTTTGGGTTATAAGGAATGAGTGAGCTCCACAGATCTATCACCCGAAGAAAGGAAAGAGGGAGAGGTAGGGAAATCAGTCCACTGGTGCAGGCACAGGTATTCCAGCCTGATCCTTTTCCACCAGATAGACTAGAAATCTACGGGCAAATCTAGGGAGCCTTATTTTGCCAAAGGCCCTTTTGAAAGATGATGTGGTTAGAGGCCTTGTCATGCCCTGAGCCAGTCGCAGATGTGGAAATCGTGTGGAACAAACACATCCACATGTTTGCTGTAGCAGCGCTGTTTTGATTGATTTATGTCAGAACACGCTGACAGTATTTCGGCTTCAGTTGGAACCGTGATGAGACAAACTGGAAATGTGTGACAGGAACAGCTGCTTCTTGGTAATTTGTGCACTTTTCAACTGTCTGTGGTGTAATCTCATGGCTGGACATGTGTTCCTTTATCAAACTCACCTAATCAACATTACAAGATGTTTCTTGTTGTGACATGTTGTTATTTACAAAAGATTAAGTCACCAGTGTGAAACCAGGTACTTTGATAAATGTGTGTTTTACTAGTTTTGCAGGTCTGTGTGGGATACTTTCCAATGGTACATTTCAGCTGGGATTTTGGTGTTTTTCAACACGACCAAAATAGCTCCAATCCTCTGCACATGTTCCATCTCAGCCTTGCTAACAATAAAGCTGAACTGTCCCTCTGATTTATTCATTTCTAATCCCGTCCACCCTGCCGGACTCTCACTGAAAATCTTTGCACCTTCAGCACTGCCTCCTCCAGCTCCTTCTCCTGTCCTTAGTTTAGTGCCAGTTTTTCCAAACCATACATCATAGCAGGTCTCAGTACCACCTTTAAAACTTCCCTTTCACTCTTGCTGCTATGCTTCTGTCACAAATCACTCCTGACGCTCGTGTCCACCCACTCTGCCTGCGTCCTCGTCTCTCTTATGCACTGAATGTTTGTGTGGTTGACCTCAGGAGTTTAAACTTTATTCCATCAACTCTGTGGATGTTCAACTTTCTACCCCACCTCCCTCTCATTCACACACATAATATCTTCTATATCTACTTTCACTTTAGATCATAGTGTCGTCTGCAAATATCCTTATCCATGGAAACTCTTTGCCTGACCCCCTCTGCCAGCCTGCCTTAGCAAACAAGAACGTAAGCAGGGCACACACAATGCATATTCCCTTTGTTATCAAAAAGCTGGTATCTGGACTCATCTCGTCACGGGCTGGCAGACTCGCTGTTCGACCTGCCCGTGTGTCTGTTTATCCGTTTTGTTGTTATGTGTGTTGTCTTGGCTCCTCTGCTGGTCCGCTGTTTCCCCGTTTATGTGTATATGTGTTTACGAGTGCCGGTGTTCTGGGAATCCATCCTGCCTCACAAACCATCCTACTGGGGCATGCGACACAAATTTACTTCATTTTTTCAACCCATTGTGAATATTTCTTATGGTTATGGTTATGGTTATCTCCACAGACGCCACACTGCGTAGATTATCACTTTGTTGTTTACTGTTTTTCACTGTAAATAAACTCGCTGTCTCTTTTTGGAAAGTCCTGCATTTGGGTCCAGGTTTTGCCCTGAACTTGACACATCTTCATCATTCCTAAGGCATCCTCTCATGATCCAAAACTGTGTTAAACTGTCTGGTCAAAAAGTCCACCGCCTTCTCTCTCCTAGATATCTTCAGACCTCCACATTTATGGTTGACTAAATTTCATTTTGCTCATTACCATCCTCACAGCAGCTTTCTCATCCTTCTTCTAATCCTCTAGACATCCTGATTCACTAAGGCTTCGTTCACACTGCAGGTCTTAATGCTCAACTCCGATTTTTTTGTCTGCTTGTTCACATTACAAATAAAATGCGACAGCAAACGCGCTCCAGTGTGAACGCTCAAAGCGCCCGCGTGCGCAAAAGAAGACGTCACACACGACGCGCTCTGTTTAGACCCAGAGCAACAGTGTTGTTTGACCTTAATATAAAGACTTGTTTCGGACTTTTCGGACTTTACGTTTCCCAATTTTGCTTTAAGTTATTTTGTTCTTTACATTTGGCCTAATAATGATCCTTATTGCTGTTCTAGAGGAGCGGTGCTTCAAAGGATAGCTGCAGATTTCTGTCAGAATCTGCAGATTATACAGTACAAATAAAATGTTCACGTTTCTCCAACGTTGTCTTCCCAACAGTTTCACAGGATGGACAGGAAGCGTTCACGATGTCTTCTCCGGCGCTGATAATCGGCGTCTGTCTTGTGTCAGTGACGTAAAAGACGGATTTAATGTGACATGACCATCAAACAGCAGTCGCTTTCTGAAACATCAGATATGTGTCGGATTCAGTACCACATACGAAAGTGACCCAGATCAGATTTGAAAATATCACATTTGTGCCATTCACACCGTCACACCATGATGGGATATGGGTCGCAGAGGGTCAAAAAAGTCAGACTTGATGCGCTTTCCCCTGCAGTGTGAACGTAGCCTAAGTGTCCTCCATTCTTCTTCCCTTCCTTGATTTTCTACATTCATTAGCTGCTCAAAATACTCCTTTCTTCTCAAGACACCTTTTCACCTGTCCACACATTTCCATTCGTAGTTGCCCTGCATACAGAATACACACCCGTATGCAGACACTGGTGCTGTCTGCAGTCACTACTGCTGGCTCTATTACTTATGCCCACATGACTTTCACTAAACAGCGGCTGCCTACTGACGTCCTCCCATGGCTTTGTAGTCAGTCACTCTGTCCCTTTGAATGTTTGTTTTCTTCTGTTTAAACACAAATTACTGAGCAGGCTTAAGTCATTGAGTTGATTAAGTCGGGAAAATAAACTACAAGCATAAAAACTGCAATGTTCACTATAAAAGGATGCACATAATAAAAATACAAAACATTCAAGCAACAATCTGAAATTAAACAAATGTTCTTTCCAACAAATGGCACATAACTACAGGGGATTTATGAACTGTAAAATGAATTTAGAGCCAAGAGCTTAATGTCACAGCTCAATGGCACATTAAATCATCAGCAACAATTTTCTGACCAAAGACTTTCTTTGAGGATTTTCCAGCCCCAACAGTCAATCCATCCAGGTCAGTCTGAAATATAATCAAAATGTATACTGATATTAAAGTAGTTTTAATTTTAATATGTGGATCTTTTTGTGTGTTTATTGTACAACCGTAGAAACTTACTGGAAAGTATTCCTTTCCATCTTCCAGAATGATGCAGGTTGTAGCTGATTCTGCTCACAGCTCCTCATTCATGGTGGATTAGGTTGGAAAAAGCTCCATCATATAAGCTTAGAAGAATATAATGCTCAAGTCTCTAGGCGAAGGACTGTCTGTGTCTGTTTGTGTGTGCGCATTTCACAGAGGTATTGTGCACATGCTACACTGTGGAAGCCTGATACTAATGCCAGTGAGTTTCACATTAGAAAAGAAGATGGGGACAGATAGAAATGAAAAAGACAGAAAAAGACACATTTACTGGGGCAATATGAGACAATGACTGCAAGTAGGGACGTAACAGAGAGCCATTGTTCTCAGCACTGAGAAATGCTGTTGTTTAGTCTTGCACATTTTAATTAGACCACTCTTTCCCTTTTAGTTGAAAACATTTCAGGGTAGTGTAATAAATACCTGTACAACTGTTATATATGTATGTCTATATATGTTTGTACATGTGTGTATATATAATAACAGAAATTGTTGGTTCAGCAAGAGTCCCAACAGGGAGTAGAAAAAGACACCATATGTTTTGCATATTTCTCAGACTGGCTCCCAGTTAAATGCAGAATTAAATTTAAAATTCATCACATATATATTTTTGAATATTCAGATCTCAGATCTCAGAAACCTCACAGAACCTTCTTGAAGACCGTACCTTCTTCTCATCTGAGGAACTTCTTCAGTTCGAAGACCAAAGGGAGGAGAGCCCCAGGTATTTAAGCCCTAGTGGGAGTCGACCCTTAAGAAGGCCATTGACCCACTATTGATCATGTGCCTCATCACATGAGCCAAGGTTGTGAAAAAAGATGTGGGTCGTCATCCGCAGAGGTTTCAGGTGAAACCATTGTGAGGCCTCACCCTATCATGTGACCTATTGAGATCAACCGGCAAAAGATATGAGTCAGCGTTAACGTACCTGGGAAGCGATCTCAAAACTGGTCTGTAGGTAGCAGGCAGTTGGTGTTGTAAGCCCCGCCCTCTGTTCAAGGATGTCCATTTACAATAGACATATGTGGCTTCTTTCACTCCTCTTCCAAACCATCTGTCTTCTCTGTCCAAAATGTTATCACTGGCATCCTCAAAATAGTGACTTTTAAATGCAGATGCACAGCTGAGTCTTGTCTTGTAGAGGTGGCTCTTCTATGTTGTGCCATGCATTCATGTAGTGGCTGTTTGGTTCTCCAGTGTAGAGGTCAGAGCACTCCTCACTGCACATGCTACACTGTTCAGTTTGTGTTTGGTCTCGTGTTTGAGTTTAGTCCTTGGGATGGATCAGTGTGGCTGGGTTTGAAGTACACTGGGATGTCCATGCTTGGAGAAGACTCGTGAGTTTCTCTGATAAAGTTCTGTTTGTCATTCTGTTTCTGTCTGACCTTGTTTACTGTGCATCTTTGCTGATCTGGTGAAAGTCTAATTGTTATAACCACACTTTACACATGTGTTCCTTTTATTTCCCTTCTGGCTTTGAGGAAACCTTTTATTCCCGGTGTTGTAGGGTCCTGATTATTCCAAGTTTGTGTTCCAGTCGGTGGTGGGAGTCAAAGAGTAGGTGCTGGTCTGTATTTGTGGGTTGTTGAGGTTTCCATTCTCCTGAGTGTGCACTGCACAATCCAGAAATAGCGAATTGTTACCTTGTATCTTCCCTGGTGAACTTAAAGTTTCCATCCACTGAGCTGATATGAATAGTAATGGCTTCTACTTCATGGGTGTTTGACCCAGGTGTCATCCACGTATCTGTACCAATCGCCAGGTGTCGTCCCTTTTAAAGAGACAAGAGCTTTACTTCACACTTCCTCCATGTAAAGGTTGGTTGGTTAGGGATGGGAACTGATAAGAATTTAGCAATTCCGATTCCACTATTGATTCCCATTGGCTCCATTTTGATTATACTGCTAATTACATTACTTTCATATAAAATAGCTGAAACACATTTTCTCATAATCACCATTTAACAGTATAAATTTGAGGCTACTGCCCCATACACCAACACAAATCCCTAATGAGGACAGAAAGCAAAGACAAAAACAAGCAGAAAAAGCGACCACACAGTGACTCTGCTTTACAAACATGAACAGGTAGAAAGGGAGGCTGCAGCCTGACTGCTTGCTACCTGTTAAAGTTCAGGGTCTGACTGGTCAGCATTCACTCAGTTTTCACTCTGTGTTCTTTGCTAGCTTAGCATTAGCATGCAGGTCCTCAGGCAGCCAATTGTCTGTGTGGATTGTCACATTCGAATTTACATGCAGGAAGGCTGGCACGAATTCCCAGCCAGCCAATCGTCTGTGGGTGCTGGCTGCTTGAATTTGCTTTACAGAAATAGAGTGGGAGGTAGGGCCTTCAGGCCCTCTACTATGCAACCAGCTCCCAGTCTGGACACTCTATGTGGTTAAGAGTAGGCTTAAAGCAATACTTTTTAAATAAAGGCTGGATCAGGTGACCCTGAACCTTAATTACGCTGCAATGGGCTTGGGGTGCTGCATCACTTTCCATGAGACACCGAGCATTTATTCTTCACTCACCTCTACTCACTCTCTGTGTGTTTAAACACCTCTATTGCATTTAATCATTAGAAAATAATAAACTTTCTCTCTGCTCACTTCTCTTTTTCCTGAATCCCAACCAGTCATGGTAGATGGCTGCCCATCCCTGAGCCTTGTCTTGATGCATGTTCAGTAAGGTAAAGAAATCCAAAAAAAGGATTCTGTTCATCCCGTTTTTCCTTCCCGCTGTTGATGTCAGCGGCTTCTATCTCATCCTCATTATACCAGCAGGGTAACTCATAACCAACAGGGCATAGTTGTTCAGTGCCTAGTTCTTCACCTTCAGCTGACTCCTCAGGACTTACCTTATTCTCTGCAGGTAATTGCTGGCTGTGGCAGCCATATCCTAGCAGCCATGGTTCCCATTTGCCTGTGGGATCCACAGGTACTTGTAGCTCAAGTGTTGTTTGCCTTATCCTAATTTAATTCCTGACAAAGGCTCTTGGAGTCCTGTTGCTCTTGTACAGTTCTAGACATTCCAGGATGCTTGTGTAAGGCATTGAGTCCAACTCCGGTATATGAGACAAGAACCTCCACTATTGATCTTCCCGAAGGTGAGAATGAAATGGGGATAAAAGAAGACCTGGCAGGAAACAATTTCTGTTTTTCTGTTTTCTATGATGTATCAGAAAAAGGAAGTTCTGGAGGGCTACAAAGTGAAGAAGTCTTGGAGAAATGCTCTAACAATGGTGAGAATGGCAGTGTTACTCCATGACAAAGGTCATCCAGGGGTCAGAAGCAGCTTCAGGACCCCTGCAGGAGGAGAACTGGCACAGCTGTTTTGGGCACAGATATGACAAGCAGAATCACATCCACAGACGTGTTTCTAACATTTGTTGCCTTTTACATTGCCATTTGTTTTCCAAGACACCCTGCAGCATTTTAAAACTGCCAGCGCACACATTAATGCACATCCCACTATTCTGGCACAGTAAGAAGAGTAAGTGCAGCTCTATTGTGTAAAGATGACAAAACACTGAGTAAAAACCAAAAAACTCACTAGAAAACACCTCTGGTGTGGCTTTAGGGGTGGAAGGGGATACACTGCTGCACTAAGAGGGTGAAGAAGAGGTACAAGAGCTGGAGAAAGTTATAGGTGCAGTGAACTGAGAAAAAGAATTTCTGTCTTGTTCTGTCATAACTAATTTATTATTGTAGAGTCTACCTTACAATAGAAAGCGCCTTGAGGTGACTGTTGTTATTTACTTGTAATTTGGAACTGTATAAGTAAAACTGGACTGACTTGAAACCAATGTGCAACCTGGACTCAAACGCGGGACTAAGAAAACTCCTCAACATCCACCCTTAGACAATTCTTTCTCCCAGGGAAAAACACCCGGGCTTTGTGTCAAGGACAGCAGAGGTAAGTTGAGAGCAAGTATCAAACAGGATCAGAGTTACAAGAAGAACCGGTTTTACTGACATAGTTAAGCACTCAGATGGTAACTGAAGGATCTCTCCTATCTTAGGCAGCGGTAAGACAATCAGCCAATGACACCAAGGAAGGTCCAGGGTATAATTGGCCGTTTTTGACTACTTTGATTTTACCTCTATATTTCACCTGTAAAATATTTTTTTCTTGCCTTGTTTGGTACCATTATTTTCAGCACAGCCTCAAATATCTGAAATCTGAGTTATTTTTTCATTTTAGTATACTATATTAGCACAGTTGATCAAAATTCAGACAAAAAATTCAAAATTTTCATAACTTGAAATGCAAATAGAAATTGTATATTTCTAAATAATTATGTGTTTTTAATATAACCATTTAAATCTATTTACAGAACAATCAGGTGTTCTGCATCAAATAAGAAGGCACAGAAATTATTTGTGCCAGTCCAAAAAAATGGTTTGTGTTCAGTATAAGACAGAGGAGAACAGCACAGGCCTAAACCTGCAGGTCTGACAGCAGGAGGTGCATCAGTCCAGTTTTCCATGTGGGAACAGTGTTTACACTGGAATCTGCCTTTGACAGCTTTTTTGGAGGAAATGTGACATTCAGCAGTCTAACTGACACACAATACAAAACAATAACTACAGCCTCCAAACACACTAAATGTCACTAATGTCTCACATATGAAAACTCACTCTCTCTCTGTCTTTCGCTCGCCCGCTTTCCGTCGCAGGTGTCACTCCTAAAAACTTCCCCTTCTCCCCAAACAACCAAATGTCACATGTTGCCATATCATTGTTTTGATTGGCTGACATGGTAAAATCTAACACCAATAGGGAAGGGGTGTTTTTTCTTTTTCTTTTTTCACTCGCAAGCGGAGAGTGTTTGCTAGCGCTGTCTGTAGAAAACGCCGTTTTTACCGTTTTTACCGCTGTAAACGCCACTGTTTTGTTCAGAAAAAAACATCGTGTGTAGTTTTTATCATAACTCTGGTTTTACGTGGCCCATCGACACAATTCAAAAACTGGTATGTAGTTTGAAGTCCGCACTTTCGACCCAAGTTGAAATGGAGACTCTGAATCGCTGCGTCTTGTAGCTGTGTCGTCTTAAATTGGTCATGTGATTTTCCAGCGACCCAAGAGGGTTAAAAAAAAAAAAATCTGCTTAGCTTGCGAGAAACCGCCTCTGTCCTCCGATCCAGCAATGTGAATTCTTTGCATTCCAGGATACTGTTCTTTAATAAACGGGAAGCATTATACAGGTTGTCCTTGCAACATTGGAACGTCATAAATGAATGAATTGCTTGGATTGCAAAAGTATGACGTCACAACAATGTGATTGGTCACTTGCAATGTTGAACCTGGAACAACATTTATTATGATGATGTGGGAACAACACCATCACAAGGATATCAGATCAGCCACCAAGGAAGGTGTGCAGGAACAAGGGCAGAAAGCACAAAGGGGCCCTGTGCCTGCGAGCCAAGTGCCTGGTAATGCTAGCACTTAGCAGAGAGAGAGAGCAAAGGGAGGAGACAGATATTTTCATATTTTATAATATTAAAAGATATAACACATCTTTAGTTATTTTTTGACATATTTTTTTTAAATTTATTTTCATCTATTTTCCTTTTTAACATATTTTTTACACGTTTCAGGTCATCATATTGAACAAAGATATGGGTTATCTTTGTTCAAGGAAGCTGTAAAAGCTGCCTTTTGTATTTGCTTGGGTAGCAAATACAAAAGGCAGCTTTTACATTATTGTTTTATTTATTAGAGAAAAAAAACTATTCAAACCTACAGAATATCACCAAAACTGGTAGTATAAAAGCGAAAAATAATTTTAGTATTCACTAAAATGGAAGTCTTATTAAGTCAAAGTAAACTTTATTGTCATCTCTGCTGTATCCAGTGCAGCATACAGAGAGATGAGACGACGAAGCTCCGGCTACATCAGTGCAAAAACAAGCTAGTAAATAGATATAAAAAAGAGAAGAAAATAAATAAATATACGCGTGAGAGTTACTTTTCCCTTTAAGGTGGCAGCAGTTAAGACAGTGATTTTTTTTTTAAAGTAATGGTTAATCTAATTATAGGTCAAACTCCAAACTTCCTTTTATCTAAAAACAATCTCAAAAGATTTGTTTTAAAGTAGTTAACTGACCATCATGCAGTACTTCTCACAGCACAGAAACACTGTTGGACTAATTGTGTTTATATTACACATGCAGTATCATTCAAAGTGTCGCAGTCAGCAGACGCAGACTGTGTGGAGTGCGAACAGAGGATCCAAATGCAGACTACATGAAGCGTGGAAACAAAACTTGATTTTAACAAAAAGGCGAGCAGTTTATTGTGGCTGATAAAAATGGACAAAAAAAATGGCGAGGCAAATCAATACGACGCTAAACAAAACCTAAACTGGGAAAACTAAAAACTAGATATGGAAACCTGGTGTCGATGGTTGGATACCTGGAAACACGGCGTGAACATTACAGACGGCCTGACAAAGAATGAACGACAACAGACCACGTAAATACACAGGAGGGTGACGAGGGGAGTGCAAACACACTGGGAACACGACTGATACAAATGACGATACGCCACACGGGAGGCTGAACTAAACACATTAAACATGGAACATGAGACTGTCGCAATAAATAGGAACTAGGCAGACTAAGACACTCAGACTTAAGAGTAACAGAAGTAACAGAAGAGCAAGAGTAAGGTAAATATATCCTTGTGCTTTGTTTCTGTCATCTACAACAAAGAAGATTACAATGTTCAAGACCAGAGCTGTCGATAGTGAAGCTAGCACTTGAGGACTGGAGACACTGGCTGGAGGGAGCTGAACAGACATTCATCATTTGGGACCATCATAAGAACCTTGCTTACCTCAAAGCAGCCAAACAACTGAACACCCGACAGGCTACGTGGGCCCTCTTTTTCACTCGCTTTAAATTCATCACCTTCATATCAGCTCCCAAAGGGTGAAACCTGACGCCGTATCCTATCATTTCTCAACTTCTCAACGAAATACCTCTTGGTGCTGTTTTGGATCAGGAACCACTGTGTATACCCACCAAACTGTTTATGAGTGGCTTCAGTTGCTGGAATCTCCTGAAATCGTTTTCTTCCTTGCTGTGACACCAAAGGACATACTAAGGTTAAACCAGAGGAGAAAGAAAATAAACACAACAGGATGAATATTACATTTGTCACTTCTGAAAACAACATTTCAACAGCTAAGAAAACTTCACACAGTTGACATTATTTATTTTTATGTTTTAAGGAGGCAAAACAATTTGTTTTGACAGAGTAAAAAAGCCAGAGGGTGAAGCCTAATTGAGGCTGCACAACAAAGAAGGGAAAGACAATAAGGCAGAAATGGTGAAAGGAATGGAGGATGCGAATAGAAATATGGGGAATCTCGGGAATAAATGCAGAACATATCACGGATCCCCACCAGTGAGTAAGTGCCTATCTCTTTGATTTCTGACCTCCTTTTCAGTAATGAGCACTTTAAATGGTTCCTTGGAATGTCAACTCCCAGTCTGCAACCAGTTTAGCTGTGTGTGGGTGGCAGAGAGACTGGGGGGATAGACAGCAGTGGGAATGAGGAGAGGGAACATGGAGAGGAGAGAACTCTATACTCCGACCCAGCATATTTGTCTGATGGAAGTAATTATATTTAATTCTGCTTTGAACTAATTATGTTAACTGAGCCAATAGGGTCAGTGGAAAGCACAGATGTATGTGTGTGATTATTTCCTAAAACAGTTGGGAAACTTTGTTTCTCTCTGATGATAAATATCTGCGATTAAATACGTTTAGATTTTTCCTTGTGTTGCAATCAGAATAGTTTTCTGTAGGCCAAAAAATGCCAAACAGATTTACTTTCATGAGCAGAGCGTTATGGCATTCACTATAATACTTCAATTGATAATGATATATTATTAGAAATTTATTAGGATTTTTTATTTTGGATTATTACAACCATCACAGATAACACTAGGGCATGGGAAAGAAAAGAGGAAAGTGAAGTTGGAGAGAAAGAGAAGGAGAATCTGCTTCAACACCTGTTGAGAAAAAAAAACAACAGAGAAACCATGGCAACAAGCAAGATATGCATAAATAACAACAAGAACATTACTGAACAACACACAGTAGTACTAATACAAGCTATCGTTAGAGGCAGCAGCAGCTCATGATAGCGTGTCTGAGTACCTGTGTGCACACCTGTAAGCGCACTTGTGTTCATAAAGTTTCTCTATGTGGCTATTAGTGGGTGTGGGGAGCCACAGCCCCACCCCCCACAGGGCTCTAGACTAACTTTTTGCCAGGGGCGTACCGGTACGCCTAACTTTAAAAAGTGTTTCTCTGTGTCTGTGTTGTGATCTCGCTCATGCTGTGTGATTCTCCCCGTGTCTCCTGGTATACATTATAATTAGCTTTTCCAGTTTAGTTTTGTATTGTTTGTGATCTGTTTTCCAGCAATAAAGCTGAGCTTTTGAGTTCAAGTTCTGTCCCCGTGACTTTGCGTTTGGGTCCGATTCCTGCCACACGACAGGTAGACAGTTATGTACAACAACGTTTAAGTCGTGTCATGTTTCAGTCTGGGTGCAACAACAAGAGAATATTCAATGTGTTCTAGGTAGCATGCTGCAGACCAATACAGTCACCTCGGGGTTTGATTATCACAGGCCACCATGTCATCTTTGCTCTCTGGTCCATGACAAAGGCATCACACATTGAAGGCCGTTTCCCTCTTCGTGGACCTTTCTGCTACTGTGCTCTGATGAGATGTTAGTCGACATGAGGAAGAAGAGGACACCCATACGGCACGATGTTTCCTCCACATTTCACCTTTAAAAACTATTTATTTGCCTTGTTTGGTCCCATCAGCACAACCTCACGTGTCTGAATTTACAGTTATGTTTTCATTTTGACAAACTGTGTTAACACAATTGATCTAAAATCAGGCAAAACATAAAGTCAGAGTAGAAAAAGTTATGTTTTATAGTTTAATGAATCATATTCCATAACTTTAAATGTAAATATAAATTGTCAATTTTAAAATCCTACGCACAAATTTTGTAAACAACAAAGTGATTTGCAGCCATTTACCTTTCACCCCTTTTTTAATAACCATTTCAAACTATTTACAGAACAATCAGCTGTTCTTCAATAAGATGCCACACAAGTTATTTGTGCCACTCCAAATATTTCTGTCCACTATAAAGGAAACATCACAGCCTGATACCTGCAGGTCTGACAGCAGCAGGTGTGTCACTCCTGTTTCTACCTGGAGACAGCAGCCGCCTCATTGTTCTGACACACAACACAAAACTATCCACAACACTACACGCTAACTACACAAGACAACACACTAACTACACACTCCAAACACGCTAAACTTCCCAAATCTCTCACATCTCAAAACTCACTCTCTCTCTCTCTCTAAACAACCAAACGTCATGTTGCCATATCATTTTTGATTGGTCGACATGGTGCATTTTTCCACCAACACCAACGGGCTGTTTTTGTTTTGTTTTTATTATTTTTTGCTCATAAGCAGAGAGGTCTCGCTGCGCTTCCTTAGACAGTAAACGTGACGAAACTATTGAGGAACAAACAGCCGTATATCTTGTTTATCATGACTCTGGTTTTACTGGCCGATCATCACAGTTTATAAACTGGTATGTATCACCTTGTTGCTTTGTCTTTAAGTGGTCATGTGATTGTCTTACCACGACTACTTTGTTCTTCCTCAGTCCAACAGCAGCACTCGTGCGGTTGTTTTGCCCCCTGAGCTCCAGGTGTTGTGCCAAAAAGTGATCGTTTACCAGAAAGTGATCACCGTCCGCGGGAACGCGCAGCTGCTTAAAGCTGCAGCGCTCAGATGACTTACAGCTACTTCTGTGCAGCTGATATAACATGCTGTAAGCTGAACACAGCTTCAACCGTCTGTTTGTTGAAAAATAGCAACGCGACCGCATTTTCTTGTTAGTAACGGTAACTTCACCAATTGACTCCTGTTCTTTGTGTTGTTTACATGTGCAGTAAATTCAAAATGGTGCCTGGGTCATTTTGGCTGGTACATTCAAATGACTTTTACAGATCAAGAACTTGCTGCCGTTGTACAAGGTTCAACTGGCCAGTAACAGTGACCCAAATACCCCCTACTCCCAATGCACCTCCAATGGGATACCTCAATGGATGGCATCAAATTTAAGTTCAGTACAATCTAGTCAGAGTGGTAAGTAACGTGGACTCATGATATCACAACATCACACATTTCAAACCACAGAAAAATCACTGAGTTTGTAAGAGGCACAAAAGCATATGGTATTGTCAGGGCACCCTTAGACTCTCCCCGGTGCCGGACTCACCTGCATCTCCACCTCAGTCTGCTCTCTCGTCAACCAACACTTTTCTGGCAGGCATGTGGTCATATGACAAGGAGTCAACCGCCACGTCACCCTCGGCTCTGGTGGCATCAGCTTCCCTCGCCCTCACTTCCAGAAGAAAGCGGCATCCACGCCGCCACCGTACTTTGCCACAGCCGGAGCTGAGGACACCACCGGAGCAACAGCTGGAGGTGTGTAATTGTGTTTTTTCTCCTCCCACTCTCCCTGTAGTGGAAAAGACTAATTCTGGGCAGGGCAGGGCAGGGCAGGGCAAGGCAGGGCAGGGCAAGGCAAGGCAAGTTTATTTGTATAGCACAATTCAACAACAAGGTGATTCAAAGTGCTTTACAGAGACATTAGAAACAAAAACAAGCAAACTAACTAACTAACTAAACACACACATTTCACACCTGTTCGCGCTACCAGTCCTTCTGTGGACGAGCTACTTTCTATTTTAAATTCCCTGAATTTAAAATACTCTCTAGACCCAGTCTAGACCCAGCTGGGGAGCTACCCAGAGCTCTAAACCCACTTAACAAACAAACAAACAAAACAGTATATAAAATCAAAACAGATAAAATCAGAAAGGTAAGGTCAAGAAGACTCACAATGTTAGTCCAGAGCCTGTTTTAGTAAATGTGAATGCAGTGTGGGGGAGCTCAGGCTTTTCTTGTCCACCACATGACTGCAAAGCTGATGTGTTGGAGTCTGATATGGACACTTCTGGTTGCTTAATATGTGCCCAGGAACCAAGTCATGGACTAAGTCATGTTTCTATTGACAGTTTTGCTAAGAATGTTAGTCATGTGGCCGAACCGGCCGCTTGGAGTTAGAAACTTTGTCATGTTTTAAACTGAAAAGACTGTGTTTAGCTTCCCTGTGTCGGAGGCAAAGGTCTGTGCTTTGAGGCCGGGCAGTTTTGAGACTGTTGAGACTGTTTGCTGTGGAACTGAACCACTGGCCAGGTCAGATGCAGAGGCTGAGCAATAGGTCTCAGTTTGCTCTGGAGATGCTTTTTTCAGCTCTCCAACTAAAGACCTTCATTTTTTCTGGCGATTTTAAGCGGTCCTTGTTTTCAGTTATTGTCGTAGCTGGACTGGCCATCGGGCATACCGGGCATTTTCCCGGTGGGCCGCTGGTGATTTTTCATTTTTATGGGCCGACGTTTTTTTGTTTGTTTGTTCTTTTTGTAATGGTATAAACAATAAAAGGTGGTGGATTGGCCAGTTGGTCATGATCGACTCTGGGCAGGACCAATTACAGACGATGAGGTCGAACTTTAAATTTCCGTATTTAGGTGTAAAGAAACGCGAATAGTCCTGAACTTCAGCAAAAATAAAAAAAATAAAAAAAGCAAAAAGACACAAAGCTGGAGTTAATCTTTATGCTGCAGCTGCCTCTTCTTCTCTCATTCTCTCCCCTCCCTCTCCTGTTGCTACTTCAACCATGAAACTGATCAATGATCAGCTGATTGGCTTTGCTGTCCTAAGTCCCGTCTCGTTTGTTTATCGTCGCGCTAAACAACAGCAGCACGTTTAAGCTTGATCAGCTGTTGTTAGAATTTATTTAATATTAATTTCTAGTATCAGCTGATGTTTGCTGGAGCCACAGCTGTAAAGCTGCTGGTCATGATGTCGGTTTGGATATGTGGTGAGTGGGAAACATGAAGATGAAACCAGGAGATGTCCTTACTGAATCATCAGAGCTGAACAGGTGATGGAGAAACAGGTTTACCTTTTAGGTGACATGAATGAGTTGAAGTTATGAACTGTTTCTGAGAGACAAATAACACCAGCATCCTTTTCTAAGTAGCTGACAGCTGGTAACTGTGCAGGGGCGGGTCTATCAAAGTGTTGCCAGGGGGGCAGGTAGGGCATTAACAGGGAGAGGGGGGCACAAAGAAATACCTTTCTTTCTTATTCTCATTCAAAATGTCTCGCTTTTAAAAAATACGACCGAATCTTACAACCAAAGTGGTCATCTGATGTAAAATATATAAAAATTCATTATTGAATATAGTAAATATCAAGTCTAATATATGCCCTAATAAGCAATAGTACTGTTTCCTTTGGGAAGGTACCATGTGTGCAGTCTGCAATTCTGTTACGGAAAGATGTTGAATCTATTTAATGACTGTAGAAAAATAATTAGTTTCTGTGCATTTGTTTTACCCTGGCAGTAAATTAAAGTCGATTACGCTGATTCATCATGAGGCGGAGGGTGGGGGGTGGTTCCCTATTTTTTTGCTGGGAGTTGCCAACCTGCCAGTCAGGTATATGTAATTTGATATTTCCGGTAAGTACTGTTTAAAATAGCAGAATAGGGAGGATGGTGTAGGTTTAAGTTTATTAGACTGATACCAACATCACTGTCACGACAGCGTTTGTTTTCATTCAAAGGCTTTATGGCTTTTCCTGTAATACTCGGTGGGCCGTAGTTAAAATGCCCGGGCTGATTTTTTGGCCCAGTCCAGTCCTCGTTATTGTCACTGTGATAGATAGATGGATATTACTGTGGTCCCTTTAGCATCATTATTTCAAAATAATAAGTTTGTGTCCACATCCCTGGTTTCTTCAGATTTGCTTGGCATTAAGTTAATGAGTTTAAAATTAACAACACACTGCTTTGGTGTTAATGAGATTAACAACAGGTGCACAACAGGGGGGTGGGAGACCACCCCCAAAACAGGTGTGGTTTTATTAAGTCATGGCCACCAACATTTGTTTCCCTCATCATCTTTTTTACACTGGTGCAGTGGGTCCTGGGTTCCTCCTGGTTCTTAACAATGCTGGGCCACATGTGGAAAGAGTATGCAGGCAGTTCCTGGTGCAAAAGGAACTGTTGATATTGATTGGCCCCTATGTTGACCTCAATCCAATAGAGCACCAGTGGGATGTTATGTTTTGGTCTGTCTAAGGCCACCAGGTTGCACCTCCAACTGTCCAGGAGCTCAGTGATGCCCTGGTCCTGATTATCTCATTAACAGCATGCCTCGACGTTGTCAGGCATGTATACCATCACGTGGGGCACATAGAAACTACAGTAGCAGTAGCACTGGCTGAAATCTCTCATAACAGCAGTAGTAGCAGAGTACCCTTCTATTATTGCTAGAAAGAAATGTGGGCAAAATGGACTAGCCTGATGGCCGAGCTTGATCATTTTTATTTTATTATTATTATTCTTTTATTTATCTAATGATGTGGCATCCTTTTGTTTTAAGCAGTGCATAGCTAAATAAGTCTGTCTGTCTGTCTATCTCCTGCAGGGTACATGTTCCCATTGTGTGTGAACTACCATTAGACTGCTTTATGTCTGGGTTTGTCTCTGTGTGTGTGTAGAGGTATAAATAGAGTCTCTTACCAAGCTGAATTGATTAATTGCATGTTGCAGCCAAAAAGAATGTGTTTGGAGAGGTCACTGCTGGAAGAGAAGAGACCCATTTGGATTTCACGATCATGTTCATCAGCTCACTCTCTCTCTCACACTAACACACACACACACACACACACACACGCTCCCAATACACATCTTGCATAAAGTCTTCTTCCTAGAGAGTTGATTCAGATTTTATAGAAAAGGCAAATCAAAGACAAATGTGCACATTCACCTGTACATGCACATTGTAGATCTCTGGCAATTGCAGCGTTGAGAGGTTTGAAGAGAATAAACGAAGCCACCTGCCTCAATTAACTTGAGGATGGTGGGGTAGATGCAGGGAGGTAATGACAGTGGGAGAGACATGAAAAGAGAGAGTGGGTGGAAAGAGGCTGCAGGGAGGCAGAGATTGAGGGAGAGAGCTCTAGTATAACAGAGAAAGGCGTGGGTGGGGTAAGTGGGGTAAAGAGAGATGTTTGTAGGTGTTAGTGAAAGCGAGCACATAGGCAGCAGCTGATTGGAGCTTTTAAGGCTGATACCGATGCCTCCAGATTTGACCTGAAGCTGTTTATTTCTAGTAGTTTGATACTCACGTGGAGAGGCCATGTTTTCCTTCTGGTATTCAGCCCTGTAGACAGAGCTACAGTTAACAGGCTTGTTTAATAGTCAGCTCTCTGCTGACTCTGCGGAGAGTGTTGGAGAGTGGCCAGCTTATTATCCCAGCAGGCTACCTGATCACGGGCAGGGCGTAGGTGTTGATAGCCCGGACCTTCTCCTTACTGTTCAGCTGACTCCTCAGGACTTGCCTGACCCTCCACAGGTATTTGGTAGTTGCGACTTTGCTAGCTGCCTCTTCATGGTTCCCATTTGCCTGGGGGATTCCCTGGTAGCTGTCCTTAATGTCTGCAATGTTGCCTTCTGGTAGTGCAACCCCTCATTCCTGACTACCTTTCCTCGCTTTGTTATCATCCGACTACACTTCTCCAATTTGAACGACATTCCGATGTCATTGCTGTATATCCTGGTGGTGTGGATCAGTGGATCAATGTCTCGTTCACTCCTGGCATCCAGCTTGATGTCATCCATGTGGAGGTGGCTGATGATTGTTCCATTCTGTAGTCGGCATCTGTAGCCAGTCAGTGATCCCACTGAGGGGGTTCGGTCCTATGCAGAGGAGCCCTACATTAACCCTTCATTGACAAATTTAACAGCCTACCTTTGGCAGCAAACATGACAAAGCTGTCAGGAAGATTAACAGTTTCTTTTGTGCAGGCCTTGTACCTGCTTTTTGTTTTTGTTTTTTTTTAACTTTTGAACTCACTTTGGCCATAAAACTCTGATAAGTGACCTATTAAAATGATAGATGACAAGGTCTGGGAACAGTGCCCAGAAAGCTATGTGACATAAGTGTTGGAGGTGAAAAAAAGGGAGAACAAATACATAAAAATTGACATACTGACTGAATAAAACTTTGACAAGAATATTCAATCAATGAGAGTTGTAATACTGACATGTGTGAAAATGCTTATAGTTTAAACTTAAAACTAAATAAAAGACAACGAGTGGAAAGTTTCCAGCAGCTGGAGGCAGGGAATCACTGGAATGAGCAATGACTGTATGTCCCTATTGAAAATAAAGCCTTAAAAAGGCCCCCAAAAAATATTTTAAAAAGATATGCTCCGATCAGTCTGTCACTTAGGGAGACTCTGCTGTGCTTAAAGGCTCTTCACCCCGGGCTTTGCTTTGCTTGCTTTGCTTTACGTTGTCTTGCTGTTCACATGATTCTGTTTGTTAAACTCTGTTTCAAGAGTTTAACAAACAGAGGATCTTTTTGAGTGATTTGACTTTAATTGGATCTAAAAAGCTGGCTCTCCACATCATTGGCTAGACAAGGTTATCATATTTGCTTCAAAATTTGTGAACCAACTGTAGCAACATCCACTCAGCACAGCTAAGGTCTTCTTTGGGAGATTAGGACATATTCACTTTCGCAACATTGACTACAAGCAAACCATTCACTTGTCGGGACTCCTCTCTGCTGTTAACAGTATCCTTCAGCTCTTGGGATTACTGGCACTAGGGCTGGGTATCGTCACCGATTTCTAGAATCGATTCAATTCCGATTCACAAGGTCCCAAATCGATTCGATCCACGATTCGATTTAATTTGATTCGATTCGATTTAAATCTGGGAAATTTTGACAGTCAGAAGTATAATTCAGATCAGAACATTTACATATTTTTGTATCTATAAAAAGGAAGCTGACACTCGCAAGACTTTATCCAAGGTGTGAGCATCACAGCAGAGGCCTTTGTGTCAAAGTAGCTGAAGATAAAACACAGAAAAACATGAAGGTGATTTTCCTGGCCTGGGATTTTATAAAATATTCTGCAGTACATCAAAAACGAAAGAAAACCATTAATTAATGAACATTACCTCTGACGTTACAGCGGTTTTATTAGACACACGGCTAAGCATTTTGCATTTTGAATAATATTAAAAAGTTTAAATTTATTCAGTATTGAACAGCAGAAATGAGGTTTTCTTTTCGGAAGAATGTAAAAGGGGAAAAAACAGCGGCCGACAGCGCTGTAAGCAACAGTAGACTTGTGTAACAAGCAAGCGAATAATGAAGAAAGCGAAACTGTTCGAGAGAGAGGGGGGGGGGGGGGGGGGGGGGAGAGAGGGAGAGAGAGAGAGCTGCGCATCGCAATGGAAGCAAAACAGTAAAAGAGTGAATTCATGACGATGTTTATGTGAAGCATTTGGATCTTCTTTTGCTGCTGGTTCGGTCAATATTGTTTGGAGAGAGATCAAACTAACAGCCTTAGAATCAGCGCATAAAGGGCGTGAACACAAAGCGCGGACCCGCCGACACATCAGAATCAGCGAGCTGTCGGTTTTCAGCCCCGACTGTGAGAAAGGCGACATCTAACTGATTCTGATCCGCGGGTCGCGCTGTGTGTTTAAGTCTATGTGCAGAATCCCTGTACCTGCTCTCATTTACTGTTTGGTGGTTCTTGAAATTTTGTGAGATGTCACCAGAGATTCTGGCATTTCGGACAAAATAAATTTATATTAAAAAATCGATTCAGGATTTTAATGAATCGATTTTACGTTATCCAAGCCAGAATCGATTTTAATCGATGAATCGATTATAAAAACCCACCCCTAACTGGCACCTGCTACAATACACGAAGAGCTCTTCTCAGGGAGCCACTGAACAAAATGACTGGGACACTCCACTACCCAAAGAGAAGCATGGAAAACAAGAATCCTGGAGTGACTTCACTCCATGACCTTAAGCAGCTTCTTGTTCCCTGGATGTACACAAAGCATCACTCAGCAGAGCTGTAAATACAGATTTGCATGTGTTTACAGATGCTTCACGTAAAGCCGTTGGTGCTCAGGCTTACTAGAGAGCACTTAAAAATGAAGGACAAATTGAAGTGGGTTTTGTTAAGGCTAAGTCAACAATCCATAGGCTTAAACTTTGTCATCTTAGCAGTTGAGATGGTAAATCCCAGATATGAAACTAAATGAAGTCAATTCCAAAAGTGGATTCTGTTCATCTGGACGTAGCGTTTTGTGGGAGAAACGTTTCATCATCATCATCCAGGTGACTTCTTCAGTCTCAGCTGACTGCAGGTTTCAACCTTATAAACGGGACATTTGCACAATGACTGAATATTAATGATCAAGGAACTGACCTCTCAGCCCATTGTTCATTCAGTGGGCTAATTTCAGGATGATTGAGTTTCAAGACATAAATAAAGTCAAGTTCTACACTGAGAGCAAGGTGGTTCTTGGCTATACAGTATATGCAATGATTCAAGGCCAATTTAGGGGAATTGTGTGCATACAGAAGACACCAGGAAACTATGCTGCAGATGAAGCTGCAACAAAGGCAGGAGGATACATCCCACGCAGAGGGCTGCTGCAGAGGTCTAACTACCTGATGATGGCTGGTCCACTGTGCTTTATCAATTACAAAAACAGCACAGTATTAGAAAGAAATCACACCAATAACATGACGCCTGAAAAGCAAGCAAGCACAAGAAAATCCTGACCCATAAATACAGATGAAAACTGCTAACCAGATCAATGAAACCTTTCACTAGCTCCTTATATCAGCGATTAGGCTTTAAAAGGGCAAATTTCACCTTTAACACAGCAACACTTTCAGCTTGAATCAGTCCTTCACAATCAAAGAGCAAGGTCTTCATTTAAGAGCTTATATTTTCCACTGCTTTCTTTGTAATCACAAAGAAAGAAAGAAGCTGTAGCATGCAGGCTGAATTATTCAGTTACGTCCAACGTGCTTTACATTCCCTCAAATGATATTCTTCATCAGTCACAGAATCTTATGGTGTCACAGGCTGGGTCTCCGACCCAGCACTCTGAGTTTTCTTTGTATTTTTTTGATATGTTATTAGTTTGTGTTATTTCCTATTTGCCTTTAGTTTAGGCAGTTATTGTTCCTGGGTTTTCTATGTTTTGGGGTTTTCTATTTATTTCATCACGTATTAGGTCTGTTAAGTTGTGTTGTCATTTCCTGTTTTATTCTGACAATGTCATGTGTTCTTTGTTCATTGTATTTAGCTTTCCTCTCCTGGTCCTGTCATTAGGTTTATGTCTGTCAGCTGTTTTCCCCCATGTGTCGCCACTTCCCCTGATCACCTCATGTCTGTATTTAAGCCTTTTGTTTTCTTCATGCCATTGTCAGTTCGTCTGTTTATTCTCACCAGAGTTACAGTCATAGTCATAGTCTTAGCCTGTTTATTTTCCACCTCGGTCATAGTTATAGTTTTTGGTCTTAGTACCTTTAGTGTTTTGTTTCTTAGTGTTTTGCCAGCTCAGTGTTTTGTTTCTTAGTGTTTTGCCTGTTTGCTTTGGTCTCTTGGTTCATTTCCTGCCGTCATCGCAATAAAGGTTCACTTTTCTGTTAATCATTACTATTCCTCGTCATCATCTGCTTTTGGGTCCTGTTTCCGCACACATCGGCGCACCCCGCCGTGACAGAACGAACTGACCAGTCATGGACCCAGCGGATTCTGCTCTCACCGAGTGTCTGGAGGAGACTGCTCGGATCCAAGCGATCCTCGACCGCTTCTTTACAGCGCCCGATTTGAAGAGCAAGCTGGTAATGATTAACGCTGCTGAAGCTATTATGGAGAGGGATCCCCGCCTTCTCCAGCTCCCGGACTCACCTGCCATAGTTGATGCCTTTACGAGGATAAAGGAGATGCTGCAGGCCCAGGGACTGTCGAGTCAGGAAATGGCTTCCAGCACCCACCAGTCACAACAACCCCACAATCAGTCATCTCCATTGCTGCCTCCGGAACCTGAGTGTGTTCGTGTCGGTTCGCTGAGATTCGCCGCAGCGTCACCACCTCTCAGCTCACCAGTTTCCACGCCCTCATCACAGTCTCGCCATACTCCTGTCACAGTTCAGCGCGAGGAAGCGCCGCACACCATAGACTTGGACGACGACGAGCGCCAGTCTATATTCTGTGCTCTCTTGGAGGAGGAGCTCCGGTGGAAGCCGTGGCTCATTCCGGAGCACGAGCACTCTTTCCGGGGAACTCGACTGGCTCTCGGGGGACCTCGGAGTTACCAGGGACTTCCAACCCATCGCTCCGCCGTCTTCCACTCCTAAGAAAAAGCGGCGTGCGCGCCACCGACGCTCCGTATCACAAACGCAAGTGATTGATTACATTTTGGCTCCTCATGTTTTCTCTCAGGAAGTTGTTGAAATTGACACTACTTTTCTGGTTAATGAGCCCGGCTATACAGAGACTGTTTGCCCTGGAAAAGCTAGCCATCAGGCTCAGCTAAGCTGCTGTGGTACTGCTATCCAGGCCGGTTTGGAGCCGGAGACGGAGGTACAGCTGGTGCAGCCAATTTCAGTGTCAGCCGGAGGGCCCGGGGAGCCCGTCCGGCCTCATGTTTCGTCTGCTGGAGGTTCAGGAGAACCCAGCCAGCCTCATGTTTCGTTTGCTGGAGGTTCAGGAGAACCCAGCCAGCTTCATGCTTCGTCTGCTGGAGGTTCAGAAGAATCCAGCCAGCTTCAGGCTTCGTTTGCTGGAGGTTCAGGAGAATCCAGCCAGCTTCATGCTTCGTCTGCTGGAGGTTCAGGAGGATCCAGCCAGCTTCATGCTTCGTCTGCTGAAGGTTCAGGAGAACCACACCAGCCTCATGCCTCGTCAGCTGGAGGGCCCGGGGAGCCCATCCAGCCTCATGCCTTGTCAGCTGGAGGGCCCGAGGAGCCCATCCAGCCTCATGCCTCGTCAGCTGGGGGGCCCGAGGAGCCCTTCCGGCCTCAAGCCACGTCTGCTGGGGGGCCCGAGGAGCCCTTCCGGCCTCAAGCCACCTCTGCTGGGGGGCCCGAGGAGCCCGTCCAGCACCACGCCACGTCAGCTGGCGGGCCCGAGGAGCCCGTCCAGCCTCATGCCACGTCTGCTGGGGGGCCCGAGGAGCCCTTCCGGCCTCATGCCACGTCTGCTGGGGGGCCCGAGGAGCCCTTCCGGCCTCATGCCACGTCTGCTGGGGGGCCCGAGGAGCCCTTCCGGCCTCAAGCCACGTCTGCTGGGGGGCCCGAGGAGCCCGTCCAGCACCACGCCACGTCAGCTGGCGGGCCCGAGGAGCCCGTCCAGCCTCACGCCACGTCAGCTGGCGGGCCCGAGGAGCCCGTTCAGCCTCATGCTTCGTCAGCTGGAGGGCCTGAGGAGCCCGTCTGGCCACCTTCTGCTTCACCACCTGTGGCTGCCTCACTGTCACCTGGTTCTGCCTCTGCTACGCCAGGACCAGCTCCGGTCTGTGCTTCGCCCGGTCCAGCTTCAGCCTCTGCTTCGTCTGCTGCAGCTCCAGCCTGTGCTTCGTCAGCCGCAGCTCCAGCCTGTGCTTCGTCAGCTGCAGCCTCAGAGCCTTCATCCTCGCCCGGTCCGGCTTCTGCATCAGCTGCTCCTGCTCCACCTGGTCCGGCTCCGGCTTCAGCCTCAGAGTCTTCGTCCTCGTCCTCGTCTGGCCCAGCCTCAGAGTCTTCGTCCTCGTCTGGTCCGGCTTCGTCAGAGTCTTCAGCCTCGTCTGGTCCGGCCTCGTCAGAGTCTTCAGCCTCGTCTGGTCCGGCCTCTGCCTGTGCTTCTGCTACGCCTGGTCCGGCCTCTGCCTGTTCTTCTGCTACGCCTGGTCCGGCCTCTGCCTGTGCTTCTGCTACGCCTGGTCCGGCCTCTGCCTGTGCTTCTGCTGCGCCTGGTCCGGCCTCTGCCTGTGCTTCTGCTGCGCCTGGTCCGGCCTCTGCCTGTGCTTCTGCTACGCCTGGTCCGGCCTCTGCCTGTGCTTCTGCTACGCCTGGTCCGGCCTCAGCCTCTGCTTCTGCTACGCCTGGTCCGGCCTCAGCCTCTGCTTCAGCGTCACCTGGTCCTGTGCCCTCCAAGCCTCGGCCGGTACGCCTGACACTTGGGCGCCGCCGCCGCCTTCCGCACGGCCGGCCCCCTGAACGGTTCCCGCCCCGTCGCCTTCCGCACGGCCGGCCCCCTGAACTGTTTCCACGTCACCGCCGTCGAGGTCGGCCCCCTGAACCGTTTCCGTGTCGCCGCCGTTGCCGTCCGCACGGACGGCCCCCTGATCACATGAACTATGACTTTCTGGACCGTCACCCTCCGGGTCGGCCCCCTGAGGAGTCATGAACTGTTCCCTGCGCTCCTGTGATTTTGATGGACATTTTGTTTTTGTTTTTTTTGGCCTTGTTTCTGGCCCTCCGTCCTGGACCCCCACCGCCCGCCCTTGGTGGGTTGTTTTTGGTTTTGTTTTTCGAGGTTTTAGGGCGTCTGGAATCCGCCCTTAAGGGGGGGGCTCTGTCACAGGCTGGGTCTCCGACCCAGCACTCTGAGTTTTCTTTGTATTTTTTTGATATGTTATTAGTTTGTGTTATTTCCTATTTGCCTTTAGTTTAGGCAGTTATTGTTCCTGGGTTTTCTATGTTTTGGGGTTTTCTATTTATTTCATCACGTATTAGGTCTGTTAAGTTGTGTTGTCATTTCCTGTTTTATTCTGACAATGTCATGTGTTCTTTGTTCATTGTATTTAGCTTTCCTCTCCTGGTCCTGTCATTAGGTTTATGTCTGTCAGCTGTTTTCCCCCATGTGTCGCCACTTCCCCTGATCACCTCATGTCTGTATTTAAGCCTTTTGTTTTCTTCATGCCATTGTCAGTTCGTCTGTTTATTCTCACCAGAGTTACAGTCATAGTCTTAGCCTGTTTATTTTCCACCTCGGTCATAGTTATAGTTTTTGGTCTTAGTACCTTTAGTGTTTTGTTTCTTAGTGTTTTGCCAGCTCAGTGTTTTGTTTCTTAGTGTTTTGCCTGTTTGCTTTGGTCTCTTGGTTCATTTCCTGCCGTCATCGCAATAAAGGTTCACTTTTCTGTTAATCATTACTATTCCTCGTCATCATCTGCTTTTGGGTCCTGTTTCCGCACACATCGGCGCACCCCGCCGTGACATATGGCCCCTTCCCTGCACACAGACAATCTGATCTCGTATGACAAAATATTAAAGAAGCGAATTATGCCGATATAAGGGTAAGCAGGGTAACTTAATTCTTTAGGGGCTTGAAGAGGTTCAACATCTTTATCTTTCAGCTGCTCTAACTTGTTGCTGCTGTCAGTGTCATCTGCAGACATCATAGTCCGTGGAGCTCCTGCCTGACGTTCAGCCTGTCCAGTCCCTCTGCAAACAAGAAGCAGCTCAGAGCAGACGTAATCCAAGCTTCACTTTGGACTTATCTATCACTTACTGCACACATCACTACTGTCTCAATGTCCTCATACATGTGCTGCACCACCCTCACATACTTCTCCACCCCTGCAGCACCCCATCAGATGCCTCCTCCTCACTTACAAATCCAATGCACTTCATGAGGTGCAGACTGTCTCTCGCTCTCATTTTCTGCATTTATCAAATACTCAAAGTACTTGTTCCATCTTATCAATGCACTCTCTTCACTTATTAGTACATTTGTAATTATATTCTTAATCACCCTAACCTGCTGCACATCCTTTCCAAACAATACACCTTTTCCTTAGTGTTCAGCCTCACATACAACACACTATAAGCCTTTTTTCCCTTTGCCACCAGATCTCCTCGTCTTCTTTCATATGTTGCGAGGGTTAATTTATTTTATGTTTTTACGATAAATAAATTATGCTTTAGAAACTTTTTTTAAGAAGGATTTTCACTTCTGATCGAACCATGTTACATGTACACAGAAAGAAACCATTACTAATATCATTTCGTTTTATAGTGGAAAAGCTGTTCCTGCAGGGAGAGGATCTATTGGTAATTTTTTGGGGACTTCCTGTTTAATTCGGTCTTAATTTTGTCAGTTTTCCACATCAGCACACACATTCAGACTTTTGAGGCATTTTGATGAGTGAAGCCACAGGGAATTTGAATTTGAATCATTTGAATTATTAAAAATGTATCCTCAGGGTCACTTAGCAAGTTATAAGTAAACCAGTCACAGCTTGCTGGCATTTATGTTCTTTTTACTACAATTTAAAACCATATTCTTCAGGGATATTCTGTTTACACATTATCAGTGTGGCAGTCAAAGCCAACACACATGAATGAACAGGAAAGGGTAACAGTTGTTTCCTCTGTAGTGTGTCGTTACAGAACCATCACAGCATGTTGTGTGTTTCTAAAAGGACACCTTTACATAAATGTTGTGTTGTTCCTTGACACTTTGAGGATTGCTTGAAGACAAAGCACTGGATGAGAGGCCTTTAACAGCAGTCTGCTTCTAAGTAGGTCCCGTTCCAATTTCTTTAAAGAGCAACTTGCGAGGCGGTGACCTCAGTGAATCAATGTGTTGAAAAATTAAACTGTAACCAGATTTTCCAGAGGGAAATAAGTAACATTTGTAAAGGATATAACGGACTACAAAATTCATAGCTTTGTCATGATATCAAATGAAGAAGTGCAGCTATGCTAGGTCAATGTCAGTTATAGGAAATATGGAGACAAACAGTAGCTTTTGGCTCCGACACTGAAAATGTAAATCAGTACACAAATGATGGACTTTAACATTATTAGCTTGTTATCAGGTGTTACACAAGCAAGGGATGGGAGTGGGAAATGAATCTGTGGTATGAGAGGAAGCGATGGAGACCTGAGAAAGAGTCTCAATAACTGGTGTTAAGTACTGACTACGTTTATTTTAAGCAATACTTAAAGTTAGCTCGCAGGTATGACTACTAGATAGTCATACCTGAGAGTGCGAGAGATATATCTGTATATCGATATGTTGAGGTAGGGCTGCTGGATTATGGCAAAAATGATAATCACGATTATTTTCACTGGAATTGAGATCTCGATTATTTGACGATATTTATTTAACCCTTACGACCTACTATAGAACCAAGTCCGCCAGAGCTTATATTATTTTTGTGGGAGCATTTCAAGTTGCTATACATCAATACAACTGTTATAGCCCATATTTTAATAATATGTATGCATTAAGTCCATAGTAACTACATTAATTGCAAAAAAGTGCAATAAACTACAAAAAAATAGAAAATCGTTTTTGTTTTTTTACATATATTTCTACTTGGAGAAATTTAAGAGGTTTATCCCTCAAAACTTTAAATACAAAAAAGTTGCAAAACATAGTTTATAACAACAGGAAATTTATTTTGAGTGTCTTCATAGTTTTATTTTGGAGATACAGCAATTTTTATATACTGCAGGAAAAACGAAAAAACAATCCTATGATGCAAATTTGAAAACAGCATGTGCATCAAAATAAACTATTTCCAGCAGTGCAATTAGAGTTCTAAGCATCACAGAAACTATTCAGAAAAGTTAAACATGACTTATAAGAAACACCAGTATAGGCTCTTAAGGCCTATGTTACGCCCCACTTAATGAACGGAGTGTCGACTGGAGTGAGGGGTAACACAAAATGAAAGGGAACACATGAACTACTGGAGAAAGAGATGTCAGTATACAAGATTTATTGCCTAAAACTACTACAGTACAAAAACACAGGGAAGCTCTTTTCTTCAGGGTCTCCAAGGCCAAAACAATAAACAAAACACCCCCTTTTAGCTAGAAATCAAAACCAAGTACTCACTAACCAAAAACAAAATACAATGGCTGAGCTCCCTGTCTAACCAAACCAGGAGAAAACAGGTGAAACAAAAATGGCAGAGAACCCCTACCTGCTTCCACAATGACAAACTAATTATCACAATAAGGGCACACCTTCGCTCACAATAAAAGAAAGAAAAACCAAAGTTCACAGAGGGTAAGTTCTCACACACATACACACTAAGGCCCGCTGCCCAAAACTCTACAGCTCACAGCTCTGGCAAACATGGGGAAAATGGCAGGGGGTGTGGCAGTTTAGGATGGCAGCCTATATGCCGTGGCTGACGAGCTGGAACACACCTCAGCTGCGGCTCATGAGGCAGACCTGCAACACAAGAAAAGGAGAAAAACAACTCATCTACAGAGGGAGAGCCACTAGAGGTCAGCGACCGTAACACCCCCCCACATAAAATATCACATACAGTAAACAGACACCTTTAACAACTGCCACCAGGTCCGTTACTGGGGTTAAGGGGTTAATACTGGGTCCTGGACAGTGCGTCAGCCACCACGTTGTCCACACCTCTCTGATGTCGGATGTCTATGTTATACTCCTGAGCAAGCAACGCCCATCTCATCAATCTTTGGTTATGATTGTACATGTGCTTTAGGAATACCAGAGGGTTATGGTCAGTATAAACCATGACAGGGGTGGTGGTTGACCCCACGTACACGTCGAAATGCTGCAGAGCAAGCAACATGGCCAGGGTTTCCTTCTCAATGGTGGAATAGTTGAGTTGATGAGGCTTGAACTTAGCTGAGAAGTAGGAAACCGGGTGACTGATGCCATCAACTCCATCCTGCAACAGTACTGCTCCAGCGCCCGTAGCGCTTGCATCCACTTCTAGCTTGAAGGCCTTGCTGAAGTCGGGAGCAGCCAGTACAGGGGCACTGCAAAGGAGAGACTTGGCACAGTCAAATGCATGTTGGCACTCAGCAGTCCATACGAAGGGTTCCTTTGGACTGCACAGACGAGTTAGGGGAGCCACCACTGTTGAAAAGTTCCGGCAGAAACATCTGTAGTAGCCCACCAGACCCAAGAAGCGTCTGAGCTCCCGTCTGGTGGTGGGCACCGGGTAGCTCAGTACGGCCTCCACCTTTGCATTCACGGGGCGCACCTGGCCATGTCCCACTTGTTTTCCGAGGTATGTCACTACCGCCTTGGCAAATTCACACTTTGCCAGGTTCAGAGTTAGGGAAGCCTGGGTTAAACGAGCAAAAACATCCCTCAGAGTACCCACGTGATCAGTCCAGCAAGAAGAATATACCACAATGTCATCCAAATACACATTACAACTGTGAATGTCTGCTAACACAAGGTTCATAAGTCGTTGGAAAGTGGCTGGTGCATTCCGCATGCCAAACGCCATCACTGTGTACTGCAAGAAATAGTCTGGAGTAACAAATGCTGAAATATCAGAGGCTCTGCTAGTTAGAGGAACCTGCCAGTACCCTTTTAACAGATCTAGCTTTGTTATGTAGGTGGCGGCTCCAATACTGTCTATGCAGTCTTCCATGCGAGGCAATGGGTATGAGTCAGGGACTGTGACTGCATTTACTCTCCTAAAATCAGTACAAAAACGAGGAGAACCATCTGACTTTGGTGTCAGCAGACATGGAGAGCTCCAAGAGCTATGGCTAGGTATCGCCAAACCATTTCCAAGCAGGTACTGTACCTCGTTTTTCATTAATTCCCTCTTGAGTGGGGGGCACCGGTATGCGTGTTGCTTAATAGGGCACGCATCACCCACGTCAATGTCGTGCTTTAACACTGGGGTTTTAGACGGTACATCCCCAAACAGACTAGGGTGCGCTTGGATCAGATCTTTCACATCGTCTCTCTCGTCATGAGGAAGATAGGAGAGGTACGTGTCTAAGGCACCAAGAACCTCTGAGTTTGCAAGCCTGCCGCTCTGCTGACCTTCACTACCCTTCACCAAACCATCATCATGGTTTATGGGCACAGAAATGAGTGAGATGGAGCCCTCGCGATCGTCTTCCCTAGAGTGAAACAGTTTCAGCATGTTTATATGGCAGAGCCGTGTTTTACGCCTCCTATCCGGAGTGCGAACGATGTAGTCTGTGTCATTGACTTTGCTCTCTACCACATATGGTCCCGCAAATTGGGCTGACAGAGACGGACCAGATGTGGGCACCAACACGAGTACCTGATCACCAGGTTTAAAAGAACGCTGCACTGCCTTCCGGTCATACTGCCGCTTCATTTTCCCTTGGGCTGCTGACAGAGACTTCTTAGCTATTGCACAAGCATGGTACAAACGTTCCCGACACTGCGTGACAAACTCAAGCACATTTGATTGCGGCTGCACATCAGACAAAAACTGTTCTTTCAGGGCTTTTAGAGGCCCTTTACACAAAACGGAGCGTGCTGCTCTGACCGGCTTTAAAGGGTTAACAATAACAATGTATTGAATAATGACTTTAAAAAATAATATAAAATAGTGTGCAACACCACTGAAGTTTTTTTTACCTCTCTTTTCAACCAACGGCAGTCACTCTCCTCTCCAAATAACTTCTGCTTAGCTTTCCGAGCTTCCCTCGGGTCCTCTTAATCAGCGGTCTCCAACCTTTTTTGCGCCACGGACCGGTTTATGCCCGACAATATTTTCACGGACCAGCCTTTAAGGTGTCGCGGATAAACGAGGGAGGGGCTAATAATCGGCTCAGTCATTTTTAATGATTGTTGAATGATTGGTATGTCTTGATAAGTCAAATAGATAAATAAAACTGTTTCAACCTTGCCTCACTTGCACTGAGGTCATCGGAGCTCTTATTTAAAATGTAAGTGAAAAGAAATACAGTACAAGTGAATTAACTTCAGATATTTACTTGATTGATCTTATAAAAAAGAAGAGGGGAGCAGCCTTCACCGACTATCAAACTGCTTCTCTGTCAACTGTTGAATTCATTTTGAGCCTGTGAAAAATGAGGAGCCATGTTTAAAAATGGCAGTTAACTGTAAGTTCAAAAATATGTTAAAAAGCACTTCAATGACAAATCAGTGATTTGATTTAAATCTACTCTGGTCGTGAACAGAGGCAAAACAACATAAACTGTCTTTGTCGTACAAACAGTAGACCTAACCTTCAAGAGGATGATGCAAACAATATGTGGTTCATCAAGAGATACTTACATGTAAGAACTGTAAAATCTGGTCAAAAGAAAAAGTAGAGTATGAGGTCTGAAACTCAACCCTAATTAATTTAATTAATTTCAAAAGACTGCCCTCCACGCCTTCAAAACACAAATATATGCATACATATAACACAAGGAAACAGCCTCCTTTATCTGAGGACATCCCATCAACTGTTCTACACTGAAAAACAAGATGAAAGATATGAGGAATGCAGGAAAGAGGTGGAAAATAAAGAATTAAAAACAAATGGGGTCTAGCAGTCCCCAGGGGGGGTAACAGTTGCTTGGGCTCCAGTTTATGTTAACAGAGCAGAAGGTTTAGGAGTTAGGCAATCAAGACCGGGCCAGAGTGCAACAGCAGCTGGCCAGCAGATTCTGGGGATAGGCCTCCAAGGTATGGAGGCCTATCTCCCCCCACCACCACTTCCCCTGCCAGTGGCGGACTCCCTCAGACATCGGTGCGTTGGTGGTTCTTTGCGTCCGGGGATGGGCGTCCAGGTACACACCGGCTCACTCCTTGGCGGCCGCTTATCGGGGCCTGGAGCCTGGGGCTCGCTCGGGCCACTTCGGAGGTGGGGTGCCCCCGGCCTCTCGGCCTGGGGCTCGGTCACTCAGGCACGGCTGGCTGCTGGCGGAGCTCACGGGCGCGTCACTGCAACCCCCCCTGGCTTCTGCTCCGCGGCTGCTGAGTGAGCCCTCATCTGGGACTCTCCTCAGCTCTTACTGGGACAGTGGCGCAGCTGCCCCTCTGTTGGTCTTCCTTGGTCTCTTGTGTTCTGGGGGCCTCTGGATGTCTGGAGTTTTGATCTCCTCCATACCTGCTTCATGCCCTGGAGGACGGGGCTGTGGCCCCCCCACACCCTCTAGCAGATCATTACGTGAAGGAACCTTTTAAAAAACAAAAAACAAGCGCGTCCATGCTCACAGGTGTACACACGGGTGATCACACCCACAAACTACACCCTTTTTGGCTCCTACCTCAAAGCACACTGTGTTCTGTTGATCTTATGTGCTGCACAATAATGTTTAATATTTAGTATTTACTGTCATATTCCCATATATCATTGTGATGTTGTTTATTCTATTACTCTTGTTCTCTTCTGCTTGTTTTCTTTTTTCTTTCTCAGCAGGTGATCCAGGTGATTGATATATGCATTTTTTTTCTGCCCATTCTGTTGGTTTTTGTCTTTTGCCCTTCTCCCCCGTCCCTCTTCTCAGCTGTTTCTCTTTCCCTCTTTCTTTCTCCCCTTCTTTCCCCCAGTCAAGTCTGTCCCGTATTCAGCAAGTGAAAATAAAATAAACAATAAAAGGTGAATCAAATGGACCATTATGGCAAGGCTGGGATGGTCAGTTTGGTAAAGTAAATCCGTTGGGCATCTTTCTTTGCCTTTAGACAACAATTCTGATGGCAAAAGAGCCAAACGGGACAGGCAAAAAAAAAAAAAAAAAAAAAAAAGATTCTGGGAATTGGATTTGATGTACACACACGCGCACATTCAAACATGCACTCTAGTTACAAACCTAATTCACAAGGGACACCGCACAAAAATGATCAATTAGAAACAGTATACTGTGTTCCACAGCTTAATCTGCCTCAGTATACAGACTCACTAACCCAGCCATCTACACTAACCAGAGGTGGGACCAAGTCATTGTTTTGCAAGTCTCAAGTAAGTCTCAAGTCTTTATCCTCAAGTCTCAAGTCAAGTCTCAAGTAATGTCAGGCAAGTCAGAGTCGAGTCTCAAGTCACTCGTGTAAAAGTCCGAGTCAAGTCACAAGTCTGAAACTTTGAATTTCAAGTCCTTTCGAGTCTTTAAAAAAAACAAAAGAAAAAAGAATGTTGCAGTTATGCTAAATGTAAATATTAGACCATGTAATTTTAAAATCTGTGTTTTTCTCAACACATGACAAAATAGTGAACTTAGAAAATATACACAAATTGTGAAATTGCACCTCTTTAAAATGCAGCTCAATTAAACCTAGCTCCAAGAATAATTTTCACCGACAGTTCTGAGATAAGCTGCATGTTATTCTTGGATGCGGTTGTAGGACCAGCTTTAAAATCGCATGACAAAAATATCATACACATTAAAAAAAACTGCATCACCAACGTAGCCTGGACAACATTTGCTAGTTAGATGAAGTCAGCTATCTCATCTTAGCATATTTATATGCATATTTATAATCATACGGTTCTTGGAGTGAGTGCATACACTCATGAAGTTTAGTAACTTCAGGTCACTGCAACAAGCCCAGGTACAGTTTACCGACGGATGGGTGCAGGACCTTGAAATGCACCGTGTAGAACGAAAGACCATCGTACGTATCATAAGTTTACCAGTCTCACAAATCGTCGTCATAAATACACATTCGTTAACCGTTTATTAATAGGACCTTTGAGCTCAACGGTAATTAATTAGTAGTGGAAATAATTTCTGGTAGCATCACAGAAATGTAGCAGTGACAACAATATTGTATGCTGTAATCGCCGCGCGGATAGGAGGCGGCTGGCTTGACCGCGGCTCACAAATGACGGCTCACTTTACCGCAGTCTGTAATCGCACTGGGCAATTAGTGATACAAAAAACCTGTTTTATCCTGTGAATAAAAGTATATGTTTTTATCAGTGTACCATAATAACAGAAGCGAAACACAATATTGTGTCAGGATAATTTACTATTTATGCACAATAAATAAAGGAGCATAGCGCGACAATTTCTGTTCAGCGCCAGACTTGCTTGTAACCTATATCACCAATTATGTTATGAAAATGACGTATTAACTACTAAAAAACACTGACCTTCGTGTAAATGCTTGGAGCAGACTAACCTGTGAGCTGGAGTGTTCTGCGACGTTATAATTGGTCTTTGAATGGCTGCAATCCAGGCCATCCGTCGCGTCTTTGTTACTTCGGAAACATGGCTCGAACAATTTCTCTTCAACGACGTAATCCGATAACAACCGATCTCTTTACCCGTCGGCTTCCCGTGGCTGTCATGCGACCGGCTATTGCAGTTAATAATACAACAGCTTCTTGACATTTTTGTGTTTCTTTTTATCGCTGTATAACTGATTTCAATTGAAAGCCTGCGTGCGCTAGTACCTCTTGCCACGAGTTCCCAGAATCCTTTGCGGTTCTACCCGTGAATGACGTCACATTTTCAATCTCTATATAATATGCATGTTAAATTTTATATTTGGGGTAAAATATCAAGTCTTTTCAAGTAAACCGGTTCAAGTCCAATTCAAGTCCCAGGTCATTGGTGTAAAAGTCCAAGTCAAGTCACAAGTCTTAGAACATTTTTTCAAGTCAAGTCTAAAGTCATAAAATTAATGACTCGAGTCTGACTCGAGTCCAAGTCATGTGACTCGAGTCCACACCTCTGACACTAACCCATCTATGTCCTGAGAACCTCCAGGACTGAGTTATCTAGATTCAAGTGGCCCTTTTTTACTCCAAAGGTCTTCAATGAAAAGTGTTGATTTAGTTTTGCGGAAACCTAACAGGCAATGAATTTAGCCTACTAGGAACCACTGTAATGTGACCTGTGAGATATTATTTTTTTAGTCGGCCATGATTATTTGCCTGCTGGTTTCATAATGTACATTTTAAATGTAGTACATTCATTTTCGATATCCTAAAGATGAGCACCTATTGAGCGATTCACAAAAACTGGATATGAATATAGTAACATAACGAAGTAATTATTATACAGACAGTAAAAAATATTATTAGAAGAAATAAGTGAGGATTATACGTCATATTTAGTGAATGAGCATGGCTGAGAGCCCTTCAGATAAAACTGGAGTCAGGGGAATTCATCATTGTGATGTGTGATGTGTTAAATATCAATTGTCTGAAATGAAACATTTCAATTCACATATTGGAAACACTTCAGGCCCAGTTTATCTGTGGTTTCTCCTCAGTTGTCTCTGTCGAATTTATTATAATTGATATTATCATCAATATTACATCCATCAACATCTCCCTCTGCCTAAATGTTAGAAACTGGTCAGCAGTGGCCGCTCACAGTCACTATCCTCTTAACCCCCAATCAAATTCTTTAATGTACTGACTCCAATGTTGTTTTGACTTCATATTTAGCATAACAAATTCAAAAGTCACTATAATTATTAGAATGACAAGAATTATTATAATCCTGTTTGTTGCATTTGGCAGATGGTTTTGGATGGTGATACATCCTCAGCCCACCACAGTCAGCAGGGGCAAGAGGCAGGCCCAGGTGATCCACCCAGGGAACTTTTACAGGGGCAGAAAGCAGCAGAGGAGTTATTACTAGCAGCGCGGTGGGCACCTATATGTCTCATAATAGCTCCAGTCCCAGGGGCAAAGTGGAAGAAAACAACCAAAAAGAGGTGGAGCATTGGAGAAAGGAAGTTGAAGTTAACCTTGTGCCACCGAAGCTCTGCAAAGGATGTCTGGGGTGATCTGTGGTGTCTAACATGGAAACATTAGCATCTGTTTTTCAACATTAAATCACTATATATTTCATTATAGCATATTTGAACTGTGTGCCAGGAGGTGGCCAGTGGAGGCCCTGGCAGGCCGATTAATTAAGGCTGAGGATTGGGGCATAAAATGTCACGTCCATGGTGGGGAAGGAGCCTGAACTGAGTTTAGAGTCACCAGCTAAATATCAGACTCAGGAAAGACTAGACAGTGGACATGATCCCCACCAAACGTTACACTTGGCACAGTGCAGTAAAGAAAGTACTGTCCTCGTGGCACACTGAGCTCCTGACAGTGACCCATTCTTTCACAAATGTTTATGAAAGGAGTCTGCATGCCTATGTGCTTGATCTTATAAACCCGTGGCCACGGAAGTGATCGTGGACCTGAATTCAGTAAAACCTCTCAGTCAGCACATGTACATGTTGACTGATCTTCATTACTGATAAGGCATACCACTATAGTATCACCAGCAAACTTTATAAAGTGGTGTTGAAATTTCCAGAGCATTGTCTGTCAACATTGTGAACAATAATAGGCTTTAACACAATCCTGTGCTCACTATTATGTCTGTTGATGTTGTGCTGCCTACTCTGACCATCTGCTTTCTCTGCACAAGAAACTGTAGGATCCAGTTACAGGTTCCAGGATTCCCAGTCCCTGGGTTATTGGGGTTGAATGATGTCATTTTTAGCTTTTGGTTCATTCAGGAACACAGATCCAACACGAGGAAATGAACAGCTCCTTGGAACCATTTCAAGTTAACACTGTACTGTACAGTATGGCATGTTGTAACTAGCTGAATGCAAGTGTTATTGAACTGTTACTGTGTGTCCACTTAAACGGTTGATCATTCATCATCTGTCTTAGGAAATAAGCAAACACTCATGTTGCTTTGAAATATGTATTTTTCAGGTGAAATAAATTTGATTTGAATTCTTCGCTCATGTGAGTGAGCAACACCTGAACTGAAGAAGCTTCTCAGATGAGCGGTGAAACGTCTTCAAGACACTTGAAGTCCAGACGCTTTTCTTTGCAAGCTCTTTCAGCAACAGCTCCTACACCACTTCTATTATTGCTATATTCCTCCATCACATTCAGTTCCATTACATTGTATTGCTGACCCTGTGAAGCTGGATGTCATGTTCTTCTTTGTGCCAGCTGAAATGTCATCCATGTTCCCCATTGGGTACATGATCCCTCCAAGAATAAGACACAATTGGTCACATAGGTATTTTATTGTTTGAATATGTGGCTCTATTGGTCCTTTCCCCCTTTTTCAACATCTCATCTTTTTCTTATTCTTACCCTCTACATTCATTGACCTTCAGCAGCAACATTCTGGCCAACATATAGTGGTGTATGATAATGATGCTATCTGATTTTCTTCACTCTTGAGAAATAGGATGGACAAGGAGGAAACACACACACACAGTTACCCTAATGCCCTAAAGATAGCTGTAGAGCATACACAATGAAGGATGACTTGACATTGCTTGGAGGAAATGTGTTCAAATGTGTCTGCATGCATGTTGGTGACTTTTTTTTAAAATCAAAGACAAATTTCAAGGAAGATTGGGAGAAAAGCACAAACAGAACAGAGCATGATGCTGAGCAGCCCAAACTCAAGAGCAAGAAAACGAACAAAACATGAATAATGTAATCAAAGGGTGAATATAATTCCAATGAATTAAATCAAAGGGACTGTAAATACATCACTATACAATAAATGTTATCATTTTTAATCTGTTTGTCAGGAAAGTCAGGTTACCTTTACATAAAACATTTTGAATATAATTCTGTGTTTCTCTTTTTTCTTTCTTCAGGTTAATTATTTTTAAATCCAAACATAATTTAAGAGTTGTAATGTGTAGTGATGGGATTTCCGGCTCTTTTTAGAGAACCGGCTCTTTCGGCTCCCAACCGGCTCTTCAGGTTATTTTGTTGCTTTAATTTATTATTAACAACAATATAAAATTATGCATGAAAGGAATTACTAATGTAAAAAAAGTGGTTTTATTTATATATGTTTATATATAAATATATGCGGTGGCCCCTAGAGACAAAACACGTACAAACTCCAAAACACATTTCTAGCTTGAACTGAACTTCCAAAGCAGAGCTACTAGATCACTTAAATTACACAATTGAAAGCATGTGTATGGTTTGTGTATTTATATACAGGCACTCATATGTATTCAAATAATTTAAAAAAAATGTTCATTTACCTGTTACTACCACACACTAAATCCGGTCATTGGTACTTCCTGGCTTGTGTAGCCACGAGGTAACAAAAGCTCAACACTGCCCCGTAGCATCCTGGAGCACTTCTGTTGTGTTTTGTACATGCTTTGTCTCTAGCGGCCACACTAAATATACTTTTATTTATTCACTCCACATAAAATGTAATAAATAAATCATATAATACAAAAAACAACTATTTACATTTAAACTTTGAACTATTTAAATTTTCAGCTTTTTCCTTTTAAACAAATTTAAAGTGAAACAACACAAACACTGCAAACGACAACACAATTAAATATAAATTATAATATGAAAACAAAAAGAAGATGCACATCCTCTGTCTTATGGGCCTGCATGAATAAACTTTCTGAATCCTTTATCATCTGCAACTGAAAATAGTTGTGGGTGATTACTATACCTTTCTAATGTGACGTTGTTGTCCCTGGCTCTCTCTCTCTCCCTCCCGCTCTGTTCCTGTGCTACTGACTGTAACTACCGCCCCTCCCCCCTCTGCTCAGCGCAAAGCACGAGGCTCGCGTGCAGTGAAGCGGGAAAAAGTGCGAGAGAGAGAGAGAGTGAGAGACGAGGATGAGGAGTCGGCTCGTGTCGTTCACGTCAAAGATCTGGCTCTGGCTCTAAGAGCCGTTTTGTTCGTGACCAACACATCACTAGTAATGTGTCTGGAAATTTCTTCACTTTGTTTCTCATAATATATTAAAATCTGAGATTCTGGAATAGAGGAAAGAAGGTGATTGAAAGAGGGTAATGTAGGAAAACAAAAAGAAAGAGAGCCATTTTCCCCGTTGTTCCTCTTATTTCTCTGCAGGACAACAACAAATGATCTATGTTTAACTGGCAGTGTTCAGTGACCAGTTATTCTCTGAATAGATGTGCACTGAGGTGTAATGCACTTCATTGTTCCCAGTCTAATCCTCATTGGCAACTGGTAACTTCTACAAAAAATAATTTTTCATAATGACAGAGTTTTGAGATATGCAAACACATGGCTGGGCATAACATCAGCCTGCTAACGTAGTCTTCCTGCAGCCAACAGTGGCCTTTTCTAGCTTTTATTCAGAATTTAAAAATTCTCCAATTAGTATATACTCTTTTTGTTGTTGTTGGTTAGAAGGGGACCGATATGGACTCGTACGTATATGCTACCACACTACAGACACAATAGCAAAATGGAATGTAAAGGAGAAGGTACAAAGCCCCGTAGTGACAACAGCTGACTGAAGGATAGAAAGAAAACATTGTGTTGCTAAAACTAATAATCCAGAATGATGCAAATACTGTAAACAGGCTCCTGAATATTCAAGGATTTATTGATTTGTTTTTCTTTCTCTTGCCTGCTCGGATGTTTTACAGATTGTTGAGAATAAAGCCACTTCAACGCCGCTTTCAAAGGTTCGGTCCAATCTGCGATGCACTTGGTAATGAAATGTTAAAGTCTTGTTCCGATCAACATGATTGACAAATATTAGTGTTCTCTAGTGTTCAAGAACAGTTAGCATTGCCGTACTTTAAAATATTGTCTGTGCTTGTCATTATTTTAATTGGCTATTGAGCCGGTGTTGTCATGTCATAATGAGCCAAAGGATTCTGACTACACACCAAAAACATCAACAACTTTAGTTATCAAGTGTTCTGCCGGATTTGGTGAGTACAGAAGCTACACAAGTGTCTGTACTATTACTGCTCACCGTGTACACCTCAGTACATCTCTGGGTCACACCTTGAAAAATACTCTGACTATTCTGTTTTAGTGTACGTCGTGTGAGTCCATGCATTTATTTCTGCACTCTCTGCAAAGCATTTGTTTTCTCCTCTACTGATTTTCTTATATTTTCAGTGAATAAACAAATGACTTTCTATGCAAAAACCCTCAAAATAATCCAACACCGTCCCCATTATCACTACGTCGTAGCAGATAAGCTCCTGGCCACAGAGAGAGATCCACTGTCAGCTAAACATGTATATTTTAATGAAACAAAGCACAGAAACACTTGATTATCACTAATGTGATAATATAGATGTATACAAAAGCCTGTGTTTTGCAACTATTCAGTACTCAGAAATGTATCTAAAAATGTTTCTTATCCTGATATTTTAATGCAGACGTCACTTTATGCGAAAAAAAATAGTTATAGATACAAAAAAGACTTGTGCTGGTGCAAGTGCACTGCTCAGAAATGGATCAAAAAACAACAACACACAGTGAAATCCACTGACCAGGCCTCCAAATTCCCCAGATGCTAGTTAAGCATCTATGGGATGTGCCCGAGATCTGCCAACATGCACGTAACAGACTGAATTTTGGGTTTAATGAGTGGTGATACGGTCCTTTACTGCTGTAAATGAAAGTGCTATTAAACAGGGATGCGAATGCCTAAATTAAGGAAGACATCCTCGAACTACAGCTGAGGTTTAATGAAAGCAGTGTTTTTCTTAGAAAAATGTCCTTAATGATGTTTTCCAATGTTGTCTTGCCACTAAACGAAGAACCTCAGAAAATACTATTTCCTGCTACAGGTAGCAGCAAATATCCTCACATGATTTAGAGGAGTTTTTAGGAACAAACAACTGGACATGTGGGTCGTGCCGTAAGCAAAAATGGAACTGACTTGTCAAATTTTGATTTTGGGAAGAAAATGATTTACTGGCCACTCCAAACAAAAAACAGCGAATGTTTGGTGAAGTGCGATGGTGTAGTGGGAGAACAGAAACAGGAAAGTGTAGTCTTGACTTCTGCCCATCATGATTGATTCTGTTCCAAAGCCTGCAGGCATATCATCAGTTGCATAAACAGGAGTGTGTGTACAGTCTGTGTGTCTTCTGAGCCATATTCAGCAGCACAGAGTAGTTGGAAGGGAAATGTTCCTAATTTCATATGCTTCACATACACATTTTAGCTTAACATACACATTAAATGTGTAAATGAGTGCACCATTTCCCACCCCCCGTGCATATATACATTACATTCATTCTACTCAAATGCTGAACATATCCAACAGTATCAATGAAGCTTGATGGATGAGGTTACATGGGTGTGTGGAAGAGGAAGGGGGGGGGGGGCAGATAGAGAAAGGGGATTTGCAGTGGACGCATCAAGCTGCAACAAGCCAAAGAAAAAGAGAGGAAAGGTCACCCCATCCTTTTAAATTACACTTTGCCTAGTGGGTAGTGCTCACGTTCTGTGACTATAGTGCAGCCGAGTGGGCAGAAGGGTCACATTTGGGTTGGAGAGTGTTCATTCTCTCGTTTCTCCCTGTCCTTCTCCCTTTTTCTTCCTCTTTTCTCTTTGTTGTGAAATACATCCATCATCTGATGTGATTACAATGGAGTAATACAGGACCTGTACAGGATCAACCAGACCTTAAGAGCCTTCATCAGGAACTCAATGGGAACGTGGCGTACAACACTAGAGGCCAACTTCAAGTCGATAGCACAAGTCACCATCAAGTGCGGGATCTACCAAGGAGATGCTCTTTCTCCACTGTTGGCCGCTAGGAAAGCTGCAACCACCAAGTACCTGCAGAGGGTCAGGCAAGTCCTGAGGAGTCAGCTGAACGGTAAGAACAAGATCCGGGCTATGAACACCTACGCCCTGCCCGTGATCAGGTAGCCTGCTGGGATAATAAGCTGGCCAAAGGAGGAGATAGAAGCCACTGACATCAAGACCAGGAAGCTCCTGACCGTGCATGGAGGGTTTCACCCCAAGTCCAGCACAATGAGGCTGAACGCTAAGCGGAAGGAAGGAGGGACTGCTGAGTGTCAGCACCGACCCAGGCACCAACCGACTGCATGCTCAATGAATACTTCAGGCAGCAGAAACCCAAGAAAGAAGAGCAAGAGGAGAACCATCATGGAAGGGCAGGCCCCTGCACGGTATGTACCACCGGCAGATAGAGGAGGTGGCGAATATCCAGAAATCCTACCAGTGGCTGGACAAAGCTGGACTGAAAGACAGCACAGAGGCACTAATCATGGCAGCACAAGAACAAGCTCTGAGCACAAGATCCATAGAGGCTGGGGTCTATCACACCAGGCAAGACCCCAGGTGCAGGCTGTGTAAAGATGCCCCAGAGACAATCCAGCACATAACAGCAGGGTGCAAGATGCTAGCAGGCAAGGCATACATGGAACGCCATAACCAAGTGGCCGGCATAGTGTACAGGAACATCTGTGCCGAGTATAACCTGGAAGTCCCGAGGTCAAAATGGGAGATGCCCCCAAGGGTGGTGGAGAATGACCGAGCTAAGATCCTGTGGGACTTCCAGATACAGACGGACAAAATGGTGATGGCTAACCAACCGGACATAGTGGTGGTAGACAAACAGAAGAAGACGGCCGTAGTGATCGATGTAGCGGTTCCGAATGACAGCAATATCAGGAAGAAGGAACACGAGAAGCTGGAGAAATACCAAGGGCTCAGAGAAGAGCTCGAGAGGATGTGGAGGGTGAAGGTAACGGTGGTCCCAGCGGTGATCGGAGCACTAGGTGCGGTGACTCACAAACTAGGCGAGTGGCTCCAGCAGATTAGTTATTTAGTCAATATAATTTTCATGTCTGTCTTATTTGATTTAGTTTATGAGTAATACGTTTAACAGTATGAATTGAACTAAAATGTAAAAAGGCTGCTGTACTAATAAACTCTGACTGATAATTGAAGGGAGAGCATGTTGCAGGTGTTTGGGTGGTGCGGGGGATCAACTGAATGAGCAAATCTGGAAAACATCCATCACTGCTGCTCCTGGACTGGGAATGGCAGACTCTAGAATGATCACTGTGAAAAAAGGTACAATACGCTGGCTGACACTTTAGCACTAGCTCAGAGTTTCAGCTCACAATTCTATATGAAATACTGATCACTGTAAATACCAGTCCAGCATATTTACAGTGCTGTGCTTAGTGTCCTTTAGGTGATCTATGGCCAATGGTGAACAGCTGTGGACATGTGATGGATGGCTGTTCCATATTATTCTTTTAATTATGTACATTGATTCGCCTGGTGGCTGCTGCCTTGTTTACTCCCTGCCTGTAATGCATTTGTGTCCATTGCTGCATTGATGAATGTATCCTAATCTTAATCTGTGGACAGCAACATCCATCTGACTAATGCAGGACACTTGGATAAATCACTTGGGTCCTGCTCTGAGTGTTGCCAGCCATCTCTCTCTCTGCCAGATTTCTGTTCTCTCTCGTCTCTATCCTTTTTGTGTTTTCTTTCCTTACAAAACTTAACTACTTCTCCCACAAACTTTGACTCTGCTCATTTGATTTTGCATGTTCTTGGTCTTCCTTGCTTGAGTTTATAATTGCAATCTTTTCAATACTGATTCAAAGTAATAGTTTGCAAGTATAATTACATCCAAGCTGAAACTGCATGTCAGGTGGTCCCAACATTTTGAAATGTCAGGTCACATGCTTAGAATAATACATTACACAGACACTTGTTTTCCACCTACCATGGCACTGCGCCCACTAACAGCTAGCCAAAAATGCATACTCAGCCAAAAAAAACAATTTATTTTAGAAGTATTTAAAAGTCCTGATGGTTAGTTTTGTGCTACTAATACAACAGACTCTAAAATTATATGTACAGTTCAGTTCATTCATATCTTCTGCACTGTAGCCATTTTTGTGATTTGCTTCTCTTTGACAGGATTCATTATTCAGTCTTTACATAGAGCCCACCAGTCACTCAATAATGGCTCAGAAACCAGCACCTGCTCCCAAATTCAAGCTGATCAAATATTAGCAAATGTACCAGAACAAGCAGTGACAAGAAACCCCACACTGCACTTGGCAGGAAGTAAAAGATCCATTGCCAAAATTTAAGTACCAGCATTTAAAAGACTGTGTTTAAAAGATGGATGTAGCTTCTAGGTTTGAAACGAGCCAGAAGTGCCTTAAACCTGCATTCTATAGAATTATATTTAGCTGTAGAGATAATACTGCAGTGACTGCTTAGCAAGGACCACCTTTGACTTCTCACCTTTGACTGCATTTAACACAGTCCAGCTGCTGTAAATGAGGAAGAAACCACAGAAACTGCAGGTAAACTAATCCACTATCTCATGGATTTATGAAACAAATTCATAAATATTTTTCTTGCCTGCCTTGTCAACCCAGACCCGACCCGACGGCCAGATCCTCCTCCCAGCCCGCCGCTCCAGATGGCAAACAGAGAACAGGAGGATGTGGAGACCCAATGCCTCGCTCCGTGTGGTGGTGGTGCGTGCTGTTCTAAAGTGCATTTAAAATATGGGAGGGGCCTCTATCTGACCCTCTGCCAGATAGCAGCTGGTGTCAGCACAGCCCCTCTAGAGAGCCCTCAATATCTACCTGTTAAAATTGGGAGGTGGGCAGCTGTACCAGAAGTGAGACTGAAAAAAACGACCGTCTTCTGGACGCCATTATAGGCCTCCAGGGCCCTATATGTATGTGAGGCATGATGGTGTATTGTGTATAAAAAAGTGCACACCAACCAGGACCCAAGGCCCAGCCAGAACATCAGTCTGGAGGCGGAGCTGCCCCAGAACCTCAGAAGTCCTCAAGCCCACCCCTGCAGCTAGGATACCAGGCCAGTAACCCATGTCCACCAGCACAGACCCTCCCCCAGCTCTGCTGTACGCAGCCGCCAGAAAAACACCACCCAAGAGGCACCAGAACCTCATCCAGGTCATGACCACGGCCCCTGGGTCGAGCCCTCCAAGAAACCGGTCTCGAGGGAATTCCCAGACACCCCAAGCCCGTACCCACCCCAACATCAACTACAATAATGAAGGCAGGACGAAACCACCCCCCACCCCAACTAGATGATGTGGCTGATCAAAGGAGCCCAGAGGAATTGATCTAATGTGGTGGCAGAGGCTGTATCAACACAGCCTTATCTCTCAGACGGTCTCTCTATTGTTTAAAATTAAGATTATTTTTATTTTTCCAGTTAATGAGGACAGTCTCCTTGGCAAGGCATAGGGTGGTGAGAACCATGTGGACTGTATTTATCTCTGTAGTGACATCATCTAAGTCGCCCACCAAGCACACTAAAGAAGAGGCTGGAATGTTACATTTCAGACACTTTGAGAAGTCTTCACATATCCAACACCAAAACCTCTGAACTGGTGGACAGAGCCAAAGAGCACGGATGTAACTGCCAGGTGTATTACCTTGAAAGTGTGAGAAGTTGTTGGAAGACAGAAAACCCATCTTGAAGGGGTTGAAAGGATATTAATTCATCTATTTTAAAGAGGTTACTGAGGCAGTTAAACAACTCCTTTGTGGCAAGGCCTCTGGGGTGGTTGAGGCTCGCCCCAAGTTCCTGAATCCTGTGGATGTTGTAGGGCTGTCCTGGTTGACACGCCTCTACAATGTTGCATGGAGATCAGGAGCGGTAGCACTGGACTGGCAGATCGGGGTGGTGGTTCCCATCTTTAGGAAGGGCGACCAGAGGGTGTGTTCCAACTACAGGGGGATCACACTCCTTAGCCTACCTGGGAAAGTGGGCGACCGTGGCTCAGGGGGTTGGGAATCGCATCTGTAACCGGAAGGTTGCGGGCCCTCTGTCCTGGTCGTTGTGTCCCTGGGCAAGACACTGTACCCTACTTGCCTACTTGTGTTGGCCAGAGGGGCCGATGGCGCGATATGGCAGCCTCGCTTCTGTCAGTCTGCCCCAGGGCAGCTGTGGCTACAACTGTAGCTTGCCTCCACCAGTGTATGAATGTGAGAGTGAATGAATAGTGGTATTGTAAAGCGCTTTGGGTGCCTTGAAAAGCGCTATATAAATCCAATCCATTATTAAGTCTATGCCAGGGTGCTGGAAAGGAGAGTCTGTCCGTTAGTCGAACCTCGGGTACAGGAGGTTTTCGTCCTGGTCGTGGAACATTGGATCAGCTCTTCATCCTCTCAAGGATACTTGAGGGTACATAAGAGTTTGCCCAACCAGTCTACATGTGTTTTGTGGACTTGGAGAAGGCATTTGACCGTGTCCCTCTAGGTGTCCTGTGGGAGGTGTATCAGGGGTATGGGGTGTTTGGCCCATTGCTACGGGCCATTCGATCCTTATACAACCGTTGAAGGAGCTTGATCCGCATAGCCGGCAATAAGTAGTATTCGTTCCTGGTGGGTGATGGACTCCGCCAGGGCTGCCCTTTGTCACCGATTCTGTTCATAATTTTTCTAGGCGCAGCCAAGTGGCGGAAGGCTTTCACTTGGGTGGTCTCAGAATCTCATGCTTTTCGCGGATGATGTGGTTCTGTTGGCTTCATCAGGTGATGGCCTCCAGCTCACCTTGGAATGGTTCGCAGCCGAGTGTGAAGCGGTGGGAATGAGAATCAGCACCTCCAAATCTGAGGCCATGGTCCTCAGCCGGAAAAGGGTGGAGTTCCCACTCCAGGTCAGAGATGAGTTCCTGCCCCAAGTGGAAGATTTTAAATATCTCCTGGTCTTGTTTACGAGAGACAGGAGAGGGAGCGGGAGGACACGCTGGAGAAATTATATCTCTGGCCTGGGAACACCTTGGTGGTCCCCGGAAGAAGATGGATGGATGGACGTCTTTTTCACAAGGCAATAAAAGTTTACATGGGCCATTAAACTCCACTGACCTGAGGGCTGTTAGGTTCGACACTGATACTTGTTTTCAGCAGCGCTAAAACTTTGTATCAATGCACATGAAAAACTTCACAATGCTGATATGCTCACTTTTCTTCGCTGGAGGTACCACAAACTCCTTTAAAGGCTTACAGACACAAACTCTCAAACATTTAAACATATACACACACACACGGGCAAAAACGTCAAAAACCTGAACCACCAAATCTACCTCGTAAAAAAACAGTTTTTGCCTCCTACTAACGTCAGAAACTCTTCCAAGAAGAGAGTGTAAAGGTACATTTTCATGCCTTAGTTTGAGTTGCATAGATATCATATTTTATTTGACTTTAATGTTTGACTGTCCTTGCGATTATTTATATATTTTTGCATTTAAGAAAATGTTTTCTTTAAAAAGAAAATATTATTATGGCACCTAAATACAATTAAATTATTTAGTTGTTTTGTTTGTTTTTTTCACCATGCTGACAAATTTATTTATCAAAATTTCTAAAATGGAAACCAATGAGCAGTTCATTTTGAGAGACTGGTGTTTTATATATTTAATATAATATTTAGTGCTGTCAAACAATTAAGATTAATCACAGGTTGTTGTGGATTAATTTTGATTAATCATGATTACATTCCATTCATTTTTAATCTACATTAATCACATTTTCTTTTGCATGAGCACAGAGACTCAAAAAAGGGAATATATATGCATTAATGTTCAAGATGTTTAATAAACATGTTAGCAAAAAACTCTCTGTAAACATTTATCCACATTAATGCGGCCCTGTTCAGCCAGTTACTAAGACAAACTAACTTGTTGACATTGTGCGAGAGGAGAGCTGAGCGCTTCTTATTTACAATTTTTCCTGCAACCAGTTGTGTCAGTCAGTTTGTCTGAGGTAGACCTACTGAGGCCCCGACGCTCTGTGAAGGTGGTTTGTTGCAATTTGGGCGACGCGTTAGCCAACAGAGATGGGCAGTAGCGTTACTGTAATCCGATTACTTTTTTCAAGTAACGAGTAAAGTAAGGGATGCTATTGCAAAAAAGGTAATTAGATTACTGTTACTTTCCCATAAGAACGCTGCGTTACTACGTTACTAAAACTGTGATTACGTCATTATCATGAGACACTCATGATAATGACGTAAGTGAGCGCGATGTTCGTGGCAACAGCTGTGTGCAGATCAACAATGGATAATATAACGAGTGTGGGAGAGAGTATGAGCGTGCAGCGTACTGACCTTACTTTGAGTTTGATTCGATAAAAAGTGACAAAAACATTAGTGTCCGCTGCTCACTGCGTGGGAAGAAAACTTCTTTTTACAGCGACAAAACCCAAAACGCCCGAGCAAGCACCGAGTGCGCTACCACAGACTGTGAAACTCACAGAGAAACTCGCGGATTCTTCCACTGACCGCGGCACACCTGCACCAGGGTAAACCTCCGCCTACCCAACTCCTGCTTTACAGGGGAAAATAGAGCAACAGGACCGCTGAGTCTTTGACTTTATTTATTTTCTGCTGTGTTTTACTTGCATCTATTTGAAAGACTGAGTGTAAACACAAAAAACTATTTTATTTTATTTTATGTGCTGGAATGTGCAGAAAATAGGTTTAAATGTTAAACTAATTTCTTCCAGTCAGAGAATGTTGCATATAAAAATTTTTTTGCTTGATGCATAAAGTTTAAAGTTTAAAACTAATAAAACAAGTTTTAAAAAGAGACTTTTCCATTTGATTACATTTTATATGATGGATTAGGCAGAAAGTAGAATTGGGCTGAAAGATCTATCGCTTTATCACCTATTCAGGTTGTAAATCATATTTTAAAAAAGTAACTAAATAACTAATTACTTTTGAAAATAAGTAATCAGTAAAGTAACAGGATTACTTTTTTGGGGAAGTAATCAGTAATTAGTTACTGATTACTTTTTTCAAGTAACTTGACCAACACTGTTAGCCAAAGTGCTAGCAGCATTCCTGACTAACGTATGGATGTGCTTCGGTGAAAAGAAAATTCCTTCCTGCACAATACTTTATGTCGGTCGACTGTTCCGTCTTATTTTTTTAATACTCAAATTTCCCATAAACTGGGGCCAATGTGCTGATTATCATCTTCCACACTGAGTTGATTGGTTCAGCTGCCCGTCACGACCAGATCAACTGCCCATTTGCGCATGTGCGAAGGTAACTCTGCTTGGAAAAACTGCCCGAAATGCATTGACAGAAACATTTCAGGGATTTTGAGTCATTCTGCACTGTGGATGGGTCGATTGCCTTAAAAATGTTGATCAGATTATTAAGAATGATGGATTAATCTGCATTAACGAGTTAATTTTGACAGCCCTAATAATATTAAATAGAATTTAATATATTACTAAAATAATCTATAGCCACAGCCCTACTCAAGACTGCTTCATTACAAGAAACTTTTTGGAAGAAAAATTAAATAAAAAACCTTTGAGTGCTGTATGAAGCAGCTGTATGTTAGGAATGGTATTGGCATGGTTATGGCATTCCTAACAGTATTGAATTTGCTGCATTGTATTAACATATACAATGTTAATACAATTTATTATGTCACCAAAGTTTTCATCCTTCAGTTTAGATCATATGATAAAAACAGAGTTAAAGAAGATTCTAAGATACTGTAACAAGTAAGGGAGAGGAGGACTCATATTTGGTTTGTGAACAAAGGCTTTATGCAACTGTTTGTGAAATTGCAGACATAAGGTATGTGCTATGCTTGTGCGCCGCAGTTCCATCTGAAAGCTGTGTTTTTGCTGATGTGCAGGTATCACTCTCATGTCAGCCTTTTAATTTTTGAACCACCAGTTTTTGTACCGTAGTTAAAACAAGCACAACACAGTGTATTGATAGATCAAAGTTTGATAGTTTCATTTGAGTTCCCATTTTATTTATCTGCACAGGAAAAGAACATCCTCTGGTGGTATCAGAGGATATGTTCCCAGTGCAAACCTCTTGGAAACATAATGAAATTTGCCTGGACAGGAAACCAATCCTTACTGTACTGGGAATTCTCCCTTCAGCACTCCTGCTAATAAATTTTTACAGCAGATAATTCAAGTAACCAGTTCTGGATTGTCCCAAGTTATTAGTTATTAACCTGAATTAGCTCATCAAATAATACCTCAAATCCTTTAAATTAATTTGTAAGTTACAAAGCTTTATGAGTGTGGGCGCTGGTGGTGGGTACATGTAACACATTTTACATGCTGGTAATTAGCAAATAATGACAGAAGAGGGAGAAGAGCTAGATGAGTAGGAGTTGCCCCCCCACCCCCACCCACCAATAGACTAGCCACTCATTATTCTTGTTCAGTGGGGTGGAGAAAGCCTTTCTTGAGAACAGTTCCACCAAATACACACACACACACAGACACACACACACATCATGGGGTGTTCCTGTGAAACATTCCAAGTTGATTTTTGTGGAAGAGGTAGTTTTAAGTGGAAATAAGGTTGTGAATTTCATAATGAATTGGCTCCACTGGGGAAAATGCCATCAGAAAGATAGATGGTGCACTCATTACAGAGGCCTGACCAAGGCCAATCAACAGTGATGGAAGGAGGAATTGTATTTTTGTTAAGTCATCTGAGTTTTCTTGACAAAAATGTAACCTAAGATGGTACTACACAAAATATTTTATTAAACTGGTAGGTCTACCAGTACCTACCAGTTATTGGCCGGTAGTTGGTTATGACCATTCCCCCAGGGGATTCTTGGTGATCAGGACTGTCTGGACTTCTGAAACTAATCAGTTCATCAATACCATGACGGCAGTGATCACTGAGATGCTTGGTTCCAAAAGGCACTGCCGCAAGGAGCAGAATCCTCCATGAAGAAAGAGACTAGAGGCCAAGATCAAGGCAGTGTGATCTTGATACCCAGGCTCGGGCCAGGGTGATGACTTGTCCTCCTCTCCATGATCCGTCATCCTGGCTCCCCGATGTTGTAGTGTTTGTGTTGTACCTGTTCGATCTCCAGTTGTGATAGCTGTTGCTTCTCCCGAATGTTGCAACACTGAGCTACGAGTTGTTTCGTTGTCAGTCTGGATGTTGGGTATCAAAGATCCCACAGGCCCCACATCCTCTTCACGTAACCCCTTCTGGCAGAGTTACTTTTATCGTTACATTTATCAACACCTTACACGCATCTTTATAATCCGAGCAACGTCCGAGCTGGTATTGCTTCAGTTATCTCTCTCTTGGTCATATCTGAGGTAGGCTTGGTTAGCATGGGGGAGCCTTGCCTAGGGGTCCTTATTGGATTCAGACGCCCTGGCCAGAGTTGAACCCCTGACCTGAAATCCCAAAGGCAGCTGGATGGCATAGTGGTAACACTGCTCATCTTTGATACTTCAGGTTCAGATCTCGACTCCCAAACAGGCTGTGCAAATCCCAGCTGCGCCTCCCCTTATACCCCAAGCCTACCTCAGACATGTGTGACAGATATATAACTGAAGCCCCTTATATATTACGACATAACAAGGTACGCACCAGGTGTTGAGGAATCAGGACACACTAAAGAGAACTTGGCTACTGAAACAAGAAGGCATAAGTGGACAAGAGATGAGAATAGGTCACTGTTGGGATGCTACTATCTAAGCAACGTAATAATAATAAGTAATGTTGATTCCTGAACTTTTCTGTCAATAAGCGTTGCTGGTTTTGCTGCCGTTAGCTGTCATTAGTAAAACTGTCTTGGTGAACGAAAAGTCCAGGTCTACTTCGTCCAGATGGAGTCAAGAGCTGGTTCTTGTAAAGAATTCTTTGGAATTTACAACCCACAAATTACATGTTAGTACAGGGAACTTGCACCTAGTCACTCCAAAACACAATCCCCAGAATTACAGGTTACGTACAGAGTTCTTGTTTCATTGTTTCTTGCAAAAACCTGACTTGTTGCCCACACGTAGGTACAGGGTACTTGCGCCTTAGACACAGGTTGTGGTATAACGTGTTACCCAATCAGCTTCAGTTTGTGTGGTAAAATATTTGGGGTGGTCACGTGTAGGGCTGGGCGATATGGCCTAAAATTCATATCGCAATATAATTTGAAGCATGTGCGGTAACGATATATATCGTAATATATTCTTTTCTTCTGTATAACGTATTTTCCACACTATAAGGCACACTTAAAATCCTTTAATTTTCTCAAAAATCGAGTGTGCCTTATGTATGAATTCTGGTTGTGCTTACTGACCTCGAACCGATTTTGGCTGCAGAAATCTGTTAAAAAATGTTTTAGTACAACTTTGGTTGACGGATTTTCAGAGCATTACGGCTGCCATAGTGAGGAGCTTCACGGAGTATCTGGGTCCAAAACTCCGTCAGCTTCAGGTCCCAAAGTCAAACAAACACAGAGAGTTAAAAACGGTCTAAATTCTTTCATCTTTAATAAAATCATCAGCGTTGCTGCTTTACCAGGTGTAACAATTAAGTTTAACATCCAGGCATCCATGAAAACAGAAGTTATTACATTTAACGGAGTTAGAAGTTAACAGGAAGTTAGCTCGTTTTCGACCAAAACAGGTGCAGCTTGATGACATCATCAACATGCGCTATCGCGATAGAGCGGTATAGTCAAACTCTCTATCATTGGCCAAATTCATATCGTTTCTATCGTATATCGTTTAAATTGCCCACCCCTAGTCACGTGGGTCATGTAGTCAAGCGAGGCTGCCATATCGCACCATTGGCCCCTCTTTTAAAAATGCAGCTTAAACTGTGCTGTTATATCTCTATGGCACAGCCTATGTTGCTCACTCTCAGGACTATTGCAAGTTTCCATAATCTGATATTACTGTAAAAAATGGCCCATTCAAATGAAGAGAGTGATGATACAACTCTTCTATTCAACAGCACTGGATTCAATATGTCACATTGAATGTACGTGAACTTCATGCCAGAAAAAGAGGTTTAAAATGACTAATTGGTTAAGTGACTTATAGGCAGACATTGTCCTCCTACATACATACACTCACTTCTCCACAGTTCCCTCACACAAACTCAGCTACACCTCAAAACAAAGAGGCATAAGCTTATAAATGAACAGAAAAATAAACTTTACCAGTGCACAGATCCATTAGGTATATTCATAATAACAACTTTATCTGTTCAAAATCTGGATTTATGTACTGCTATGGACCAAATGTTGATGACCCCTCTTTTTTTCATACCGTCTTCACTTCACTTTCGACTGATTCTGACACAAAGCTTACAATAGGAGATTTCACCCTAGTATTTAATTTGAAAAATGACAGGCGCAGTGCAGCAGTGAGTCAAATGAACTGGCAGCCTACAGACAATCTTAAAAAATACATGAATGATTTTGGTCTTTGCAATCCTTGGCGTTCACATCATCCCACTCTTAGGAATTGCACCTTCTTTTCACCAGTACACCACTCACATTCTCACTTGGACTACTAAAAAGTGCTCCATTATGATGGACATTACAGGCACAGATTCATCCTATCACTATCACGCACCAGTGGCTAAGTCTCTGACTCAAAAGAGGAGAGAAAAAAGAAAGGACTCACACCACCAACAGGAATTGTTGATTTAATCCATCACTACTGAAAGAACAAGATTTCATCAATTATTTCAAAGAGCAGTCGGCAACATACTTAAGAAATAAATACCTGCTAGGAATACCATCATGTGTTTTTTGGAAAACAGGAAAGGTTCTTATATAGTAAAATAATATCTTGCAGTTCACATGAGGAAAATAAAGAGAAGCAAAAAACATTTGTGTTAAAATCGAAAAATATATATACTAGACCTGCCTATGCAGTCGGACCACAAGAACACATAAATATAACAGGTTGTGTTCATCATTTAGTTTTGGTGCCTGCGCACTCAAAAGCACATCCATCATTTCGAGTCTCTGGGAGCTTGAGAAAATGGAAGTGATGTAATACATCATGGCAAAGCGTGTAATAGACATGCCAGTCCACTGTTTGCATGCCACACTTTGCCTCTCCAAGGCCTGAAATGGGAACGTATGCTTAAGTTGCAGTACCAGCAGGGGGAGATGATATATTTAAAGCCAAGAGGTCGCTGGTGTTTGTATTCGGGTCCTTCTATACCAGAAATGACTAATTTAGGAGGCTTATATATATTTACATGTAGATGTGTTAGTAATGTTAAAGTCTTCCTTATGATTATTGGGTTGAAATAAATATCTTATTTTGCTGGTATTGCAGTTTATTGCACAGTACACCAGTCACATTTTCATGCCCTGGATCCACGTTTCCCTAACCCTGCAGCGGGGTGTGGGGAATAGTTACTAAGCCAGTGGTTATTCTGACCTCCCCACACTCGTGATGGGATTCCCGGCTCTTTTTAGAGAACTGGCTCTTCAGGTTGTTTTGTTGCTTTAATCAATTTATTATTAACAACAATATAAAATTATGCACAAAAGGAATTAATAATGTAAAAAAAGTGGTTTTAATTATATATGTTTATATATAAATATATTAGGGGTGCAACGATACTCATATCGATATTGAACCATTCGATACAGTGCTTTCAGTTCGGTACCCATATGTATCAAACAATACAAAAAATTTTATTTATTTTATCAACTTTCCTTCTGACGATGCTGTCTGTGTTGGGCGCTCAGTGGATCTGCACTCGACAGTGCAGCCTAGGCAGTCGAACGCAGATTCACTGAGCGCAGGGCAAGCTAGCAGACAGAAGCTAAGCTCTCGTTGCAACATGGCAAATTGAACCTCCCCCACCCTCATTCAGATCTGGCCTTTGGAACTATTTTGGTTTTCATGTGACGTATCACCCTGAAGGTAAGCGAGTCATGGACTAAAGTAAAACAGTATGTTGGATGTGCCACGCAATGCTCAATTACATTGGTGGGAACTAGTGCGTTAGCGCAGTTAGCTCGTTAACGTGTTGACGCCGTCTAGGCCCACGCACGGGGCAATCCGCAGTAGCTCGTTAACGGAAATTTGCCGTGTTGTGGTGTTAACGTCATTTCAGATTAACGCTGAAAGCACTAGTGGGAACACAACGAATATGACTGCACATTTACTCCGACATCATCCTAGTGCAAAGACAAGTGGAAGCAGACAAAAACAACAAGCACGCATGCTACAAACTTTACCCGAGTCATTTAGACAGCCGTTAGCACATGCAGTGTTGCCAACTCCTCAGTAAGGAAAATCGCTATTGGCTGTCCTAAAAGTTGCTAGAAGTCGCTAAATGACGTTTTTGCATAATTGGTCATGCTAATCTAATTGTAACCTGTGTTGTTAGAGAGAGAAATAACATCGTGGAAGAGACATAAAGTGAGTAAAAAACGTCCTAAATGCAATTAGAGTTTATTTAGAACTACAAATTAAATTTCTTTTAGCAATTATTGTCTTTTTTTAATGTCACAATTCCAACCCTGCTCCTTTACCCGGGCTTGGACCGGCAAAAGTGACCCGAAATAGACACTCTGGTGGAGTTACTTTGTGCGTGTGTTTATAAGTAGTTTTAAACTTTGTGGTACACAAAACAGCATAAGAGTAAAAGAGTAAAAGAAGAACTGACTGCGTTACAGCACCCGCTGCTTGTTGAGAGTAAAAGCGATACGCGCTTTCACGTCTTTTTTTTAGCGACTTTTTTTAGAAAAAAAGTCTGAGTTTGAGTTAAAATATATATTTATAATTTTAATAAATGACAAATTAAAAAAGCATGAACATTTTTTTGTATCAAAAAATATCGAACCGTGACACCAAAGCATCGAACCGAACCGTGAATTTTGTGTATCGTTGCACCCCTAAAATATATGTGGTGGCCCCTAGAGACAAAGCACGTACAAACTCCAAAACACATTTCTAGCGTTAACTGAACTTCCAAAACAGAGCTACCTAGATCACTTAAATTACACAATTGAAAGCATGTGTGTATTGTTTGTGTATTTATACACAAGCACTCATTTATATTAAAATAATTCAAAAAAATGTTCATTAACCTGTTACTACCACACACCAAATCCGGTCGTTTTTAATTCCTGGCTTGTGTAGCCGCTAGGTAACAGAAGCTCAACACTGCCTCCTAGCATCCTGGAGCACTTCTGTTGTGTTTTGTACGTGTTTTATCTCTAGTGGCCACCGTAAATATACTTTTATTTATTCACTCCACATATGTCCACAAAAAGCTGATCAGCTGATCATTGATCAGTTTCATGATTGAAGTAGCAGCAGGAGAGAGAGAGACGCAGTCGCTCCACATATCGGTTGTTAAGCTTAACGTGGGAAAGCTTTACAAACATTCAGAGATGAACTTATACACTTGCTTTACTTCTCTCTGGGATCACTTCCTCTGAGATGAAATGCTGGTTTGGTAGCGAGGCTACAAATACACACAGCCGCTCCACACTGCTCCGACGTGCTACGGTTATGAGCCGAGTTACGCAGTGTCGCAAGTTTTTGAGGTGCTTTTCTGATTTTTAATGGATGGAGATTACATTTTTTATTTCTCTCTGATATCTGATCCAGTGATTTATGTCAGTATCGGACCGATACATAATATCGGATCGGTCCAGCTCTAATTAATAATAATGAAAATGAATAAATAATCAGATAAAAGAAAAAGGAAAGCACAAATAAGAGAAGCCTGTAGAGCAGTTATGAATCTTGTCCTGAAAACGGGTGTATGTTTGACACAACGGTGCATTCAGATCAGAATTCTGATTGAAAAAGCTGCCGGACAAAGCAGAGTAAAAAACACGATTAAAAATGCAAAAACAAAGAAACTGTCTTTGAAGTGAGTGCTGGCTACACAGTACCAGACTTTACTGTTTTGTACAGCAAATGTTTTCTTTTTAAATAAATAAAGTACATAAAAGCCTCCAAATTAAAGAATTTCCAAATATGCGATCTGTAAAGTATTATACATAATATAGTGTAGATGCTCATCCACATGAGTTAAAATGAAACGTGCACACACATGCACACTCACACTCAGTGTGCACTCATATGAAATCCCTCTCTCATGTTAACAAAGCCTCGGCATCCCACCGATAGCCCTAACAGGATTTGAAAATGGGTTTGCTCGTGGTAATGAAATGCGTATAGTGGCAGCTTGCGTTGCCCAGGGCAGCTTCAAACATGTCAACAAGGATGTGTTTTGAGTAGTTTCTCTCTCTCTAAGCAGGTTAGGACCACTGCTCTCACACCATTACTTCTGCTGTATTGGGCTGCCAGGAAAGCTTCGCACATGTGCTTCTTACCCCAAACACATCTCATAAACGCTTTTGTCTTACCAAGACCAGGGATGGTCGATTTCAGAAATCCTCTTGTTGACTCTCCATATAAATTACATTCATTAAAAATATGTGACATGTTCTATTTCTGATTGTAACGTTGACACATCCACTGTCAAACTCAATTTTTAATTTTTCCACTTTCAATTGCAATTTCACATTTACAAACTTTACAAATTTTGTGTTTTGGCAACATCATAAACTTTTCATGAAATGATGTGTTTCAAACAAAAAAACTGCATCAAAAATATAATCTATAATGAAAAACACAGATTTTATAACTTTTCACAAAGCCTGTGATGAAGCAGCGGATCTTTGGGCTTTCATGATCAAAAACCAAACCGTTATAAATGGTTTATAAATTTAGTGTAGCAACGTGAGGCCTGAAGTCTTACTCACTCTAATCCAAATATAAATGAAAGTGATGTATTTCCTTGAAATTTTATTAAAAACCAAACACCATTAGGTGTTGACTTTAAACTCTTAGTGCTGCCCAGTGGGACACAAACTTCTATGTCAGAGGGACGGTAATGTCACAAACCTACTATTACCATTTTTTAAATTCACTTTCAAAATAAAAACATGTAACTGTACATATGTGGTGTGCGTTGGGTCATTGTTCATTTACAGTGCGAAGCAACATCATTCAGTTTTGCAGCATTTGGTTGAACCTGAGCAGAGAGTGCAACCCTGAACACCTCAGAATTCACCTCTGTGGTAGTTTTAGCTTAAATCCACGGTGGTGGTGTAAGAGGTTTGTCATGGTTCTGGATCATGTGACCCAGCTCTTTGAGTTTATTCGTTTTTGAGATCCTAAGTTGTTTGAGTTTCCTCTTGTGTACTGTTGGGTTTAGTCCTTTCTCGTGTCTGTTAGGTCCCTCGCTCTCCCTCTGTGTCTCGTCTCCCTTAAACGTTTCCATGTTTGCCTCTTTGTGTCCCCTCCCTTTATCAGTCTGTCTTGTTCCCATGTGCATCAGGCCACATGTTCTACTCTGCGTCTCGGTGTATTTCCTGTGTTATTTTCACAGCCTCTCGTCCTGTGTTCAGTGTGTTTGGTTTTGCTTCCTCTGTGTTGTTAGGTGTATTCATCCCAGCTGTGTTCCTCTTGTGTGTATTTGTTGTGTTTGTCCTTTGTCAGGTCGTCTGTTCATCTTGTATCATGTTCCAGGTTTTATGTTCTTATTCCCGAGTATTTAGTGTTTTAGTTCTCCTATTTTAGTTCTAGTTACTTTTGCAAACTAACAAAGGTGTCGCCCTGCTTTGTTTTCCAGTGAAGGACTCACTCTTGGTTAAAGTTAAATTCTGTTTCCATGCAGCTGCTTCTGGGTCCACGCTACAACCTCACACAGTCTGCAGCCGCACACTATGACAGAGTGAGTGTCTGTGAGGAAAGGCACCGAACAGTAAGATTGAAAGAGGCCTAACATGTTAATAAAGCTCAGTTTAAAAGTCAGCTGTTGTTACTGAAAGCTCCACTCATTTGATGCTCATAGGAAACTAGAGCTGTCTCTGTGGTACCTTTAAGGTACCAAGGTGTGTGTGTGTTTGTGTGTGTGCGTGCGTGCGTGCGTGCGTGTGTGTGTGTGTCTCTGTGTGTGCGTGCGTGTGTGTGTGTTTGTGTGTGAACTGATAAAAGTGGAGCAAAAAGACGGAGAAATAGAAAAGTTGTTGATATCACGAACCAGCAGATGAAGTCATGTTTGATGTGACTGATGAAGAATGAAGTTCACATGTTGATGAGTTAAAAAGACGAGAGAAGTTAAAAGGTAAAAGTCAAAAGGAGAGAAGGAGAATTCTCTGTTATCAGAGAATCAGAAATGAAAAATATTTGTGAAGTACATTAAATGATAGATGGAAACAATGTACTTGTAACTGAAATGATGTTGAATAAATGTGACCATTGTAAAGAAGTAACTTTTGCTACAGAGATAATTCGATTTATTCCATTTGTAACACTTCTAACACTCGTATATGAGTGTTAACATTCATTGTTTGAGGTTCTTTGTGAATGCAGAAAGCATCTTTATAAGCTCGGTGAAGCAGACATGGATCGGTAGCAGTGAGGAGGGAGTTTGGAATCTTCATCCTAATCTTTATGCCTCTTTGGTGTCTGACCAGGGCCTCTTCACAACTCCATCTCATCGCACCACTGTGCAATATGTGCAATAACCTAAACTGTAAATACATAACACTATTTATTTACATATTTACTTCTTCTCTTTTTTCCAGGTTTGTGTATTTGTACATTTTATATATTTGTTTTTCTTTTTTCTAAATACTGTTCATATGTATATAGTGCTGCAGAAACTGTGCCCCCCCTTTCCCACACGTTTGCACAGAGCTGGAGATGCTCTGTATCTCATTGTACATCTGTATAGTGACAGTAGAGGCAGTCTATTCTATTCTATTGTATAAATCAGATTAGTTGAAAAAGAACAGAGGAAGTGAAAACATTCTCAGAAACACAGAACACCAGTGTCACTGCCACTCCACTCACTGTCTGCCAGATTCCATTGAAATGCATCAAACCTCCGTCCCTTTAATTAGCTGGAAACTTTCCACCAAACACGTGTCACAGAAATCACAGGAATGTTTATCTGTTTGTTAATTCCCTGCAGGCAGAGCAACATAGGCAGCAGGAGAGAGGGATGGAAACGAGGTAAGCAGCCAAGCATTCACTTTTCACTTTTCCACACAGTGTGCACGTCTGTCAGTGACAAAATGGGAGTGAGATCCCATCCAGCGCCCCCACCCTGCTGCTCTTGGGGGAAAAGGGCTGTCACAAACAAAGCATGAAGGTGTGAGGGCTGGGGCTGGCATCCTGAGGGTGATTAGTACTGTAGAAAAATGGGCTGGAGGCATAGACTGTGTGTGTGTGTCTAAATGTGCAGTTGTGTGTGTGTTGGTGTCATGGGAGCTTAGCTCGTTAAGAAGAGCCTGTAAATTGAAAGTGGCGAAGCAGCAGACATGACTTAAGAGTTACAAATCGCTACAGCACACTCCAGTCAACCTGACGTCTGCTGCTCCCTGCTGCATACACAGACAACCACCTAATTAGACTATATGCAGCACTAGATTTGTGCTTAATAACATGTGCGTTTTTTTACACTGTAAAATGCAAAGTGTGTGTTCGTGCAGTCACATGAACACTTCTTTCACATCGCAGTGATTTACTGGGCATCTTTGTTAATGTCTTGACTTTTCTTTGCATTTCCCTGTGTGTGTGTGTGTGTGTGTGTGTGTGTGTGTGTGTGTGTGTGTGTGTGTGTGTGTGTGTGTTACTGCTTGGTTTATTTTGATAGTCCCTCGTCTTTTCTGCGTGTTTTGCTTCCCCTTTTTTGTCAGTAATATTCTGTTCACCTGTGCTCCCTGGTGTGAGTCCATGGCGCCCTACATTACGAAGAAGCTACAACAAAGGTGGAGCTTAAACATATACATACTGCTCAGTCTGTGGCTTTCCGTCCAACTCGGGGACCACGGTTGTTTGTGTAGGTGTGAAGTGAGGGTGAGCAGATAGGAGCTGTGAGCTAGTGTTTCAGATCTGCAGTAGAAGGTGTTAAGGTCATCAACAAGCTGGGGGCGCTCCAGGCCTCTCCAAATTGGACTTTCTCCCTGCAAAGGTACTCTCATTCGTGTTCTGGTTTTGTTGTTTAAGTTCTAGTTTTTCCCAGTTTAGAGTATTTTCAGTTCTGTTTCTCGCCACACCTGCTTTGTGTTGTGCTCCACCCCTTTGGTTAATAAAGCTCGCTCACAACTACGCAGTCTGCATCTTGGGTCCGTTTATATTCCACACAGCCTGCCTCGGCACCCCGTGACAGATAGATAGATAGAAGATAATCTTTTTGACTATACTGAAATAAAATAAACTAAGAATAAGTACAATAGTATTGTATTTGAATGAAAATAGAATAAGATACAAATCAGCGTGATACAATAGTTCACATGCAGAGTCCGGGGCCCTATTTCAGGAAGCCGGTTTAGAAAACTTAGAGTGAAAAACGATACGCAGGGTTGAGTAACCCCGAACTGTCCAACTCGGAATATTCGGTTTCAGAAAGGCTGATAACAATTAGTTCAATCAACGCGGAGTTGCTTTAACCCCAAGTGAAGCGCGCGGACGAGGATACATAAAGCCCTGATAAGCGGAGCACAGAGTAAGCGAGTCACCATGGAGACGGAGGGAAAGAAGGCGCGGTCAATGTATTTTACAGCGCTTGAGGCCGAAATTCTGATGGCAGCATATGCCGATAACATGCAAATTTTGCAGAAAAAAAGGTAACACAGCCTCAGCTGCAAAAGAAAGGGAGCATGCATGGCAAAACATAGCCGACAGAGTCAATGCGTGAGTGTTAATATAAACATTGATCTAGGGATTTCCACCCATTTAACACGTTATTTTATCATATGTTATTTTATTTGTTATTTTATACATTTTATTTTGTGATGTGATGTGAGCGCAGGTGCAACCCAACAGGCCCCAAACGTTCCTGGCAGCAAGTAAAAATGAAATATAAAAATATAGTCCAAACAGGTAAGGTGTAATTGTATTATGAGCCATAGTGCTTGGTCTGTTTGTCCCATGTAAATCAATTGCAGTTAGAGGCTACATTAATTTTCTGTCTGTAATTATTGAAATTATTGAAATTATCTGAGCACATTACAAGTACATATTTGCTTACTCTGTATGCTCAAATGTGACCCGTTATAGCCAACAGAAAAAAAGCGGAGGCCCGAAAAACAGGTGGGGGTCCTCCACCACCACCACTCACAGAGGCTGAGCAGTTGCCCTCAGCCAAAACAGTGGGCGCCCTGTGGCCGAAGGCATCTCTGCAGGGACATCCTCTGAGTCAATAACCCCGCAAGACACAAGTGCCTACATAAGGGGTAAATTCAAAATAATACATGATGTGCATACATCCTTTCTTCACAGTCACCTTTGCAGTGCTACTCATTCATCTGATAAACTCTTTACCATAATGGATTATTTTGTAGTGAAGTTATTTTCCTACTGATTTTGCCTTCCCTCAGTCTTGGTTGTCTTTGAGAGCATAATGACAATGAAGTGTAAGGTGATTGGTATGTTTGTTAATTGCCATTTGGTCCCTTGTAAGTTATAAGTGACCTGTATAAACCTCATATTCTATCAGTTGATGGTGGTGGTGTACTGCATCTGGTGCAGCCTCCTGTTGAGCCAGACCAACATGCAGTTGTGAGTAATACTCCACAGATTATATGAGTTTACAGTAGAACAGCAATGTTGTTTATTTCTTTACTACAGGAAAATAATGAAGAAACATTGACAGCTGTTACAGAGGAGGAAGCAACAGAGACACTTTATGAGGTTTACATCTTTTAATACTTTGTGTACAGGAAACACAGGTGACCAATAAAGCCAGTTGAACAAAAAATCTGTTTATTCTTCTTTCAACATGTTGAGGTGATGGGTCAAAAGAAATGATTGTGACATATGGTGTCTCTGACTGCTCTTCCATCTTGTATGTCCGTGGGAGGGTCAGGATGTTCATGGTTTGGATCACTGCTGTTTGGTTCAGAAGGACAGTGTTCTCCTCTAATTGTGGCAATGTTGTGAAGAATCACACATGCCACAATAATGTCACATGCCCTTTCTGGGGTGACCCTGAGTCTTTGCAGGCACTGGAACCGGGCCTTAAGCATTCCGATAGTCATTTCAATTCTGGCTCTTGTCCTGCAATTAGCCAGATTATATCGCTGCTGTGGGCCCGGTTCAGGGTCAGGGTAAGGGGTAAGCAAATAGGGTAAACATGGATACCCCCTATCACCAAGCAAGTAGCCAGTGAACTCTCCTAAGACAGAAGGGTACACTTCAGTTCAAATGTCCCTGAAGCAATTGGTCTTTATATATTTTAAAGTATTCTCAACTCACCATGTCCAAATTTTGTGCTCAGTGTACATTCACGGAATATTTGTGAGTCATGGACAGAGCCTGGCCACTTGGCTTCCACATTTGTGATAATGTTGGCAGCATCACATATGATCTTCACAGTGCAGAGAACACAAATTAGCATCCATTACTATAATGAAATGATTTGTTAGTTTGAAATGCTACAGGGAACTATGTACCTGTACATTAATGCTGTGGAAAGACTTCCTGTTCACATAGTCTCCTTCATTTACTGAAGGAGCAATGATTGGAATGTGAGTGCCATCTGTACAGCCAATCACGCCTGGGAACCGTGAGAATAAATGTAAAATTTAAGTAGTAGTTCAAGTATCACCACATCATGAATTAAGTTTTGGTCATCCTGATACCTGCAATTTTGTGGAATCCCTCTTTGATAAATCTTGTGGGTCTATGACCGGGGAACACCACAAACGAGTACAGGAGACGTTTCAGTGCAACTGTAACATTCCTGACTGCCCGACAGACGGTAGCCTTGGAAACGTGCTCAGCGTCACCAATATTGTACAGAAAGCTCCCGTTTGCAAAGAAACGGAGTGCGGTACAAAGAATATGTAATGGACTGAGCGCATGTCCGCGATGTGTCACATGCGCAATATATGGCCTGAGGATGTTATTCAAATAAATTGTAGATTGTGCTGAGAAACGGTAACGTTCGCACAGAAAATCATCAGGAAATGATAAAATGTCCAAACGCGCTCTGATCACTCTCTCCCGGCGGAGAGCTCTGCGGAGAATTTGGGCTTCAACATCTACTGGCTCTTCAAGGAAGGGACACGCCATGTCTGACACTTCCTACAGTCAGGTTTCCGACAAAGGGGCGGAGAAAGTCAGGGTTAGTTGTAGTAAACCTGCTAGGGGGCAGGTTAGCTTCATGGAGTGTATCGTCATAGTGACTCACTCAGGCTTCAGCTGAACTCGCTTTGTGAAACCGAAAAACCAGAGTTTTCGTTAACTCAGGGTATACTTAGTCAGACTTTGCACTAAACCGGCTTCCTGAAATAGGGCCCGGCTCTTTAAATGTTAATCCGAGTGACCTCTAATCTCCAATTAGTGTCAGAGTCATTTTTTATTTGTTTAATTTATCTCTTTTAACAACTTTCAAAACCATGAAAAACAAGAAAAAGTGAAGCGTCTCAGTTGGACGTCTTTATTCAGAATGATAATATTTGCATATAAGAAATTAACTTAAAGTTTCATAAACATTGTCTGCTAAACATTGCTATGTGAAAGTTAGCATCCTATTTCTAACATTCAGTATCTGAGGCATTTTGTGTCTTTGCAATAAATGTTCAAATCTGTTTGCGTACTTCATGTGCAGCACGATTCACCTCCCCAATTTGCTGTGTTTGCAGCTTTGCCTGTCCTTCACCATACAGGTCATCATTTTCTATATTGCTTCCACTCACTGTAATAGAGTCATGAGTTTAAAAAACGTTACCAAGTTTTGTCTGTGAAGGTTCTCAGTCATCCAGGTCGTAGTCAAAGGAGCTTGCAAAGAAAAGCGTCTGGACTTTTTCAAGTTGCTTGAAGACGTTTCACCTCTCATCCGAGAAGCTTCTTCAGTTCAAAGGTCAAATGGCCGAGAGTCCCAGATTTAAACCCAGTGGGAGTGACCCCCACAGAGGGTTACAAAGTTTTCATTTAAAAGCTGTTGTTTTTTCAGGCCTCATTTCATTTCACTCATATACAGTCTTGCACTTAAATTTGCTGAGACTAAAACGTCTGGATAGACAGAGCTAATATGGGCTTATCTACCTAAGAAGGTGGACCGTTGTATCTTCCAAAATGTTAATTGTTCCGTGAGAGTATATCGGAGTTTCTACACGGTGCATTTCAAGGTCCTGCACCCATCTGTCGGTAAACTGTACCTGGGCTTGTTGCAGTGACCTGAAGTTACTAAACTTCATGAGTGTATGCACTCACTCCAAGAACCGTATGATTATAAATATGAGCGTGGTGAAAGTTGGGCAGCACGCTGACATCTTTTGTCCCTCTGTGTGCTCGTAAGGGTCTGACCCTTTCACTCCTTTGATTTTTTCCTCGTATCTTTTTTTTGACTTTTCATCAAGTCTGTCTTTGTACGGACCGGCATTGTTCTCCTTCGTTTTGTACAGAACCTTTTTGGGGGGGGCAAAGAAAAAGCAAGAATTTATTGGAACCGAAGAATGGATGTTTAGCGATGCTGCAAATGCTTGCATTTGATGCGGTCCTTGGATTTTTTTGCCACGAGTTCCCGGCATGCAATGCGCAAAAGTCACGTGGTCTGTCAATCTCTATAGGAGTAGCAGGTGACGGCTGCAAGTATGTAATTCCTTTACATTTTTAACTGTTTAAACGTAATAAATTATATTTTAGTGAGCCAGTTTTTAATTCTTTTCCCTTGGCTGCTCCACTGCTCCGTCCGTTTTTGAGGGTTTCCCTTCTAGAATAACACCTGTGTTAAATCACAATCACGTCACATCCGTTACACATGCATGTTTTTCAGTAATAAATCAGATGATGGCCTCTGCATCTGGATAACACCTTTGCATTTCTCATGGGAAATGGTCCACATGCTCGTTTTGTGGAAATCATGTTAAAGTGTAAATCAGATGCTGAGGCTCGTGTAACATTTCTATCAGTGTCCAGTGATACAAATGTAGCTCCCCGACCTCTAGGGCATCCCAGTGAAGTCTTGACAGCTAATTTGCATTGAACTTTTAAGGAACACGTCTTCCTGCCATAAAAATGTCAAACAAGCTCTACTGGGAAATTTAATAAATGAAGACCATCAGCTTCTTTTACCATTCTGTTTGTCAGCAGCATGCAGGAAGCTGCTTTGAAGAATACCCACGCTCAGAGAGGAATGATCCATCTCTTACAGTCAAGAGGGAACCAATACATCACATGCAAGCAAAAGGAAAAAAAATGCTAATGCTTCATCTAAAATGTTATGTTTTCTGGAGTAGGCAGTGCCACAAAATGTTGTGATCTGAATCCAGTAACAAGTATCACCAAGCTCGAATCCTCTTCCATCTGGTTACGTCTCCTTTTTATGCCTGTGAAGATCAACAAAATATCAGTGCTATGGATCCATCATTATCTTAACCATGTGTCCAGTTCAGGGATTTGGGCTGTCTGTGACATTGTGCAACAGTCAGGGTAAAGGATTCGACACAACACACAAATTATGACAAATGTCAAATACGTGACGCTTGTATGTCACGATTAGAGAAATGTATGTAATTTCTGTGTATTCATGTTTGCAAACTAAATGCACTCATTGTTTAACCATCTCTGCTTAGTTTTTTCTAAACAGCATCCAAACATATAATAATAATAATAATAATAATAATAATAATAATAATAATAATAATGGCTTCATAACATTACTATGAATATATGTTATTTATCAAACACTTTGTCTCTTTTGGACAGAAGGAAAAAAGTAGGAATGTAAGTTTGGTTGCTGTTTATGGAAGAAAGTAGAGTATGTAGACTCTAAGATTAAATGATATCGGTTCGAGGTGAGTGTGTGTGTGTAGGCAAGTCACAGGCACTGCTGTTGATCAGATATCCTGGTGGAACAATCAGCTGGCCAAAGGAAGAGATCAAGACAAGGAAGGTCCACATCATGCATCAAGGTTTTCACCCCAAATCCAGACTGTATGCTAAGCAAAAGGAAGGAGACTAAGGACTGGTCATCGTGGAAGGATGGGCCCTTGCACTGCATGGACCACACCAGAAAGAGGTACAAAGATGCCTCTGAGGCAATCCAGCACATAACAGCAGGGTGCAGGTAGGGCATACATGGAACACCATAACCGAGAGGCTGGCAGAGTACAGAGCCTTGAAAAAGTATTCCTACCCCTTTGATCATTTACACATTTAGTCATTTTGGTTTTGAAAATTTTAAACAAACAAAAATCTGAAAGGTGTGGTGTGCATTTGTATACAGCCCCCTGCATTAATACTTTGTAGTGCCACCTTTCGCTGCTGTTACAGCTGCAAGTCTTTTGGGGTATGTCTCTACCAGCTTCGCACATGTACAACATGTACATGTACATCATTGTAAAATAGCTCAAGCTCAGCCAGATTGGATGGAGAGTGTCTGTGAACAGTAATTTTCAGTAACATAAGTAATAAAGTAATATAACTTTCTACAGGACTGAATATAATATCTTTATGTAAAAGTCCAGAGTCTCTGGGGAGTATCTGAGTATTTATAACATTACACAAACCAAAGGTCTCCATCACAGTGTTCATGAAATGCTGGGTGTATCCATCTCCTGGGTCGAGCCTCGCTCCATCTCAAGTCACTACTGCACAGACTCTGGCTCCAAAAATGCAAGATGGCAGCCTCCACAAGCAGGATGGCTTCATTTTTGCACAATGGGAGGAGGTGCTGTTGCGTTGTCCGTGTTTTCTACAGTCATTGGTCAGGATACACCTGTGGGACTTCCAGATACAGACGGACAAAATGGTGATGGCTAACCAACTGGACATAGACAAACAGAAGAAGACGGCCGTAGTGATAGATCCAGCTATACGAAGTGATAGGAACATCAGGAAGAGGGAATATGAGAAGCTGGAGAAGTACCAAGAGCTGAAAGAGGAGCTCAAGAAGATGTGGAGGGTGAAGGTAACAGTTCATACTTAGTGCTGTAAGTAACTGAGGTGGAGGAGGCCAGACGGTAGATCAGTAATGTGAAAGCTCAGAGTAGGAGATACTAGCTGTTGAGGAGCTGAAGTAGGTGAAAAATGACAATATCCAAGTGCACTATGGGTAAGGCGTAACATGAGATAGGGCTTACACGTTGCTTACTTACAAGAAGTTATGGGATTTGGTTTCCTTGGTACCAGCTGCCATGACGAACACCAGCCTGTCAAAGAAATCATCTATTTATCTACACAGGCCTTCCATGGACTCGGCAGATTAGGCAGCCTTCCTGCACTCTGGAAGGTGAGAGCTCAGTTACTCCTCCTTGGGCCAAGAACTGACTGAGCACCAATCTTCTCTGGATGACGACCATAGTCTCAGACTTGGACGTCCTGGTCGTTTCACACTCTGCGGCAAATCTGCAAACTGAAGGTTTTGATGAGGCCATAAGAACGTTTAATCTGGAACGAGATAAAGGCCACCAAAGTAGAGACCCTCCACCTGGTTGCAGCTAGAAATGGTAAATGGCCTGTATTTGTATAACGCTTTACTAGTCCCTAAGGACCCCAAAGCGCTTTACACAACCTGTCATCCACCCATTCACACACTCGCCTATCCATAAAAGTTGTGAGCACAATCTATAACAAAGAGCAGCCATGGTGGAGCCCAACTCTCACAGTCCAAATAACTAGTGGAAATACAAACCAAGCTCCTGCTATGGCCTGCTGTTATGGGCCGTAGCCCCAGAGCGCTGCCGACAAGATGCTCTGAGGCTTGTATCCTGTGGGCAGCTGTGGCTGTTCTGTGGCTAAGAGTTTCCATCCTGGCTCTGCATAAACAGAGATGCTCTATAACAGATTTACAGCAGCTGTGCCTGTTCCTGCAGCTGAGCTAAACCACATCCCACTATCACAACAATCAATCAATCTGTATCGCCATTTTTCTCGTGAGGCTGGCCTGGTCAGTATATTCACACCTCCTCGTATGACCCGCTTAAAAATAAATAAGAATCAAAACGCTAATTAACAAAATTCAGAGACGTAATAATGCAGGCCCAGCCAAACGGTACGTTTACCCTGATAACCACTCCTCAGCACACAGATGTGAGATTGATATCCATCGTCAACCGTGTTTCATGCCTTTTGTAAAAATTACAAAATAGTTAACCAATGATATTGGCTTCATGTACTTGTAGATTTAAATGCTTTCTAAATAAGGATGCAGATTCTAGCAGCTCTACAAAATATCACGCTGCTAGAGAAGTTGGCTATCTGCACTAATGTAAAGAGACAGGAGGTGAACGCAGAGGGGCTGTCAGAGAAACGTGCAAAAAAGAGTTACTGATAAGTTTTCAAAGTGTTGGATGAGTATGAGCTGTCATACGCATTTACAGGCACACTTCACTCCCACACACAGTCGGAGCATGTTGTTACAGCAACAGTGCCGTCAGTGTGGGAACACATCCATTGGATGTTTGCACCACTAAACACAGACTGCAAAAACACTCCAGTGGTCACATTTGCCTAAATAAAACAAGACGAAACTTTTGCTTTATGCTGTACCTGAAAACTCCATTAAAGTTTGAAGGGGTGGTACACCACCAACACACTCACATGATAGGTGTGGAGAGCTCTTTATTCGTCTCGCGGTGGATTAGCAATAAAGTGCTGTGACTGACAGAGCTGGGAAAAGAGTGGGAAGCAACTAAACCCGACTCTCCCCCAGCACAGACACACAGAAACAAACAAACACGAACTTGGTGAGACATTATGGATCGTTCCAATTTGTTTTCTCAGTGCAGAAGTGAAGTAGGATGTAAACGCGCCCATATCTCAGATATGTTTTAAAAAAGGAACAAAGGATGAGTTCTCATGGCTATAATGCAAACGAAAGTGCATTATAGCCATGTTTTGACCAAAGAGCATTTTAAGGTTTCACACTAAATATGGCAATCAGAGGCTGCCTCACTGAGCCACCTAAAAATGGAGCTCCAGCCTGCATTAGGCTCAGGGCAGAACCAAAGTATATTTTGGCTAATTTAGCTTGAAAGTTATGCATAATCTTAACTTGTTAAAGCCAGTGTCTCGCCCAAGGAGAAGTATGTACTTGCTTGGAAGAAGCATTCCCAGATCCATCCGAAAGTGGGACTTGTCCTGGACCCAGTCAGTTTTAGGATGGTTTAATATCTGAGGACTCAGCTCACCAATGGACCCATTAATCTGGGATTTCATGTGCTCTCTATTAACCTGGGATGAAGTAAAATATATACTTAGGTAGGCAGGATTATGATGGTATTGTTTCTTTGCAAAAATTCCCAGTTGGATATCTCAGAAAAGTGTCAGTGTGGGATTTTATTAATCCAAAGTTTGCAGTAGATTTTCAAGTACGAATTGTGTCACATGGCCACAGCTGACAGTGAGAGCCACGTCTATTCCAGAAGGTGTGAACTCTGCAATCAAATTTGAAGTGTATGGGACACCACGTGGTGTTGAGCCTTGAAAATAAGCAGAAACTAACAAATAGGAATAAGGACAGCGATTCACAGCCCATCCCTTCCATCACTGCAGGAGCATCATCCGTGCATATGGTTTTAAAAAGCATGAACTCCCACTGACAAATGCTTTGCTGTGCGCTCTGCTGTGTGAGAGAACTTTTTCCAAACATCTGGAAAGGCCTTTTGCTACAGGATGCAGTCTTCATCCATCTTAGGTAAGTGTCATAAGTGGGCCTTATCTATTAAAGTAACAGATGAATGTCAGGAGTATTTTTTTTTTTCAGCAGCACATTGCAACAAGATGATAAATTATTAGCTTCACCTGTTTAAAGATGCACTCAGTAATTTCTTTTGAGGTTAATACATAAAAGAACTGTACTCATGCATAGACCAACCATGAGAACATAATGCACAATGCAGAGTGACAGAAAACAAGAAACTCAAACATGCAAAGACACACAATTACACAGAACAGTGGGGACACAGAGAGACATGAAGGGCAAGGGATCAAAACTAGAAGCCATAGAATAAATCACACACACAAGTACAATAATACAAAAATCACAAAGAACTAAAAACGCTGGGTCAGGAGACCCAGGACCGTGACAGTACCCCCCCCCCCTCAAGGGCTGGCTCCAGACACAGAAAAACAAAACCAAACAGAAAACAACCCAGGGCGGGCGGCGGGGGCCCAGGACGGAGGGCTCGGAACAGAAAACAAAAGAAGAGCACAGCAAACACCGGAGCCCAAGAAAACAACCCAAACACAGACCAGTTCAGGGGGCCGACCGTGCGGAAGGCAACGGCGGCGATGCGGAAACAGTGCAGGAGGCCGGCCGTGCGCAAGGCAACGGCGGCGACGCGGAAACAGTTCAGGAGGCCGGCCGTGCGCAAGGCAACGGCGGCGACGTGGAAACAGTTCAGGAGGCCGGCCGCGCGCAAGGCAACGGCGGAGACGTGGAACCAGTTCAGGGGGCCGACCGTGCGCAAGGCAACGGCGGCAATGCGGAAACAGTGCAGGAGGCCGGCCGTGCGCAAGGCAACGGCGGCGACGTGGAAACAGTTCAGGAGGCCGGCCGTGCGCAAGGCAACGGCGGCGACGTGGAAACAGTTCAGGAGGCCGGCCGTGCGCAAGGCAACGGCGGCGACGTGGAAACAGTTCAGGAGGCCGGCCGTGCGCAAGGCAGCGGCGGCGGCGAAGGAGACAACGGAGCAGTTCAGGAGGCCGACCGCGTGGAAGGCAGCGGCGGCGGCGAAGGAGACAACGGAGCAGTTCAGGGGGCCGACCGCGCGGAAGGCAGCGGCGGCCCTCCAGTCTCAGGCGTGCTGGCCATGGCCTGGTGGGCACAGGACCAGACGAGGCAGGACCAGACGAGGCAGGACCAGACGGTGGCGATGCGGGGACCAGACGAGGACGAAGACTCGGAGGCCGGACCAGACGAGGACGAAGACTCGGAGGCCGGACCAGACGAGGACGAAGACTCGGAGGCCGGACCAGACGAGGACGAAGACTCGGAGGCCGGACCAGACGAGGTTGCAGAGGCTGAGGCTGGACCAGGCGGAGCTGCAGAGGCTGAGGCTGGGCCAGGCGTAGCAGAGGCAGAAGGCTGAACAGGCTCCTCGGGCCCTCCAGCTGACGTGGCAGAAGGCTGAACGGGCTCCTCGGGCCCTCCAGCTGACGTGGCAGAAGGCTGAACGGGCTCCTCGGGCCCTCCAGCGGAGACAGGTGGCTGAACGGGCCCCTCGGACCCTCCAGCGGAGACAGGAGGCTGAACGGGCCCCTCGGACCCTCCAGCGGAGACAGGAGGCTGAACGGGCCCCTCGGGCCCTTCAGCGGAGACGAGGAGGTGCTGGCCGGGCTCACTGGAACCCCCAGCGGACGAGGTAGATGGCGGCGTGGGAGCCGTGGAGTCCTGGATGAGCTCATCCGAGCTTCCAGCAGGAGCTGATGTAGAGCCAGAGAGGTTTGGGACCCCTGGCTGAATGTTAAGCCGAACAGAAGACCGTATTGCTATCGGGGACTGGGCCAATGGTTCAGGTGCGAGCTGAGCTACTGGAGATGCGGATGAGAGTGGGAGCTGAGCTACTGATGGTGGTGAAGTAGATAACTGCACGGGAGACTGAACTGAGGGCGTCTGCACTGGCACAGGGGACTGAACTGATGTCTGTTGTAACGGAGGTGGTGAGAGTGGAGTAGGCAGTGGAGTTGATGACTTCACAGGAGAATGAACCAGAGGTGAGTGCACAGGAGACTGAGCTAGAGGTGGTAGTGATAGTTGAGGGGAAAGTGGAGCTGGTGATTGAGTGGATGACTGTGCTAAGGGATGCTGCACTGGGGACACTGGAGACTGCGCTGGGGACACTGGAGACTGCACTAGAGACTGCAGTGACGGTTGTAGTGGAGGTGTAACGGGTGGAGGAGTGGCTGAAGTGGCTGCGGGTCGGGCAGCTAGTGGCTCAGCTACAGAGTGTATTAACAGCAGGGCTATGGGTTGAATGTCTGACTGAGTAGCAGCCTGAATGGCTGGGTGTAGTGATGGTGGTGGTGGAGGCGGCAACTGGGCTTTAGGCCGGGCGGCTAACTGAGCTGAGGGCTGGGGAACACACAGTTCATTTTTAACCGAACCCTCAGGACCCTTCATTTCAGTTTGTAGCTCACAACCATCTGAGTCTAAAACAGTCTTTGGATCCTTGGAGTTATTGAGCACAGAGACACCAATCTTCCTAGTTTCATGGATAGGCTCGAAAGGAACAGGAGTGACACAGTTTGAATGGCTCAATGGGCCAGAATAATTGTCCTTAAAATAAGCAGTTCTTTCATTTCCGGTGCCGCTTACACAACAAGCCGGCCCGGAATTAACAGTTTTTATTTCTGCAGGAGCCAAAAGAGTAGCTCCACCACTCACCCTAGCCGACTGTACAGGAAGAAATCCAGGCCCTCGCTGGGGCTGTGAATGCTGGCGGGGTGTCTGCCGCTTCCCTGTTGAAGAGGGAGAAGGGCTGGCTGAAGGTGATGTGGGAAAACTCGGCTGCAGTTGCTCCTGCTGCGGTGTGGAAATGTTGGGTGCACTGGGGGGAACAATGATAATCCCCAGCATTTTATAAAATGCCTGTGCTGGCGTGAGCTGGTTGCTCGCAGGCTCATAGTATTCCTCGCGGTGCCGCCTCGGGTGCTTTCCTCGGGTCCGGGTCGCAGGCGTCAACAGTGGAGAGGAAACAGAAAAGTGAGTAGACGGGTTAGTGGCAAACGAAGACGACCGGCTACACGGAGGACCCCCAAGAACCAACCGGGTCCCATCAAAAGCCAAGCGGCGCCTCCTCATTGAGTCCGCTGGATCCTTTTTGTGGTCGCGTCGTTCTGTCATGAATCGCTGTGCGGCAGGCAGGAGTTGGACCCAAAGTGCAGGACTCACAGACTCAGGGAGGTGAACTCAAAACTCAGCTTTATTTGCTGGCAGGGAAAAAACATACAAACTAATCTAAACTGGGAACTTGGAAAACTCACAGAGAGACACACGGGGAGATCCACACAGCATGAGGGACGACGCGACACTGACTCAGAGAAACACAGGGTTTAAATACACTGGGAAGTAACGAGGGGAATGAGACACAGAAGGAGGGCACAGCTGGGAGAAATCAGGACTGACGAGACAAGCAAAGCAGGACGCATTCACATAAGACACGGACCATCAAAGTAAAACAGGAAGTTTCACACAGAGACACGAACTTGACACAGTGGAGACAGCAACTAAGAAACACAGAGACATGAACCATAAGGCAGAGGTCTAAGAACCAAAATACACAGGGAAATACTCAGCTGGGAACACAAGAGACTAGACTAGAGAGAGTAACAAAAAACCAACCATGAGAACATAATGCACAATGCAGAGTGACAGAAAACAAGAAACTCAAACATGCAAAGACACACAATTACACAGAACAGTGGGGACACAGAGAGACATGAAGGGCAAGGGATCAAAACTAGAAGCCATAGAATAAATCACACACACAAGTACAATAATACAAAAATCACAAAGAACTAAAAACGCTGGGTCAGGAGACCCAGGACCGTGACAGTAAGAGGCTTATCTCAAAGTAGGAGGTAGCTGGCCTTCTGATACTGCCTGAGAGTACATGCAAGACAAGTGCAAGATGATTAAAAAAATCAAATCACATAACCACAGCAGCACTGGCCATTTGCTTTGCCAGACTGCAGACTTCTAGAACTTCCCTGACCTCTAAAACAGATAAGGAACTACAAAGATTAGCCAGGCGTTTTTTAATTCTGAGAAGTTTTCGTTGTTACATCGTATCCTAAATAGGCTACGATTTGCTTCATTTGCCTTGAAAATAATGGGCAGGGGCTTGGTTGTGCACGACAGATCTTCCTGCTCCACTTCACAGTCTGTGTTCAGCTGCCAGAGGCCTTCTGGAGGAGCTCATCTAAGAGGCCATCTTTCACAGATGCTGTGTCATCCTGAGTGTGGCTCTGACTCTTACTGTACCGATCCTCACCCCCCCCCCCCCCTCTTTGCTCACAGAGCCTTAAGGTGCTGCAGGTGTGCCTGTGCTCACTGTGAGGAGTTTTTGTGTTGTCACATCAGTGGCAGCTATCGCTTCATGTTGCCATCTTAAAAAAGCAAATTTATCAATTGAAGGATTTTTTTCCACCCTTATTTAAACATGTTAAGGGAGTAGTGGGTCTCCTGCCAGCGGTGGGGATTAGCAGGAGACTAACTGAGGACAAATTAAGACTGACAGCAGAACGTAGGATGGTGTGAAACGCTGAAAGCATCAGCTTTCACTTACTGATCTCACACATATGATCATGAGAAAAAGCGAGAGCAAACACAAACACACACCTGTCTTTGTTATTCCTCCCAGGTTAGCTTTGTGTTGTGTTACCAGGCTGTGAGTCTGATAGTATCTGAGAGCTCTCTGTTCCTAATCATGGTGTATGGGGGCAGTGTGGGATCCACGGGGCTGTGTCTGTAATTTGACTCAGTTCTTTGTGTCTGATGTGTTTGTGTTGCAGTCATCTTCATCTTCATTGTCTTTTTCTTTTGATTTTTAACTCTTTGTTATTATTGTGTTGCGTCACTACAAATGGTTCAGAAGAGTAAAAGCAAACCAGCAGAGTGCGAGGAGTAGATTATGTCTTCTGTGATCCCCTGTGGATGATTGCTAGCACCAAATTGTTTAAGGAATACAATGTCACCGTTGGACTCCAGTGTTTATTTCAATCAGATGAACATGCATACGATTCTTTAACCATAATTAGCACAACAACCCAGTGGGAGTCCAACACAATTTGATTTAAAAAAACGAATGCCCGTAGGAACTTTTATCTCCACAAGTCAGGATGAGGAGTTTTATTATTGAAAGCACTGTTTTCTGTGGCACCAGACGTGCTTTGTCTCATTATATATGAATTAAAAAATGTTCCCTTATCCAAACACAAGCTGCAACATCAGTAGGTTAGGCACTATATTGTAGTGGTATTCCAGTTTCTCCTGGATGTGAAGGAGCACTGGGAGCACTGGTACTGCTCTGCTTCCAGATGTCAGACCTCTTTGCTCTCCGAGGCTGAGACTGGCCGTCGGACTCCATTCTTTCAGGTCACCACTCTGAACTGGTGACAATAAGGTGAGGGCCGGATTATTGATGAACTGGTAAATTGAAAGCTTTGTCTTGCTCAGCTCTCTCTTCATCACAGCAGTTCACACTTTATTGACACACTAAAATAAGCACGGGAGCCTGAACATGCTGTCCCCTGAATTTCACTTTGACTCCACTGCATCGGTGCTTTCTGCTGGATGTTACTGAAAACCACACGCATGAGATCTGCAGTCTAAGTTGTCTCCTTCAGATATGAATCAGCCCAGTACCCTGCACTTAAAGGAGACCCTTCATTTTTCCGCTCACTATGAATTTGGATAAGTAGTTCAAAGGCTGCGCAGCCTCAGATCTCAAACACCACGAGCAAAGATGTTTTAAATTCACTTGTAGCAATGGGATACGTGACCTTTGACCTGTCAGGGCTGATGTAGGCAAGCCTAGGAGATGCCAGCTAAAAACACCCAAATGACATAAAGGATCTTCTAGCTAAGTGTGATGTTTTCAGTCTCTTCATTCATGATGGTTGTTTGTTACACAGACCCAGTCAGTCAGTCCTACATTCAGGTGCTTTTAGATGCACTGCAAGCAAAGCGCTAAATCCTCAAGGTTATGAAGACGCAACAACACTGAAATACAACCACAACATTCATATGACTCAATGTGAATGTGCTTGGAAAAAGGATGAGATGCAGTCAGACGTTGATAAAAGAAGGTTAAAAAACAGAACCACTGCTCTTCTTCCCGTCACCTGGCAGCTGTGTTACTTGGATGGAGGCTGTATCGACTGACAGCAGGTCTTTGCAACCAGTGTGTATTTTCTTGTCTGCACCGTGACACGGGTCAAGCAGCAATTGCGGTGGGTCAGTTCATCCAGGCAGGAGAAAATAGTCTGTTTTATTGACAAAGAGTCTGGCTGATTGGTCCTCTGGGAGAGAAGCTGTTACTGTGGCAATCAAGATAGCATGGCTGGGCAGGCGCTATATTGCTGACTCTCCTGGGACCTGCACAGAATCCTTGAGTGACTTTAAAAGAACTGGGAGTTTGTAAATATACATTCATTGCACTTTTGTCATCTCTGTCATGGTGTGGCATGCAGCCACCAGAGCGTACTGGGAGTCTGAACAGAGGTAACATGTAGCAAAAGCATACGGCACAGCTGAATCGCTGAGGGAGGAAAAACATGAAAGTAAAAATGAATGGTGACTGCTGCTGTCAGGGAGTGCAACAGCCATAGTGACTGTGTTTGATGTGCAGCCATGGATAAGTGGGCCTTATCTATTAAAGTAACAGATGAATGTCAGGAGTATTTTTTTTTCAGCAGCACATTGCAACAAGATGATAAATTATTAGCTTCACCTGTTTAAAGATGCACTCAGTAATTTCTTTTGAGGTTAATACATAAAAGAACTGTGTACTCATGCATAGATTAATGTGCAGATGTGTCAGATTGTACCAAGCCAACATAAATTACAGTGAAGTAGTGCAAGACTGAAGTAAGAAAGTGGAACGGTTAAAATTGCATAAAAGGTGGAAACAAGAACTGCTTTTTCATAAAAGCTAATCTCAGCCTGATATTGGTTTTTCTCATACAATACATCTTTCTGCTCTTCTTTAATTATCTGACTCTCTACTTTTATCTCCTCCAGGGAGTTCTGGCTCTTATGTTTCTGATTCACAAAGTTAACGTTGCTGGCGATATTTATGTGAAACTATCTGCATAGCAAAACTGTCAGCTAAGTAATGGGCATCAGCCATCATTCACAGACTCGTAATGCAACTGGGATTTGCCACTGATAGGCCCATTACATCTCAATACATCTGTCATTTCACACCCAGCCTGAGTTCTCCCTACCAGCTGAAACAATGACAGTGTAGAACAAAGCAGAGCTTTCTGGTTACCCATTAGCCTGTCAAGAAAAAGTCACTTTATTCCTGTCATGTCTCCTTTCAATACAACAACATTCACTAAGGTCACGTTGGTTTTCACCATGCTATTTTCTGGTTAGAGGTGATGGAAAAAATGCTTCCCTGGAACTCACACAGGTTTGAAATTTATCATGCAGGATTTAAACACTTGCAGGTGGTCTCAAGTCCTAGCAGACTGTTCCAGTTTTAGTGTCGTCTCTGACAACAGCTGGGAGCTTTGAAGTTTACCGACAGAAGTCAGTTGGATGGACGGCCTGGCACACAGGAGCTCTATCAGGAAGCGAGAGATTCACTGGGATCTAAAAGGAGGGTGTGATTCATGTGAGAAACAACTCAGTCTCACTTGAGTTAGGAATGAATGGAGCCAATGAAGTCTTGGAGGTCGTTCGTGGGCAGCTGGCAACTATCACAGTTGGTGAAGATGGCAGGTGAGCTGGCTCATCCTCTGACAAGTTACCGAGAACTGTTGAAACCTCTAGTCTTGATACGGTCCAATCACAGTCGATCAAAAGTTTAAGACCACTTGAAAAATGGCAAACAATCATATTTTGAATGGTTGGATCTTAACAAGCTTCAAGCTTCAACATCTGAGAAATGGGAGTAAGACCAAACATTCTTTTGAGCATGCAATTTACTGAACACGACGCTTAAACGGAAACAAGCTGATCAAAAGTTTAGGACACACGCCCAAAAAGAAAAACGTAAACCTTGTCTAAGCTCTGGTCAGTGTAATCTCGGAGAGCATCCAGATTCTCCCTGCTGTCCTCCAGGGTGTTGGAGATGATTAAGGTGATATGGTTAGATATTACGCAGTGGCTGCATCTTGTTGCCTTGTTAGCTTAAATTGGTCATGTGATTTGGATGCTCTGGTGCGTCCGTCGACCCCAAAGGGTTAATCTTTCCTTACCCATTATTGTAGGGTGTACCTTACAATGTGTGGGGCGATCGTGGCTCAAGAGTTGGGAGTTCGCCTTGTAATCGGAAGGTTGCCGGTTCGAGCCCGGGCTCGGACAGTCTCGGTCGTTGTGTCCTTGGGCAAGACACTTCACCCGTTGCCTACTGGTGGTGGTCAGAGGGCCCGGTGGCGCCAGTGTCCGGCAGCCTCGCCTCTGTCAGTGCGCCCCAGGGTGGCTGTGGCTACAATGTAGCTGCCATCACCAGTGTGTGAATGTGTGTGTGAATGGGTGGATGACTGGATATGTAAAGCGCTATATAAATACAGGCCATTTACCATTTACAATATAAAGGGTCTTGAGTCCAGTGTTGTTGTGATTTGGTGCTGTATAAATAAAAATAGAATAGAATAGTTTTCAGTGCACAGGTGTTTCTTTGTAGCCAGTGTAATAAAAAACGTATAACGTTTGTTTCATACAGTAATCTTCACTCTGTGTTAATTCACTTGCTAATTATATTCAGAGTATCCACTCACTGTGTCATATTTAAAATCGGTTGTGTGCCTCAGGCCTTCAAGCTGGCAGTAGTTAAACCATTAGTTAAAAAGCCATCACTTGACCTATTTTACCTATTTATAAGCCAGTCTCCAACCTCTCTTTTGTCTAAAAAATCTTGAAAGAGTAGCTGGCTTATTGGAAGAGTTTCAGTCAGGGTTCAGAGCTCATCGCAGCACAGAAACAAATGATCTTCTTATGGCCTCTGACAGTGGACTCGTCTCCTTGTCCTGCTAGACCTCAGTGCAGCGTTCTGGGTGGATTAGCTAACCAGCTGAAATTTTGACTTGATTTTCACACGAGTGAATTGGTCAAGAAAAAAAAGGCATCATGGAAAACAACCATTCAGCTTTTACTTAGACAACTTCAGCTAACAATTCTACCACACCAGATGATTTTTCTTAACCCATACGTACTGTATACTGATATTTCTTTAAAGAAAATCAACTAAAGACACAGTGTGCAGCTGCTGAAGTTATTGTTTTTATAGGAGGAACTCTGGCTTTACAGGCTGATCCTCAGGTAGGTAAAGAAATATAATGTCATTTGGCTCTTGAAGTGACTTTTTGTTAGGGAGGATTTGTTTGCTGTTGAGTGCAATGTTAAAATATGTTTGTTTTTTTTATGTAAAAAATAATTTAATATGAAGACAACATGAGCAGAGAGTATAAACCTGCTGAGGGACTGGCAGCGTTAGTTCAGTGACAGAGTCAAAAACTAAAGTGTACACTTTTGTCTGCATTTTATTTTGGTGGCCAAAAGGCTAACTCTGATTGGTCAGTCTCGCAGTCCTATAGTAGGCATGACCTCTCAGGTGAGTCGAATTAGTGAGTGGGAGGGGGTCTCCCCAGAACAAGTCAACAAATAATCCAATGAAAGCATGAAACTGTGAGAAGAAAATACTTTATAAAAGATTAAAGATGCTAAAACACAGCATCCCATGCAAAATGATTAAAAACACCAGGTTACAACATTAAAACAATTCCACCTTCTGACAGGTACATCATGCCACAGGGGCAAAGATGTTGTTACGGCCCTGGCCATGTTTTGGATCACGATGGCTGGATTTTGTTTCGTGTGTCCTGTGTCTTTAAGAGTCTCTGCAGGTCCTTCCTGATTGGAGCGCTGGCAGCTGCTGATTGGTTCCATCACCAAGTAGCTGTTTTAAAAACCGTCTCCAGCAATTGTCCAGTGGCAGCAACTGACAGCAGCAGTTTTATATATAGTGTGTAGATACTCTTTTACTCGTAAATAAGCGCTGCACTGCAAAAATGGCTAGTCTATATTTAGGAAAAAAATACTACATTTGATACAAAAAGCACTGAAAACAAGTGAAATTATCTGTCCATGCAGCAAGTTTATTTTACTTAATAAGAAATCTTGAAATAAGATTTTTTAATCCAGAAATAAAAGAACACATTTGAGAATTGAAGAGGGTTAAAATAAGCTTTAAAGAGCTCAATTTAAGATAAAATTACTTGATATCAAGTCCCAAATATTAGTTAAATATGCTAAATTACAGTCTTTTTTTATGTTTTGAATTCTTACTTGCAGCAAATGAATGCACTGCAACGAGAAAAATAGTTCTAATACTATGAAAAACTACTCAATATTAGTGAAATATGATTAATTTGTTTCTTGATTCAGGTTGGCTTATCTTAAAATAGAGCCGAATCAATATTAAATCCAGGCAAAAAAACCTTAAAACAGACCTTTTTCCTACTCCTTGGCTTCTACTGAAATCACAACCAGGACAAGAGTGATATGCCAACATTTATTTCTCTCATGAGAACAAAATCCTTTTTTTTAAACAAAATAGGGCTGCTGCACAATCCCTAAAAGTCTAAATCAACCCTTTAAAAGGCCTAAACACAGAAAAAAAATTACAGTTTTGGCCTTAAACTTTTGTGACAGTCACATAGTCTCACAATGTTATAAATAATGGCATTACTGACTTAAAACTTTACATGCCTCAGGTAAAGTGTCACTAAGAAAAAAAAACAACAACTTTCATTTGTAAAGCATCTTAAGTAAAGCCGTTTCTCAGGACATTGCTAGGCAAATTAGGAACAAAGTTGTACAAACGTACTACAAAACTAAACAAACTGCAAATGACCTGATAAAATCCTGCTTGGTATTCACCTATTTTTCAAAGAACGACTTCCACTCAGCTATTGCTTTCTTATATGCACTAGTGGCATCTTGATCATGGATGGCATCAGTGATTACCTCAGTTTGTATGACAGAGAGGACCGTTGCAACACATTTTGGGTATGTTAAGTGCAAGGTGTAGTAATATGCCATCAACACCAACATTCCTTCCCAGAAATCCTCCAAGGGGAGAGTGGTCACTGGTATGTTTCCTACAGCAACAATGCTGGTTGTTCCATCAAAAAGCAGCACTGGGGAGGAGAGAGGCCGCTTCTCCAGGTATAGCATTGCATCTTCACCTGGCTAGAAGAAGCACAAAAAAAGGACAAATTCTTCAAGATTTTAAATGAAAGGGTTGCTGTGCATCCAAACAGCTTAAGACACAAATAGCAATATCAAGAGTTTAGAATGCTCCAACTGATTTACTGTTGGAATAGAAGAAATAAATATAAAATATCTGACTTACATAAATATGAAATTTTGGAAATGTATTAATTCTGAGCATGAATTTTCTCTAATTTGCAGCATTTTTATCATGTCTATTTGTGCTTTTTTTTCTCATTTGTTTTTTAAAACAATTTCTTTTAACTTTGTTACATATTCTAGTTTTTGAAGGCCTTTTTAAATATATCATTTTACTGCTTCTACTTGTATCCTAACTGCAATGTGCTTTTGCTCTGTGCTGCCTCTCTGGAGTAGGTTTTGAATAACAATTAAGAAATCCTGAATAAGGAGTAATTTAATCCCTGCTGAATTGAACTTCAACCCACTCTTATTAAGCAGGAAAAGCAAAATAATAATATTAATAATAACAATACAAGTAAATGGAGTACAAGTTACAGTGGCTGGTATTGCAGCTGTTCTCACCTTGAGGATATGAAGGAGAGCCTCACTGGCACTTCCCAGCCGCTTTGGTGGTGTAGTTTTTGAAGGAAAAAGAGATGGAAGTGCATTGAAGAGAGTGACAGTAAAATCCACTGTGAACGGAGAAAAGTATCTCAACAAAGCAATCCGAACATATCTGATGTGTGGATTTAATGTATGAAAAGGCCACTTACCTCCACGTACATCCAAGGGGAGAGGAGGTTTCAGGACCTTCTTCCAAATGCCATAGAACTGCACTTTCGAACAAAACTCTGCCCATCGACCCTTCATTTGATCTATGTATTTGCAGTTGGAGCCACCAATGATGCGACGCAGTTCATCCATCGCCTATGACAAAGTTGTGCTCAGTTAGTCAAGAACTAACTAAACCTATCCAGAGAAAGCAAGGAATTTAACTGAAGGTAGTTGAACTTACATTTTGTATGTCTTTGAAGCACGGGTATGCTTCAAATATTTTTCTGGGCCTGTCTTCTTCCCTTGTAATATCTGCGTCAATAAAAGTTCGTCTGGCCTCAAACTCCAGGTCCAAAATTTGAGCAACGTCACTTTGGTTGGGTTTTGCATTGGGTTTCCTGTACATGTTGCTCAAGGTTTTGTAATGTCTTGCCTGGATCTTCAGGCTGTCATGGTCTGCTAGGGAAAGCAAAGAGCAATTGTAAGACATGGTGTAACTAGACTTCACAAAATTCAGATTTTTCTAATCAGTCATTTCTAGTTGCATGGTTGTTTTTAAGTATAATATTTCTGAGAATTAATGTTTAGGTTAAATATGTTTGAGTAATGAACTGACCCTATATGTCCTGATCATTTCCCTTTGTGTCCTTTTCTTATAATGATCATGGATTTATGTTAATTGTTAGTTTGAACAGAATCAAATATTAAAACGACAGTTTAAGATGCCCGTGAATAAAACTGTGGTGAAAATAAGGTAAAGGTTGTTTACTGTGTATATCGTTCACATCAGTGTGAACAGTGATTATGAGCTGATGGATAAAAATCTTTTAGGTAATTTGATCTATGACAGAAACACTGTGATAAGGCATGATAGATGTGACCAGCATGAGGATTTACATGTGTAAATAATCAGCACTGAGTAACACCCATTACAACACAAAGTGTTAAAATACTTACTATGGCTAACTGGCAAACTGGAATGAGGGATCTATCATATGTTGATTTTACACACCAACTCGAGTTAATGCCAAACCACTATGATTTATGGAATAAACACTTAGAACGGGGTTCATTGCTGCAACCATATTTTGGAAAGAGCTGTAAGAGGAACCACAGTCAGATAGAGGTAGATAAGGGTGATGGTGGACTTACCAACAACATCATCTGGAGGTGCAGTTGAAGGACCTATATCAGCCCTGGGTGCAGAGCATGAGGCTGACTTGGATAATAGTGGTAAAGCCAGGGTAGTATTGTTTGACGTAGTTGGTACAGTGGAGGGTAGCGGCAATTGGGATTCTTTCTCTGAGGAAAAAACAGAAGATGAACAGAATGTAATAACAGGGAATAGCTAGAAAGTTAAGGAAAATACTCAACACTGTATAAATCTTGTGATGCACTCTGAACAGAAAACTGAGGGCAGGTGGTCTCTTTGAAGTTTTAGATGTCCAAAAGTCATTAGTACAGCAGACCAAAGTACACACCTGCATTTGAGTTATCCTCACTGAGGTCATCATTGCTCTCAAGAAGTATGGTATAGTCACTTGAACCACTTGCTTCACCACTTAGGTCACCTTCAGTCCCGTTGTCTGTGTCATCTGAGCTGAAAAGAGTCTTCCTGGGCCTGCCTCGTTGTGGCATGGAGCCCTGCCTCTTCCTTGGAGACTTCATATTTTGGAGTCGTTTGTACAGTTTGGTGTAGATGGTCAGCTGTGGTAAAATAATATATATTTGTACATTCTTTTTTTTATCTCGCTCAATTTTAGATATTGTAGTGAGTAAAGAATGACTTACGTATGGCATGTGTGTGTCAGCATCACGTAACATGGGGTAATAGTCGACAATCTTCTGCGACATTGCTCTCATTTCGAGTTTGGAGGGGTATGTTACTTCTTTCCCCATGGGACTAGCACGGAGGATTGCAACCATGCTGGTGACGGTGTTCCTTACAAGTCTGCAACATAGCTCCTTCGACATCCTACAGTCCTTTTCCTTTCCACTGTGGAGCAATGCAAAGTACTGACTGCGCACCATGTCCAACTCTGAATCTGTATACACCACATACTCTGGTGGGTCTGGCATTTTCATTTTTTTGTCAGCAGTGTAGGAAATGGGAGTGGAAGTTTGAGGCTGACATTGTGACACATCAAAGCCTAAGGGGTTACTCTCGCTTCGATGGAAAGTGTTGGCATCTTGGTCAGTACTCTTAAACTATAACAGTTGTGGGATATAAACAAAAATACACAATTAGGCAAATTAATGCTAGACAATATGGACAGTAATCATCTTCTTAGTGGTATAATGTGTATTTACCTTTTGGCTGATAAAATCCCAAATCTTCTTTCTACGGAAGAAATTTTCATGGCCCGGAAAAAGATCCTTTAGGTCATCCCGGGTAAAGCTCCTCAAAGTTTCCTCATCAATATTCGCAGCTGTAAAAGAGAAAAACAACTTCAAAAGTGATATTTATTTCTCTTTTCCTGGGCGTGGCTTATTACATATTGAGGTCATTTTTTTTGTCAATAAATGTATTTTAGCAATAAGTAATATTAACAGGATAAAATGTCAAACTTAAAACAGTTTATCAAATATTTGGGAATGCAATAAAACTATTTTTGGGTGTCTTCAAGAATGATGTTCCAAGTCTATTTAGGCAAAGACAGCTCAAGGCTATAATGTGGATAAAGTTCAGAGTAGAGTACAATCCTAGCTCCAAGTTTCAGAAATGATGCTAACAGATGCTAAGGCTGCTTAGCTAACGTACCAAAATAACTGAAAAATAAGACTTACCCTGCAACACAGACAGTATGGCATCGTCAAAGTTGTCCATGCCGTGACAGCAGTTCTCTAGTTCGGTTCCAAAGCCTCCACTCACAGTACCTGGAAATATCCTACGGCTTAAATAAGAACATTTAGCTAAAGTTAACACATTAGCTAGATTGCTAACTAGCAGCCCTCACAAAACACGACTTTATCTTAATAACACCGTTGTACCATAGTATTTTTCAAATCAACTTAATGTTACCAACCTTAAATTACTGTTCACTTTGTTTAGATAAATAATTTTGATCTTCCTAACGGTCCTGATGGTTAACAAAGCAGGGGAAAAGAGTTTGTCCCGCGTGAAAGTAACGTCACGACAGGAACTGAGAATGCGCATGCAGAAAATTATTTATATTTAATTTTTTTTAAGTAAAAAAAAAGAAAATAAAAATATAAATTCAGTCTTAAACACTTATTGCCTAAAAATAAATATAACTGATGTAATTTAAACCTGAAAAATTGGATAATTAAGGATGCATATATTTTTAAAATTGCCTACCTTTCCCATGGTCCCACACTCTCATCTGTGGCCTTCAGTGGAGAGCGGTAAAGTAAAGCTGCATTGCTACTGCGCGAAAACAGTTCACCATGGCGCTCTGGAGATGTATGATCTGTTTTATCTTTGTTTCTTTAACTCTGAAGGTGCTCCTTAGCCACATAAATGCAGCTCATGGTCGAAGGCAGGATTTTGGGGTTTACTGTGGAATAGATGGCTGTGAACAAGATTTCAGAGTTTTTAACTCATTCTTTCGCCACATTAAACGGACGCACCCTCTGTATTTGACGAATGGAAGCCCACCAAGAGGATGGAGGATCCCCCCAACATCCCACTCTTTAGGATCGGAAAATTTTGGTGTTTCAGTCTTTGCCAACTGTAGTACTGCAACAACAACCAGCACCGTGGAAATATCAACTGGTGGATCTTTGGCTGAAGTGCAGGAGCCTCAGGTTGTTGACAGCCCGAGCGCGGTAAGTGTTAAACTAAATAAAATGTAGTGTGGCTTCTGATGACAAATTTAGCTATGTCTAACTCCTCGTATTTGGTCCTATATTACTTTTAATCATTTTCTCCATTTTTAATCAAGAGAAATTTAACGAGATCTCGCGATATTATACCGCTAGATATTGTTCTTCAAACTGTTACAAGCGATTTCCACCATGGTTGGATTTTAAATCACAATTTCATCCTGCAGGATGAAATGAAAAACAAATAAACAGAATAGCAGTTCAGTGTAGATAGTACAGGCTATGCTGCAGCCGGAGAAGGCACACACTCTGCGGCTGGCATGTCTCCTGGTGAAGTTTGCATCAAAGACACTCTCAGCGCGTTTAAATCGTTCAATGTGACAGCAATTTGGGTATCTCGTAGGAATTACAGTTTCAGGTAAGACACAGAGTATTTGGAAGCACTGTAAAAAAAATCTGTTGGCCAGAAATACTGCCAAAACATGGATAAGAATGATTTTTTTGAAAATTAAATAAATTAATAAATGCATACAATAAAATATATCCATATACTAATACTAACATAAATTCTAAGTGCAAATCTAAATTACGTGATTTAAAAATACATAAATAATTTAATAAATACAACAAACATGTAAAGAAACTAATATCTAAGTGCGAACAAAAATTCATTATTTAAAAAGATAAAATCTCATTCTCATGAATCCAATCCCTAGCCTCATCAAAACAATGGACAACCCCTTTTTTATTGTTTCTTTGTCTTTGATTTCTTTTCCATTTTTTTTCTTTATTCCAAAGAATGAATATTATATTATCTTATATTATATTGAATATTCACAACTGTAACACTAATCACTGTCATGCACTTTGTTTTTTAATGGACCAATCATTAGGTGTAACTGATTATACCTGTTATGTAAGAATTTCTATAATTGGCCAGGAGTTTGGACTAACTTTGTTTTTCTGCTCTAAAGGAAGAAGCTGTTGCTAAAACATCCTTTACCAGACACGATATTACCAGATCTGCTGCAGCTTTTGCTATCAGTGTTCAAGAACAGTGCCACTTATCACAGGTATGTTATAGTCTTAATGGATCAATACATTACATAAGGCAATCAATGTCTTACTTGTTCATAATGGAATTCAGAATTTTTTTTTTTAATATAAATGCAGAATAAGTTACTTTTGTTTCAAATGTTTTCACAGAGAACGGTCAAACATATCATCTCAGGAGTGCAACAGTATCAGGCTGTTCTTTTGGATACGCTCAAGGAAAGAATGAAGACAGTGTTTGAAGATAATGCTGAGGGAACCACTCAGCTTCAAGATGAGGCTTTGGCTACATTTGATAAATTCATGGATCCTTTCTCCACCATTGCATATGGACAGAGTAGAGCCATAGGGGAAATGTTCTGTCCAGTCAACGCCGAGGAAGTAGTAGTATCCCAGAAGATATGTTGGGTAAAGCAAGGTCTTTCAAGGGTCATGTCCTTAAGGAACAAAAGTTTTTACTATGTACCATTAATTGAAAGTCTAAAGCAGTTAATGACTAATGAGAGAATCTTTACCATGTTGAACACTGCACCACAAAGAAGCAGAGAGGGATTCTTCTATGATTTTAGAGACGGATCCCTCTTTACATCTCACCCCTTGTTTTCTCAGAGGCCAAATGCATTGCAATTAATACTGTACACAGATGAAATTGAAATATGTAACCCCTTAGGGTCCCATGCTTCTGCAAACAAATTGGTCATGTTTTATTATACTTTAGGAAATATTGATCCAAAATTTAGGTCAAAGTTAGCTGCAATACGACTTCTTGCTATTGCTAAAGCAAGTGACATTTCTCAGTGGGGTATTGATGTTGTACTGAAAAGAATACTTCAAGATCTATCACTGCTTTACAATGGTGTAAGGATTGAAATGTCAAATGGTGAAATTGAATTGTTTGGTGCTGTTATAGCCATTTGCGGAGACACGCTAGCCCAGCATGAGATTGCTGGCTTTAAAGAAGGGATTGGTTTTTCTTATAGCAAATGTAGACACTGTGAATGCAACTTTGATGATATGCAAAGTGTTTTTGAGGAGAAGAAGTTTGTTCAAAGAACTCTGGAGAAACATATCAGGCAGTGTTTTGAAATAGATAAAGCAAGCACAGATTTATTGAAAGCGTCCCTCAAAACTACTTATGGAATTAATAGAAGAAGCAGACTAGTTGATGTTCCTGCATTTGACCTGATCAAACAAACTCCACAGGACATAATGCATGTTATTTTTGAAGGTGTTGCATCAATGGAAGTTAAATTTGTATTAAAACACCTAATTCTCTCAGGACAATTGGAATTAGACAAGTTTAATTCAGACATTCAAAATTTTCCTTACTCACCTCTTGAAATACGGGATAAACCATGTCCTATTAGCTTTGGCACTTTAGCGGCTAACGACAACAAATTGAAACAGTCTTGTGGACAGATGCTAATTCTTTTAAAAATATTACTTTTTCTTTTGTATGGTGTGGAGAGTGAGTATGTTGTATTTATTAGAAAGTTAATTATGATAGTTCAAATAGTTCTTGCTCCCATTATTTCTTTACAAACTGTATTGCAACTGAGAAATATGATTGAAGAACACCTGTATCAGTTCAAGCAACTTTTTCCCGAAGCCAATATAATACCTAAGCAACATTATATGTTGCATCTTCCCAGTCAAATCTTATCCCTTGGACCTTTAATAAGGAGTATGTGCATGCGCTTTGAGGCAAAGCACTCCTATTTTAAACAGTGGGCTTCTAAGTTAAATTTTAAAAATGTTTGTAAATCCCTAGCAAACCACAATCAATTTCTTGAGTGTTGTCAAAATGAAATAGGCACTGAACATCCTATTTTTGCGAAAGAAAAGGAATCCGGGCCAGTATCAGCTGTTAAAAATAATGAATATGTTAGGAAAAAAATTAAAGAATTTTTTGGAATAGATGTCATGCAGTCTGTTGTCTCAGTGAAATGGTATGTTCTAAATGGCAATAAATACATTGCTGGGAAGTCCATGATTATTGCAGATGTGGATGGCACTTTCCCTGTGTTTGGACTGATAAAGGATATCTTTTTGATTGACTCATCTTTTATTGCTTTTGAGTACCAATGCTATGAAACTTTGAATTTAAATGAAGACTTATTGGCATATGAAGTAACTGTGCCCATTGTTGCTCAAGCTACAGAATTAGCCCATGAGCTCATTGATTACACTTCATACTTTTCTATTAGTTTTAAGGACAGTGTGTTTGTTCCAATCAAATACAGTCTTTCTGATATTATTTCCTATAGAAATCACCCTTAAGATTAGGGTTGCACCAAGTATTGGCTTAGTGTAGTTTGTGATGATATCAGTTGACAGTCATTAAATGTTCCCTAAACCAATGTCAATGTTGTACCACATAATGCTGGCATGCTGGGACAAACAGCTGTCTTTGAAATGTGATTTGTATCATAAATTGTGGTTAATTTTTTTCCCTTATATGTACAACTTTGAAGTCAGACATGATTTTGAATAAATAATATTTTCAACAGATGCCTTGTGTGAATTTCCTAAATCAAGCAAATTGAGTTTGTCACTCTATCTTGAAACAAGTGATATTTTGAGAGACATCTGGTGAGAGACCTAATGTAGGCTATTTTAAGAGTTATTCTTCCCATTTCTGGATTTCTGTACTAATATAGACACAATTATATGGTTATTCTCGATTTAAGTTTATTATCTAAAATCCAGACTTAGAAACAAGTAAATCTTTTTTAAAACAAGGCAAATAATCTGGCCTGTCTAAAAATAAGATTTTAAATCATGGCAAGCACCAGATAATTTGCAGTGTGCTGCAGGAGGAGTGAACTGCCTTATTCGTTTCTGTACTTTTTCTCTTGTTTATTCAATCAGGGAGCTGTTTTTGGAATATCTTGTTTTGTTTGTTCGTTTTGCCTTTGTTCACCTCGGAGTTAAAGCTTTCAGTTTTTGGTAGAAATAAAACCACCTCAACCTGTAAATTGGTTTCTGGATATGGCTTTGGGGACGAGGGCAGGGTTACTTTCCTTTTAACCCTTATGCTGTGCTCCTGTATCCCTAGACCAGGACGTAAGAGATGTAAAATCATTCATGCCTACAATTTTGAATCACCAATTAGCTCCACCTCTCTAGACTGGGGGAGAAGGGAATGGGGAAAGCATGGAGACTACACACGATAAAGCTGGCTGGAGGCCTCAACCCAAGACGCTCTTTGATGTGAGGTAACAGTATTAACAACTGCAACACTCGGCTACTTGGTTAATAATAAACATGTTAGAAATAGAGATTGTATTATTTATTTATTTATTTATTTATTTATTTATTGTCATTGTCAAGAACAATGAAATTGCGTTTGGGGCTTCCATACAACCCAAAAAAAGAAGAAAATAATAAATACCCCTTAAAACCCAAGTGTACATATTTAACCCAGTGTGACTCCAATGCAATAAGACAATCCTTAGCAATAATGTTCGTAGAAATTCAGACAAAGACCTGAGAAACATGACAAAATACAACAATGCAACCCATTCAATATTATTGTACTGTGAGATATGATATCAGATATGATAGTTATCTATTTAAGAAAGAGGGGGGGGGGGGGGGGGGGCAGGAGGGGGAAGAGAATAAAGATATGATGCACCAATGCAGACCAGTTCATTGCTATTAAGAAGTTGGATATGGTTATTGTCCGTGAGAGGGGGGCAGAGAGTTCAGGAGCCTCACAGCCTGTGGATACAGGCTGTTGGCCAGTCTGGATGTTCTGGCCTGTATAGACCTGTACCTTCTCCCTGAGGGCAGCAGATGGAAAAGGTGGCGCGCAGGGTGATGTTGGTCCCGCAGGATACTGTGCACCCTCCTCAGACAGCGAGTGGGGAAGATATTACTGATCTCTGGCAGACTTGTTCCAATAATTCTGCCAGCTTCTTTAACATAACATTTTTATTGAACATTTTTAATGCATAATTGATTATTAACCATGATGCAAATTAATTAATCTGGTATAATTTAAAACGTTTGATTTGTATAATAATTTTGAGTTCTGACCTGTGTTGGGTCTTAGGGAGAAGGAAGTGCAAGTGAAACTGCACTTCTTGAATCTCGGCTAGCTAAATATCCACACGGGAGTCATTTTGTCGGGGAGACCTCACAGTGCCCATATTCTGTCTATTTAAACCAAATGACTTTATCCAGAGTAATCCTTAATTAGGCCCTTGGCATTTTAGAGCACACTTTGACTGCACTCATCTCAGCCTCCTGCCAGTACAAAGCAACACTTTAAACAGTATTGATCTATGAAACTGCAGGGGACTGCTGGCTGTCCACATCAACATGCATGTGTTTATGCCTGTTTATGTGCTTGGAGCTTACTTGGAAACGGTTTGAAATTGTATTACAATCTAGCTGCGCTCAGTGACCCATTGTCCAAGCACACAAATGAGGAGCTGCACTGAATAATGAAGGGTAGACCATTTAAAGCACTTGCACAGATGCAGAGGCAGAGGATTGAAAGTGGACAGTGCTGAATGCTAACCAAACTAAATGGATTTCAAGTGGGATAGTGTAACAGATGGGTGTCATTGTTAGTGCTAGTGGCCTGCAGCCAGGAGGTATGTGGGCAGACTGCCATCTCTGTCAGTTCATAAATGCTCATTGTTACACATCACACAGACCTGAGCCAAGGTGTTCGGGGCCTTAAGCAGAAAGAGGAATCATAACAAATGATAGCAGAAAACTGAAAGGCCTGAGGATGGGAGATCACCACTATAATACCCAAAACTAAGACCAGAATATTAAATATACCCGAATCAGAAGTAAAACCTAAACGTTGGGTCACAGACCAAAGACCCCAACAGTTATTATATTAATACAGCACAAGGTTCAGTTACATTTGTACAAAAATGGTGAGTAGAATTGTCCTTCAAGGAGCTACTTTTTACTTTCTTGCTTTTTCGCTGCATTACATCTACTTTTACTTGAGTATTTCTAAACACAGGTGTCTGTACTTCTACTCGAGTAAAGAAAGTCTGTACTTTTGCCACCTCTGGTTATCTAGCACTTTACTAGTTTTAACAACATCAAAGTAGTACAAGTTACATCCACAGTGACTTATCATCACATATCGACTATACTGTATGTATTTCTGAAGTCATCTGATCAGTGTCGGTCAAGTTACTTGAAAATAGTAGTTACTAATTACTGTTTACTTCTCCAAGAAAGTAATCCAGTTATTTTACTGATTACGTATTTTCAAAAGTAATTAGTTACTTCTTAAAACCATGATACACAACCTGAATAAAGCAACAGACCTTTCAGCCCAATTCTATTTTTTTCTGCATAATCATCATATAAAATGTAATCAACTGGAAAAGCCTCTTTTTCAAACTTGTTTTATTAGTTTGCATCTTTTAACTTTATGCATCAAGCAAAAATTAAATTATATGCAGCAGTCTTTGAAGAAATGTGTTTAACATTTAAACCAATGTTCTGCATATTCCAGCATATAAAATGAAATGATGCTTTGTGTTTACACTCTTTCAAATAGATGCAAGTAAAACACAGCAGAAAACAAATCAAATCAAAGACTCAGCAGCTCTGAGTCCTGTCTCTCTTAAATCTATTGTCACCTTTTTAGCAGGAGTGGGGCGGGTGGAGGTTTGTCCACAGTGGTCATGTCAGTGGGAGGATCCGGGGGTTTCTCTGTGAGCGTCACATTTCCGTGGCAGCGTGCTCGCTGCTCGCTCAGATTTGAAGTTTAATTTTTCGCTGTTAAAAGAAGTTTTCTTCCCATGCAGTGAACAGCAGACGCTGATGTTTGTGTCACTTTCTACAGAATCAAACTCAAAGTAATGTGATTACTTCCACGCTTTAAACGCTGCATGGTCGTACTCTCTGCTGCTCTCCATATTATCCATTGTTGATCTGCACACGTCTGTAGCTGCTACAGACGTCGCACACGTGTACGTCATTGTCATGAGACACTCTCACAAATAGTAACAGAGTAACGCAGCGTGCTTACGGGAAAGTAAGAGTAATCTAATTACGTTTTTTTGCAATAGTAATCCCTTACTTTACTCGTTACTTGAAAAAAGTAATCAGATTGCAGTAACACATTACTTTTAATATCTCTAATATCATCTTTGCATCTGATAGAAACATCTCAGACATAGCATTGATCACAGATCCCCGCAAACATGAACACGATCAGCAAAGTTATTGCGATTTATCCAACATTTTTAAAAACCTGTGATGTGATTGGTTAAGATTGTTGATGGTATTTAAACCTCTAGGATGGATAAAAAGTAAATGCAGTAAATGATATGTCCTTGGCTGTTAGCTGTGCTGTGTTGAGTAAATGACGCCTCCATATGTTTTTGATGTGCATTTAAAAACAGATAAAAAGATAATGCTCACGGTTTGATAGGCTGACAAAGTACATAAGACTTGATCAGCCTACGAAACACCGACAAGCTTCATACATAAATCCTCTTTAACAACACACACACACGTGTGTGTGTGCTAACAGCAGCATGGTCTTATGCTGATTTAATCCAGTATCCATGGAGACCAATCTGTCCATCGCCCTAGGGACAGGAAAAGATCAGTCAGCATCTGTTTTGCTGTTCTTCTGTCTGTTTGTCCATCTACCCATGAGCCCATCTGTCTGTCATCCTGTTTGTGCATGTTGCAGTCTGTCACAAAGTATTTCCATCAACTGCCAACTGAATAAAAAAATGACATATTTATATCACCAACTGTTTGCCTTGACATCAACTGATCCAATCATACTTAAGTTGTGACCAGGCCAACAACAACAATGTGTTTAACAATGGAATAATTTCAAAACAAGCCACACAGTGTGAGACGTGACCGCCACCAAGGCTTTGAAAAAGGAACGAAATGGCTTTTGGAGGTTAAATTCAACTCTCCATAACAACCAGTCAAAACATGTCACAGACATGAGTTTTTAAACATCAAATATCAACGGAAGTCAATTCAAAAACAAAATGTGACATTTTAAACATTTCAAACAGTCAACATTTTAAAATCCCATTAAAGGTTTCTGAAGTTCTCACAGCTGACATAATAAATCTCATTATCAAACTTTATCTTTTCCTGCCCACACGACATTAGAGGTACACACAGGCCCGCCGTAACAGCGGATCAGTGAAATCCACCAATGGAAGTGAGTGACTGAGGTTTTCATCAGTCTTTCAATTCAGTGTATTAAACACCTGCAGTTTCACACAGCTCATGGTCTTGGAAGCTCAATATTAAGTTCATGTTAAATTCATAATTCAAAGATGTTCGTCACTGATCATTTTAGGATTAATAACATGCACAGTTCAGTTCTGTTTACTTACAGTTAACCAGCTAAAGTAATGATTAGGAGATAAAATAGGTGTCTGCCTGGTTCAGTGACCCTGCACATTAGTTAGTTATTAATAAAGCTTTATTTTGGAATTTTCATTGTTACTTTTGTCTTTAGTTTGTAATAAATAAGCAAATCTTTAAGTTTTCATTCAGGTGGAAGATATTTCTTTTTGGATATCTGAACATGTGTCAGCCATAGACTCCTTTCTTGAATTTGGATTATTGGAAATGACCCTACTCTAAGGTAAAATAGAAAACCATAGCTCTGCTGAAACAATGGAGATGAGGATCATGGTCCACACACATTGGAAGGCCCTTGTGTATGATTATGTACCCAGAAATGCCTTAACCCTGCGCACACAATAAGTGCACCAGCCAATTTCATTCTGAGCAGCATGTCAGCAAATCAAACAGGCTTGTAGCTGCACTGAACACGTCTTTCTTTTTCCTTATTTTTCTTTAAAGGTGCTAATAACATCACATTCTCACTAGATCTCCATAGCAACCCATCCAAACCACACATGCAAAGAAATCTAACCACAGATGTCCATAAATTGTGTGTAAAATAAGAAATGACACAGGGGGAAAAGAGCAGAACAAGTTTCTTTAATAATTCAGGCCTTTGTTGGTGATGACAGCTTCAAGAAGGCAAGGTCGAGAAACTCGGCGCAGGCTTTGCTCGGGTCCGATTTTGGCCCATTCGTACTCCTTTGATTATAAACTACTCTTTCTATAATTTTACTAGTGAAGGGAAGGTTAGAAATAGGCAGAGAAATACGAAGTGCAACTCAGTCCAAGTTTCTGTTTCTCAAGCTTGACAATTGCAGTCTTTACTGATGCAGGAAAAATAACAGAAGTGGACACCTCCACCACCACCTTTGAGCACCACCCAATCCACAAAGCACTAAATCCCTGTGGGTCATCCCACAAGTGGTGGAGGCCACAGCAGGAATTAATGTGGCTCATTTGTTACGAGTGCTCTCAAATGATCTCCTCCCCCAGGACACATAGGAATATGTGCATGGACAGACACACTATAGGTTTGGTCATTATCAGTCCACCGTAGTCTAACAATGATTTCTGTCGTTTGGAACATTTCACCCACATTTTACACATTTGTTTCTTTGGAGACTTCAATCTTTTATGCTAGGTCATATGCTATAGAAACAACTGCTGGTGAATGATGCAAATAAAAGATATAGTCAGTCATATAGCTTTGCATAAAAGTTAAGCTAAGCATAACGTTAGCTGTATTGTTGACATGTAGTTTTTGGTGTTTGACTTTTGTACACCTGTGATGTGTTTTTATGGCTGAGGGTACGTTTGGGTGCATATTGGTTGCTATGAGTGATTCGAGACTGAGGCTGCGTTCACTCTGCAGGTCTTAATGCTCAATTCAGATTTTTTGATCAAATCTGATTTTTTTTGTCTGCTCGTTCACACTACAAATAAAATGTGACAGCAAACGCGCTCCAGTGTGAACGCTCAAAGCGCCCGCGTGCGCAAAAGAAGACGTCACACACAACGCGCTCTGTTTAGACCCAGAACAACAGTGTTGTTTGACTGATGGCCTTAATGTAAAGACTTCGGACTTTATGTTTCCCAATTTTTGCTTTAAGTTATTTTGTTATTTACATAATAATGTAAATAACCTAATAATGATCCTTATTGCTGTTTAAGAGAGGAGCGGTGCTTCAAAGGATAGCTGCAGATTTCTGTCAGAATCTGCAGATTATACAGAACAAATAAAATGTTCACGTTTCTCCAACGTTGTCTTCCCAACAGTTTCACTGACATCTACACGGGATGGCCAGGAAGCGTTCGCGATGTCTTCTCGGGCACTTCTGCGTTGCTGATAATCGGCGTCTGTCTTGTGTCAGTGACGTAAAAGACGGATTTAATGCGACATCATCAAACAGCAGTCGCTTTCTGAAACATCAGATATGTGTCGGATTCAGAACCACATACGAAAGTGACCCAGATCGGATTTGAAAATATTGGATTTGTGCCGTTCACACCGTCACACCATGATCGGATATGGGTCGCATAGGGTCAGAAAAATCGGATTTGATGCGCTTTCCCCTGCAGTGTGAACGTAGTCCAAGTGTTCATGATCAGTGTGTGTAAATGCAACATAGAGGGATGCTTCATGGTGTTTCATGTATCATACATAAAGAAAAATGCCTTGCTGGTCTACAGTATTTAAAAGGAACCTTATGAAGAAAAAAAAAACATTAAAATGAGGATATTCTCAGTCGTTTTTGTTTAGCTGCTTGAGGGGACAGGAACAAATAACACTGAGGTATCATCTCTGACTTACATATGGCACAGGGCTATAAAGCAGGGAGGCACATCCTTGCTCCCCTGCCTCTGGTGTCTTCACATAAACTCACATAAACTTGAGCTGTTTTCTGCATCCATTTTCCAGCCTCCTTTTTAAAGTTACTGTAATGTTTTACCACTTCTTTTTATCAAATTACTGTAACCCAGACACATGCAATCCATCATTCTCCCCTCTCAAAAGTAATTTTTCCTCAAGTCACGGAAGGAATGAAAGAGATGAAGAATGAAGCTTCAGGTTTGGTGAATAAAACTGCTGGAAGGCCTTGTGTTCCTTAATGGTTGTGTATGTGCCCAATGGGCGACCGTGGTGCACTCGGGGACCGTTTGATGTTGACGTATGTCTCAGTTAAGGAGAAAAGAGCAGAGTGAAATATGGAATGGCAGCCTGAGATGGGCCAAAGAGAGAAAATGGAAAACAGACACGGATAAACTGAGAGGCTAAGAGAAAGTCTCTCTTATTCTCTCGATCTTCATTAGTATCCATCTGTCCATCTCCCCATCTGTTGATCTATTTATATCACATCACTCCATTAGCCTTTCTCTCCATTCCTTGCAAACACACACACACATATATGGGAATGTGCATTTCATACTTAGCGATTCACTCATTTATGTCCATGACGACATGCTAAAAGTAAGATAAAAAAACTCTGTTTCAGCAGCTTCACTTTATCCTCAAACTTTCTTTACAAGTATTGCAAAACATGGTTTAAAATACACTCGAAATGCAGCATAAATACCTGAACTTCATTATGAAACTCATGCTGCTTTCATAATAACACTGTATTGTTCTTCAAAGCACATGTATCTTAACCAGGATGTGATGTAGTAGCTCATGATTTATCACATAAACATATATTGAAAGAGGAGTGAAAGAAGCATCTATGTCCACTGAGAATGACCATCTTTGAACAGTGGGCGGGGCTTAAGACACCAACTGTCTGCCATCTATAATCCAGTGTTGAGATCCTTCCCAGACGCCTTAATGCCCACTCACATCCTGGGCTTTCTGACCTCAGTAAGTCACATGATAGGGTGGGGTTAGGTTTCACAATGAGCTCACCTGAAACCCTGGCTGATTGTGACCCACACCCAGTTTCACACCTCAGCTCGTGTGATTAGGTAGAGGATCAATAGGAGGCCCATGACTCTCTTGGGGACACTCCCACAGGGCTTAAATCTGGGACTCTCCACCTGTTGGTCTTTGAACTGAAGATGTTTCTTAGATGAAACATCTTCAAGGAAACTTAAAGAAGTCCTGAGGCTTTTCTGTCCAAGCTCCTTAGACCACGATGATTTATCACAGTTCACAAAGTGCTGTAATGTGTGACGTACTGGAAGAACATCTGAAGGCCATTCGATGACAATAACTGTGGTTGTAAAAACTTTTGGGAAACAGCTGTCTGACTACACCTCTGTAAGATGGTCACAGTAGGAGGGATATTTGTGGTATGCGGTGCAGTTTTCCAGTTAGTTTGTTTATTTTTGTGTACAAACCTACTTTGTTTGCAAAATACAAACAGAAAAAAATATGCTGATTGATGATGTTCAGAGGTTTCCCTGCTTCCTGTTTATGCTAAGCTGAACTCCTTCAGGTGAACCAATGCTTAATACAGTGCTGGTAAGAAATACTGATACTCTGCACATCGGTCCTGTGTTGTTCCATAACTTAATCAGGGAGTATATCTATAAACAGGCTAGTCTGTGACCTGCAAATGACAGATTATAATCCGCTCCTCAGTTCTGCAAGACACTCTGTACCAGCTGATGCAGAGCTGGCCTCCCTCTTCCTTTAGCTTAGGAATGTGGTTATATTATAAAGCTGCTGCTGTGTTATCCTCCACTGAGCCGCTCTTCATGCACCTAAATGATTGTCCCGAGTGTTAAATGCAAGGCCCTGATTGTAATAGCAGCCTCCCACTGTTTATTGGCAAGCTCTGTGGTTGCAGTGCACACACATGCTACTACTATCGCTTTCCCGTGTGCTCACACACACGCACACACAGACACACACTGCTGCGAACAGTGGCAGTGCATTAGCAGAGGTAGGCCATTAGCATACAAATGTATTGTCTGGTGGTGTGTGTGGAGAACGTGGCTAATCTTGTGGACACTTAGTATGCATGTCAGGCAGACTGTGAGATGATAGTGTTATTTGTAAAGGTTGTGCTGGTAGCAGATCAATCAATGAGCTACCACGCAAGCTTGCTCTGTATGCTTTCCTCGCTCTACCCTTTTTTGGCTTAATTAAATGTAAACCAGCAGCCATCTGCCACCACTTAACACAGCTGACCTGCTGACCGCTCGGCACACCACTGCAACTCTTACATGTTATGCTGCTTCACACAATAAGGGGTTATAGTCTTTGAGAGTTCGCTCCATCTTAAAATATGTTCTCTATTATATCTGCGTTACATATTCCACATATGTACGCGGCAGGAGCCCCTTGGTCCTGGGCAGAACTTTGTGCCATCAGAAACTGAATCTGAAACTGAATTCAAATCAGCCTAATTTGAAATCCAATGTATTGGTTTGAAAACTGAATTTTATATTTTGAAAATGAATGAATTTAATTTGAAATTGTATTCTGTCCTTCTTTAAATTTAGCACTTTGCACCATTTAGCTTCAGTTCTTAAATTCAGTTTTTGGGGTCCTTCGTGAAAGCCGCAGAGTAATCGAGTGCTAACAGAGCTACGTTGTACCTGTGGACCCAGTGTTACTGAGCAGACGTATGAGAGGGGAAAAAGAAGCTCTCCTGCGGTGAACTTAGCTGCTGCCGTATCTCGCAGGTTAAACACTCGGCGCTCGGTCGCAGCCGGCCTTTCACCTGCTGTATTTATATTGCTCGCTGTCTCGCGGGTTCACGCGGCCAGTAGATCCGCGCTGCAGCGCTCAGCCCAGTGAGTGAGTGTGCTCTGGCTATTGTGGCCACGGTCCAGCTGTTACCGCAGTCTCCCAAGTTCACGCTCGGCGCCTCCTCCGACTTTCCTGCCACAGGTTGTATTCCATCCTGCATATTGCCCGCAGTCTCGCGGTTAGTGGGGGCTAGCTCGGTTAGCTTGAGCTTCCTGGCCTGTAAAGCGAGTGTCTCGTATCGCGAGTTCACTCTTGCAGCTCCACCAAGCATCTAAGCTTTCATTCATGTAACAAAGCATTGCGGTTGTCAGCAGAAACACGAGGTGGTGGTAGCTGTTGTGGCAGAGGTGCTGCCCCCGTGTTACACTGAGCGAGTATGGGGGCCCTAATGTGCCGCAGTTGTGTTGAATGTGGTATTTCCACGGCTGTGGAGGATGGGCGTGACAAATGCATATTGTGCCTACACAGCAAAATCTCCAGTGTTAAATTAACACTAGAGAGTGTCTATATGGGTCCACACCTCTGAGTGTTAAATACAACACTGTTGAGTGTTAAATTAACACTTTTGACAGTGTTATATGTTTAAAAGTAACCTAGTCAGTTTTGAAGATTAACAATGGCTAACACTGAGCAGTGCTGATTTTCTAACACTAGAAAATAACTCAAAATGTTAGAAATATTCCACACACGAATATGTTTATGTGATAGGCTTGGAACTCTCTGACATTTAAAAATGAACATTTACAAAGTTAAATGCTAATGTGGACGGGTCAAATATCCTGAATGCAAGGACACCAACATAAACAAAACCACTGTTAATAAGGCAACCTGGAGGACATCAAACATGGAGTGGATACAGCTTTGTCACACACACACACACACACACACACACACACACACACACACATGCGTGATCTGCAGCCATGGCAGCTGGTCAGGGTGAGAGGATGAGTCAAAGGTCAAGTTAGAGAACACACATCAGCCAGTCTGGAGTGTCGTCTGTCCATCTGTGTGTGAGAGCCGACTCAAAGGAGAGCGAGTCACAGTGGGGCCATGAAACAGCTCCACAGGAGGATATGGAACAAAAACACGTGGAGGTAGTTTTTTTTATCATTTTATGAAAGTTTAATAAATGTGCAGTGTGTACGACCTTAGTTTGACCTATGAACCGTTAGTCCGGCAGATCTAATTATGCAATTATGGGAAGAAACAAAAAACATCTTGTTCTAAAATACATCCAAGCACTTTGATAACACAGTGTACTTTTTAGTAGAACAAGGAAATTTTCCCACTAAAATAAATTCTGTTACCCAAATCCACTTTTGGATACAAGTTTGGAAACATTTATAAAATAAAGTTCTGGATATTCACTTTGTGTCAGTCTGTATAGGTTTCAGCATGATACTGCCCTCATGATTAGCCAGTACAGAGCCAAGATGTCAGTCTCATTGGAAACATTGTATTCAGTACAACTAAATAGCCTGGGTGTTACTGGATGTTACTGGGTGTTACTTCATGGATGCAAAGCCTGCAAACGGTCTGCTGCGGCACAAACACTTAGATTCAGGAGGCCGTTAGCCTCAGGTGGGGTTTTCCTGACAGATGTCACTGACTTTGTTTCTTTAGGTTTCAAGATTAATCACAGTTGGGGTGCAGTTACATTTTTCTTACTTTCATAAATGACATGTATTACATATAATGTAACAACTGAAATAACACTAATAACAATGTAAAGATGAAATAAGATAAGATAAGATAAGATAAGATAAGATAAGATAAGATAACCTTTATTAGTCCCACACGTGGGAAATTTGTTTTGTCACAGCAGGAAGTGGACAGTGCAAAAGTTATGAGGCAAAAATTAGAATACAATAAGAATAAATACAGTACACAGCTGTACAGAATAGAATAAAATACTATATACAGTAGAATAAAATAGAATAAATATACAATAAGATAAAAATAGAATACAAATACAACTACTATATACAACTGAGTAAAAATACAACGATGACAGAAAGGATTATTGCACTTAGTATTATTGCATATGTATGGATGTGTGTGCTTGATCAGTTAAAGTCTTTATTATGGAGTCTGACAGCAGTGGGGAGGAAAGACCTGCGAAATCTCTCCGTCCCACACCGTGGGTGCCGCAGTCTCCCACTGAAGGAGCTGCTCAGTGCTGTCACAGTCTGCTGCATGGGGTGGGAGATGTTGTCCATCAGGGATGACAGCTTAGCCGCCGTTCTCCTGTCACTCACCACCTCCACTGGGTCCAGAGGGCATCCTAGAACAGAGCTGGCCCTTCGGATCACCCTGTTCAGTCTCTTCCTGTCCCCAGCAGAGATGCTGCCGCCCCAGCAGACCACGCCATAAAAGATAGCAGAAGCCACAACAGAGTCATAGAAGGTCTTCAGGAGTGGGCCCTCCACCCCAAACGACCTGAGTCTCCGCAGCAGGTACAGCCTGCTCTGCCCTTTCCTGTAGAGGGCGTCTGAGTTATGAGTCCAGTCCAGTCTGTTGTTCAGATGAACACCAAGGTACCTGTAGCTGTCCACAGCCTCAATGTCCATAACTTGGATGTTCAGTGGTTGCAGTGGAGAATGCTTGTGCCTGCGGAAGTCTACCACCAGTTCCTTGGTTTTACTGGCGTTGATCTGGAGGTAGTTCAGCTGGCACCAGTCCACAAAGTCTTGGGTCAGACCTCTGTACTCCTTGTCGTCCCCATCAGTGATGAGGCCGACTATTGCAGAGTCATCAGAGAACTTCTGCAGGAAGCACTGGGTGGAATTGTGGGAGAAGTCTGCAGTGTAGATGGTGAAGAGGAACGGAGCCAGAACCGTTCCCTGTGGGGCCCCCGTACTGCAGACGACCCTGTCCGACACACAGCCCTGAGTCCTCACATACTGTGGTCAGTCGGTGAGGTAGTCCAGGATCCAGGTAGTGAGGTGATGGTCCACTCCAGAGTTCACCAGCTTGTCCTTTAGAACCGAGGGAAGAATAGTGTTGAAGGCACTGGAGAAATCAAAGAACATGATTCTCACAGTGCTTCCAGCGGTCTCCAGGTGAGCGAGGGAACGATGTAGGAGGTGAATGACGGCATCATCCGCTCCAATGCCAGGCTGGTAGGCAAACTGAAGTGGGTCCAGTGATGAGCTTGTTAGGCGCCGAAGCTGAGCCAGGACCAACCGCTCCAGGGTCTTCATCAGGTGGGATGTCAGAGCCACCGGCCTGTAGCTGTTGAGGTCCTTGGGGCGTGAAGTCTTTGGCACTGGTACAACACAGGAGGTTTTCCAGAGCTGTGGGACTCTTCCCAACCTCAGGCTCAGGTTGAAGAGGTGCTCCATCACCCCACACAGTTGGTCCGCGCAGGACCTGACGACCCTCGAGCTGATGCCATCTGGACCCGCTGCCTTCTTGCCATTAATCCTCCTCAGTTCCCTCCTAACCTGGGTGGTTGAGAGAGACAGGCTGGAGCCTTGTGTTGAGTGTGTATTGGATGCTGCAGTTGGGGGTGGGGGGGAGTGAGCAGGGTGAATAGAGGAGGTGTGAAGTGTCTGAGGTGGAACAGCAGCAGTGGGGGTGGGTGAGTCTGCAGCCGATGTTGTAGACTGTCTCATGGTTGAGTCAAATCTGTTGAAGAAATGATTCAGTTCATTTGCCCACCTCACGTCCCTCCCAGGGATGCTAATATAATTATGATTGTAAAGTGAACATGTGAGGTATTGCTGAAAAGAATGACTCCAAACAAAGCAATGAAAACAGTTTGAAAGGGTGAAACACAACTTAGGAGAACGTCACAGTTATTAAGCGTAGACAGAGATGTTTGACCCTCTGTTGTCTGAAAACAGGTGAAATAAATAACAAGCTGTTCATTCATGCTTCTACTGGACCAGGACTTCTGTGGAATTAGGCTCATGAAACGCAGGGTTATTATCATCATCATCATCATCATTACAAGGTCTTATCTTGTGTATTTTTGTCTTGCTTGTTATGGTACTGAAATGCACTGAATATGCATTTATGCCTCTTTCCCATTAGTACCTACTCTGCTTGCCTGGCTGTGACTCCATTGTACTATTATATAACAGCTGACCATGCATCCAGTGTGCATGGGGTTGTTATAACAACGCAGCCGAGCCGCGTGACGTCCTGCGACACAACACAACAATGGATTTTGAGGCGGTGGTATAGCTGCTGTTCGGTCTGTGGCTTTTTGTCACACTGAGGAACCACAGTGTTGGATGTTTGAGTAGCCATTCCTCTCTGTTCTGGGTTTCAGAAATGTTTGTTCTTATTTTTGTGAAGGAGTGATGACTGTGGCTGGAGGATGCAGCCCGACTTCACATTTTTGGACTCAGATCACTTGGAACCCCGGGACGAGACCCACGGGTGGGCAACTCCAGGCCTGGAGGGCCGGTGTCCTGCAGCTTTTAGATCTCACCCTGGGTCAACACACCTGAATTAAATGATTAGTTCATTACCAGAACTTCAAGACATGTTAGCCATTTAAATCAGCTGTGATGATCAAGGACACATCTAAAACCTGCGGGACACCGGCCCTCCAGGCCTGGAGTTGGACACCCCCGTACTAAAGGTGATCAAATAGTCACTACACAAGTAGAGAAAGACAGAAGAAAACACTGACATCAAATACCATCTGTGAAGGACAACAATAACATGGTGTAGCAATGTTAGCTAGCTAGCCACGGATACTATTTAGCTAATAGAGGAGATGGCGAGCAGGTCTTTGAGTCGCCCACTAACTTTTTAAGTTGTAGGGATTTTACCCCATCGACAAAAACGTTCAGCTTCACCACAACAAGTATGTACTCTTTGTCTTTGTAACCTCTGTCCTCAGTCCAGGAGCCTACTGCATCGAGATCAGCACTGAGCACAGGACTAAGCCTGTACAGAATATTAAATACATACAGTTGTTTCAAACTAATATTTATGCTCAATATTAAACTTATACTGTACAGTACAAACTTTTGCTCACCTTGAATTCTAGCTTTTTATTTAGTTTTGCATGTAACTGACTATAATAGAAAATTAGCTCAACTTACAGATTATGAACCATAACATTTAGAAGGATGAAGAAACAGAAAAACATCTTATTTATGATAAATATTTATGAATTTATATTTATTTATGAAAATATTTCAGGGAATCAAAATGCATAAAAGGTGCACGGTGTTGTCAGGGTCTTGTATTGCTCTCCTTGTATTATGATGATTTAGTTCTTTTATTATTTTCATATATATGTGAGTTCGGAGGTTCCTGCTGTGTGTTTTGTCTCACTGCGTGTCGTCCGTGTGAGTCTGTTTACGTTTCTCCTCCCGGTGTGTATGCATGTGTCTCTCGCCCCTCTCTCCTTCCCCCTCACCCTCTTAACAGTGTCTCTGTGTTTCATCCGTTACCTGTTCCCGTGCGACTCTCCTTGTGTTTCTTCTCGGCTCCCCCTTTTGTTCCTTTTTTTTTTTTTTTTTTTTTTTTTTTTTTTTTTTTAAATGACATCAGAAACAGCAGTATGCGACATTACGTGATGGCAGAGCTTCAGTTCATCCTTTGTCATTTTTTTTTTTTTTTTTTTTTTTTTTTTTAATAAATAGGACAGGGGGAATGAATGAGAGAGAGAGGGGGAGAGAAAGAAAGAAAACCCAAGGGGAGAAGAGACGGTGAGAAGGGGGGGGAAGAGAGACAAAAAAAAAAAAAAACTCCTGGGTCACCTGTATGGAGAAAAAACAAACAAACAAACAAACAAACAAACAGAGGAGACAGCAAACAACAAAGAGCAACATAATAATAGAGAAAACAAAGCACCATCACAATAAACTAGCTAGTCATAGATATCAGTATTTACTAAGTAATAAACGATATTGTGCAGCACGCAAGATAGACAGCGCACAGTGTGCTTTGAGGCAGCAGCCAAGAAAGCTTTAGTCCGCGTCTGTGAATACCCATGTGTGCATACCTGTGTGGATCAGCATGCTTGCATTCCAAAGGTTTCTCCATGTAATGATCTGCTAGGGAGTGTGGGGGGGCCACAGCCCCATCCTCCAGGGTGTGAAGCGGGTATGGAGGAGATCAAAACTCCAGACATCCAGAGGCCCCCAGAACACAAGAGACCATGGAAGACCAACAGAGGGGCAGCCGCGCCACTGTTCCAGTAAGAGCTGAGGAGAGTCCCAGATGAGGGCTCACTCAGCAGCCGCGGAGCAGAAGCCAGGGGGGGTTGCAGTGACGCGCCCGTGAGCTCCGCCGGCCCCCAGCTGCGCCTGAGTGACCGAGCCCTAGGCCGAGAGGCCGGGGGCACCCCACCTCCAAAGGGGCCCGAGCGAGCCCCAGGCCCCAGGCCCCGACAAGCGGCCGCCAAGGAGTGAGCCGGTGTGTACCCGGACGCCCACCCCCAGACACAAAGAACCACCAACACACCGACACCTGAGGGAGTCCGCCACCGGCAGGGGAAGTGGTGGTGGGTGGAGATAGGCCTCCAAACCTTGGAGGGCCTGAGGTGTCCCCAGAGAGGTGGCGTCTGATACCCAACCTGACATATAGACACAGACATACAGGCACACACAGACACAAACATCCATTCCCACCCTCATGCTCTCATATGCACTCACTCCACACTCAACCAACGTGGAGACAGACATAAAGAGACGCTGTACACACAATCACACTCCCCAAGCGTACTCTACAAACCGGGTCTAGGTACCCTTGCCCCTGGAGGGGGGAATTGCACCCAGACCCAGGTGGTGTTACCCTTTTCCCTGCGGTGGGGAGAGGCAGACCACCCCGACTCCGCAGCAGCAGGGAGGCCCCACACCCCAGACCGCAGTCGGACGGCCAACTCCTCCTACTAGCCCCCCCGCTCCAGCAGGCCGCAGAGAATGGGGGTGGGAGAAGACTCCAAACCTCCCTCCACCTGCTCATTGTAGTGTTGATGCATATGTGTTCTAAGGTGCAATTAAAACCCAGGAGGGCATGGAGCTACCTGCCAAGGAGCAGCAGGTAAGCGCATGGTCCCTCCTGCTAGCCCTCAATGACTAAGTGTATTTAAAATTGAGAGGTGGGCAACGACGTCAGGGGTGAGGTATACACCCTGATGGTGATTTGGACTCCGTGATTGTGCCCACCCCCAAGATCCTATATGTATGTGTAATGAGAGTGTGAATAATGTGAATGTCTAAGTTGTGGGATAAAATTGAGGCAGAGGCAGCCAGAAGGGGACAGGGGGGGGGGTAGCCTCCTCTGCACCCTGGTGACATACCCCCACTCCAAGGCCCTGCATGTGTGGGTGGTTGTGGAGGAGCGGGAAGAGGGAGGCAGCTGGAGATGGGGAGGGAAGGAAGGGAGGGGCATGTTCCATCGTTTGCCTGTTTATCCCTGATGTCATGTGAAGCCTGTGAGCCTTACCTCTGCGTCTCTGTGCTTCCTGTTTTATTTTGACAGTCTTGCATGCTTAATTTGTGTCAGCTGTTCCCCCGTGTGTTTCCACTCCCCCTCTCACCTCATGAAAGAATAAAGTTACGTTGAAACCAAGCACACCATCGTTTTTCTTGTGACATTACCAATAAGTCTGATGTGTCACATGGCCCTCTTCCTATTGAAAAAACTAAAGTTGTATCCAAGATGGCCGACTTCTAAATGGCCACCATGGTCACCGCCCATCTTGAGGAGTTTGCCCCCTCACATATACTAATGTGCCACAAACAGGACTTTAATACCACCAACCATCCCCATGTTATTACGCTGTATCCATAGAAATGGCCCACCCTGTAGTTTGTGAGTTTTCTGTCATTCATTGTCAGGTTTTCTGCTTTCCGGGTTTCCAGGTCCAGTTACTCATGTCCATGTTCTTTCATGTCTAATTCTAGTTTACCTATCTTAGGTTTACTTTGCCCTTTGTTTGTTTGTTTGTTTTTTCCACATCAGCTATGACAAACAGCTGTTATCTTGTACATGAGGCTGGAGCAGTTAGTGGTACAGGATTGGCATTGTGGTGTTTCCAGAATGGGACTGCTATCAGCTGTGAAGTTTGAGACAGACTGGACGAAGGGAATTCAACATGGCTAAACCTGTGTAAAAATAGCTTCCTAAGTACAAACTGTGGACTTCCACCCCTAAAATACCCCAAAGCAATGACCCTCAAAAATGCCAACAACTGAAGGATGATGAGGAATGCTTTCAGAGCTGTGCCAAAGCCCCACCTGGCTCCTCATAAACTACCTGTATATAGACCCCTGCTGACCAGGGACAAAAACCTTTTGTGTGGCAGGTGAGGTTTAGTCTGAGGCCTGAAGCCTTACAGGATTGCTTTAAATGGGTGGACTGGGACACGTTCAGAGCTGCTGCCACATTAGTCCCTCAGCACACTAATGTGGAGGAGTATGCTGCAGCTACATCTGCAGCTACATCCAGAGAACCTCTGCATCATGAAGACATGAGAAAGCATGGATGATCCAGGAGGCATGTGAAAAGTTAAAAGCACAGCTTTCAAGTCTGGTGATGAGGCTGTGCTCAGGACAGTAAACCTCAGCTCAAAAAATCAATCAATCAAAATTTATTTATATAGCACATTTTTAAAGACTGAAGTACACCAAAGTGCTTTCCAGTAAAATCATGATACAGATAAAAATCACAATATAAAATATAAATTACAGATATAAATAAAATAATTACATAATCTAAATGCAAAGCCAGATGTAAATTACCCTAATTCGCCTTGAATACCAGGTTAAACAAATACGTTTTTAAACGTGATTTAAAAGACTGAATGGAATCTGATGCGCGAATATGAAGAGGAAGAGTATTCCATAACCTGGGTGCAGCAACGGCAAAGGCACGGTCTCCTCTGGTCTTCAGCCGAGACCTAGGTTGCACTAAGAGCAGTTGGCCCGATGATCTTAGTGCTCTCTGAGGGCTATACAGACAGAGGAGATCAGCTAGGTAGTCAGGTGCCATATAGCTGTGCTATAAGACTAGCAAAGCTTACCCCAGTGTCATTTGTAACCCTAGTAACATCTGGTGTGTGTGACAGAGGAGTTAGGTGATGACAAATTATGAGGCTGCGCTTCAACTCCTCGCTGGCGTTCCTGCATGCGTTAAGTCTGTCACTATCATTCAATTGTCTGAATGATCCACCATGACATGCTTTAATGTCCTACTCTCATTATGATGCAGTGCTTCGAGAGGCCGGTAAAGGATTACCTCACCTTCTCCTCTCCTCTTTATCCCACCCATATTCAACGCACTCCAGTTTGCTTACCAGCTTAATAGACGATGCCATTTCCTCCACTTTTCACCTCAGCTGGGCACATCTGTAGGAAAAGAACAGTTACACACGAATGATGTTTGCTGACTTCAGCTCAGAATTCACTGCGATCATTTCAGATGACGCTCTCCATACGGCACAAAGTCTATCTATCTATCGTGTACAAGCTATAATCCTATAATTCCTATAATTTATAATCTTTATAATCTCTTCTGCTATTTGCACATTTTTACTGTAAATTTCTAAGTTAATTTGTAAATTTTGTAGTAACCTGTAAATTGTAAATACTGTAAAACTTTTTTTCTGTCATTTAATGGTCGGGCATTGCACAGCTACAAGCATTTCACCCCCATGTCATACTGTGTATGGTTGTGTGTGTGTGACAAATAAAATTTGAATTTGAATTTGAAAAGCTGGTGCATCTCCTGAATGACAATGAAGTGACTATTCTATTCTATTCTATTCTATGCTATTCTATTCTATTCTAACAGGACAACACAAACACTGCTCAAAAATGGCTGAAGGAAGACAACAGGACGCCCCCACAATCCTCAGATTACAGTCCAGTGAAACATCAGCTTAAAAAATGCTAAAAAAATAACCTGTCTGACTTTTCTTTAAAGGCTTTGTGTTCAACTTTTTTATTTTAGTTTTCTAAAATCTTATAGGACAGGAAATTATTCTATGAGCCAGGATAACATGTTCTGGAAAATCATAATTTGGTGTCTGTCTGCTCCTGTGTTTTTAATTATGAAAAAAACGTGCTGTGTCCACCTTACTCATTTACTTAAAAAAAACTTAAGAAATCAAACTGGTTGACTGATTTTTCAGTTGTGGGATCTTGATGATTTTACTTTGTCGTCTTTTCACCACAACACTCTGACAGAGGAAACACAGATCCGTAATGAAGATAATTATCTGTACAAGCCGAACATAATGCTGACATAATAAAGAAGTGCTTCATCTCTCTCATCCCACTTCAATGCAGTGCCAGCAGGATGTACTGTATGAATTTGTCTGACTCTTGAGAAAAACACACTGCATGATAATCAAGCCAAATTCAAAAGATTTCTTCTACCTGATTAGTTCAAAGCTGTGTCACATATTTCAGCAGGTGACGGGTTTCTTTACTCCTTCGGTGGAATGGGGCGACAGGCTGGGATGAATGAGACAGTGAATCAAACACTGTTTGTCTTTTGTTGAAATGAAAGGCTCACAGAACAAGGCTTCTCTACTTTATTATTTCCACAATGGATAGACAGAGTTCTTCATGTAGTGGCAGAACAATGGAGGCTTTTCATGTGATGTGCAGGAGAGGCGCCTCTTTTTATGTCTCCCCATCTAACAAGGTTGCATTTACCTGGCAAATAGATTACAGCGGCTTCCTTGTCCTCCAGGTCTAATGCTTTGAATTCAGCAACGCATCCAAAGACTTTGCCTGTGCGCCCCGGGTGCCTGCGTTGTAGTTCGTGTATCTGAAGCTTCTTTGTAGCAGAACACTTGGCCTCATTCTCAAAGTCAGCTACCATGTGTTGATCGGTCTCGAGAAGCACTGAAAAAGTGTCCACTCAAAAGGGAGAAACTGAAACATGTACAGTGTAAACCAGGCGTTGCTTGGCTGTTGGCTGTGCATTAACGTTCCTTTCAATGATATAACTTAACCCGGGGTACATCTAACAGGGAGACAGAGATCTAACCTTAGCTTTGTTTCATAAAGAAAACTAAAGTAGGAAGATTTTTCTCGCTTAATGTTACTGTTTTTACAATTATCTAAATATATACACTCAACAAAAATATAAACGCAACACCTTAGTTACTGCTCCCATTCCCCATGGGATGGACGTAGAGACCTAAAATTCATTCCAGATACACAATATAACCATCCCTCCCAAACAGTGGTCACAAATCAGTCCAAATGTGTGGTAGTGGGCACATCTGCTATATTGAGATAATCCATCCCACCTCACAGGTGTGCCACATCAGGATGCTGATCTGACATCATGAGTAGTGCACAGGTGTACCTCAGACTGCCCACAACAAAAGGCCACCCTGGAATGTGCAGTTTTTTGCGCTATTGGGGGTCTGGGGACCCAGAACCGGTCAGTATCTGGTGTGACCACCATTTGCCTCATGCAGTGCAACACATCGTCGCATGGAGTCTATCAGATTGTCAATTGTGGCCTGTGGAATGTTGGTCCACTCCACTTCAATGGCTGTGCGAGGTTGTTGGATATTCGTGGGAACTGGTACACGCTGTCGTATACGCCGGTCAAGCACATCCCGAACATGCTCAATGGGTGACATGTCCGGTGAGTATGCTGGCCATGCAAGAACTGGGATATTCTCAGCTGCCATCTGCCCTGAACAATGTGAACCATGATTCATCCATGAAGCGCACACCTCTCCAACGTGCCAGACGCCATCGAATGTGAGCATTTGCCCACACAAGTCTGTTACGGCGATGAGCTGGAGTCAGGTCAAGACCCCGATGAGGACGACGGGCATGCAGTTGAGCGTCCCTGAGACAGTTTCTGACAGTTTGTGCAGAAATTGTTTGGTTGTGCCAACCAATTGTTCCAGCAGCTGTCTGGGTGGCTGGTCTCAGACGATCTTGGAGGTGAACCTGCTGGATGTGGAGGTCCTGGACTGGTGTGGTTACACGAGCTCTGCGGTTGTGAGGCCGGTTGGATGTGCTGCCATATTCTCTGAAACGCCTGTGGAGACGGCTTATGGTTGAGAAATGAACATTCAATGCACGGGCGACAGATCTGGTTGACATTCCTGCTGTCAGCATGCCAATTGCACGCTCCCTCATTGCTTGTGGCATCTGTGGCATTTTGCTGTGAGACAAAACTGCACATTCCAGGGTGGCCTTTTGTTGTGGGCAGTCTGAGGTACACCTGTGCACTACTCATGATGTCAGATCAGCATCCTGATGTGGCACACCTGTGAGGTGGGATGGATTATCTCAATATAGCAGATGTGCCCACTACCACACATTTGGACTGATTTGTGACCACTGTTTGGGAGGGATGGTTATATTGTGTATCTGGAATGAATTTTAGGTCTCTACGTCCATCCCATGGGGAATGGGAGCAGTAACAAAGGTGTTGCGTTTATATTTTTGTTGAGTGTATATATCTATGCACAGCACCGATATGGATGTGAAGTAATGAGGCATATGTGCGAGCCCCGGGAGGGGATACCGTCATGGTCCGTGGTCCTGTGTGTGGAATGTGTGATGCGCGGGTAGCCACGCCCCCGGGCTGGGCCATCACCGGCACACCTGCTCTCCATCAGGGTGATTACCTGAAGAGCTACTTAACCCGGCGCTGACGGAGGCTCCACGCCAGTTCGTTAATCACCTCTCTGTGGTAACTAGACTCCCGCGAAAGCGTTGCACTAATATCTTGTTGGAGCTGCGTTAAATCTGCCTACATGTGTCTAGGTTTCAATCCGGCGTTCAGCGGCTGCTACCTGCCTGTCCTCCTGCTCAACTGGATCACCCGGTGCATCATCTGGCCCATCCACTACCTCCACGGATTTCCTTCTCACAGACTTCCCTCCCGAGCTCCCATGGTCCTGCTCTAATCATAAGCCAACTGGTCTAACTCTGTCTTGATGTGTTTCCTCAGCTTCCCAGCTCCCTGGTAATCTTCTCCCCTTTCTGTTGCAGCCTCCCACGGTCCCGATTCCTCGCGTCATTGTTTCCCCGGGTTTTTTAGTTCCTCGTTTTGCTCCTTTGGTTTTCCCGGGTCGCCTTTTGTTGTTATAATAAAGTGTCATTTTCTGCTAGCGCTTGAGTCTGCGTTTGGATCCTTTTGTGCACGCGCGCCGCGGCGCATGACAGATACATCACTGTGTGATATGATGTGGTTAACAAAGCACCCTCAGCTGGACAGCAAGCACTTTCCCTTGCTTTTCAGATTCTGCATTTTCAGCTGCCACGTTTGTTACAGGACCAGAGTATTGTTGTCAAGTACAGGTGACCATGGGGGTGGGGTGTAAAAGGGAGATCCACCCACCTGTTCTCCGCTCAGACAGCGTTTATCTCATGTCAGAACTCCGAAACCCTCGCCTCAGTCAGCAACCACTTGCCTCATGAGTTTTGTTCCACTCTGCTCCTTCTTCCATCCTGTTTCACGGATCCTAGCACCAGTTCCGAAGCTGCAATCAGTGCACCGGGTGTTACTAAAGTAACCGCGTCCCTCTTCCAACCCACCGCTAGCCTTTGCCGTGCTACAGGAGTGTGCCGACTTAAAATCTTGATTAAAAGTAGTTTGACACCAAGCTCCAGTGAAATCTAAAACTATGTGATTATCAGTGTCCTTATCCAGCTCCTAGACCAGACGATTTCTACTGGCGATATCGCAGCACTACCTATTTTTAGACAGTACTGACATATTTCTGCAGAGATTTGTTTCCATGAAAAGAAAATGTATTTGCATTAAAATACATCATAAAATCCACATCACTCCTGTCTCACCATCTTCTAAAGCTTTTCTCTCTTTTAAAAGTGAAAAGATATTATGTTGCAGTGCAAACAGAATCCATGACTTTAAAATAAATGCAACATTGCATTTATTGGGGGCCTTCACAAGCAACCTGGTGCAGCATGCTGTGCAAGGCATGTGTCACAATGACTTCATACAGCCCAACGAAAATGGCTGACGGACACCAATAGAATCCCCAACAGCAACATAAACACGGGACAGAGATGTGCTTTTCATGGAGGCTGCTGCATATAAAGGACTGACTTCTCTCTTTCTGCAGTGGGAAAGTCAAAGTCAGTAAGCTGATGGTGCGTCTGGTCATTTGTCACACCTGCCTCCCTCCAACTCTTTCACATGACTGATGCTGGGACCTCCCTCCACCCTTATCCCCCACCCCTCTAGCTCTGGATTAACAATCCATCTTAGCTGACATTTACATAATACAGCTGGTAGTTAGGGTAGTTCTCCATGTGGAAACTAAAGTGGCTGCATTGCTACAGCTAATATTGGTCACCTTGACTCTTGTACACAATCTAAATGGTAATAAGAAGAGATTTTGTATTTGCTCTTTTGGTTATTCACATATCTTGGAATCTGCCTTCTTTACGTTAGAACTATCAGTCTGTGAGATCTGTGTGGATCCTGTGGCCAAAAATAGTATGTATTTCATACAAGGTACAACATTCCTCTATGAAACAGTGCACACATAACACACACAACTGATGAGGCATGGCCGCTCTCGTGATCATCTATGATGAACTTTAAATGGATTCTGATGCAGGTTTTTCTGTAATAATTAACTTGATGTCAGGGCCGACTTTGATATCACTGACCATAAAACTGTACTTAATAGGTTTAAGGTTAGACTGGTTTTCTTGTTACTTATCTGATAGGACTTTATTTCACCTCTAATAGTACATTTGCTCACAGGCTTTCGAGCGTTTTCCTTATAAAACGCCGTTTTTACCGTTTCTTCCTGCAGTAAATATAAACAACGACAGTATTCAGGAAGAAAAACAAACATTGCAGATATTTTATCATAACTCTGGTTTTACGTGGCCGATCAACACAATTTAAAAACTGGTATAAAGTCCACACTTTGTCCGTCAGTTGTTCCGTCTGTCCTGCTCACATCTCCAATGGTTGTACACGTTGTCATTAACGTGGCTTCACTCCACATCAGCCGCTTTTCTAACACACCGGTGTCGCCACATAAGGACGCTGTCATAGCCTGTCAACCATGTTGATTAGCTGCGTATATACGAATGTGAATCGCATTATTGGCTGGACTGTGGGATAAGGAGGCATTGCTCTGATCCCATACGGGAGCAGCCAGTCACTCACTCACTCACTGCAAAGCAGGATTGTTAAAGCTTTAATTTTAATTTCAATTCAGGTTAGATTTTGTTTTTTGTGCGCAGAGACCGAGGTAGAGGGAACATTGGTCTCTAGCAATGATCTTCTTCTATAGCTTATTCTGCTATTGACTCTTGTTTGGTATCATTTACTGGATTGGATGATTGGAAAACAATTGACAATTTAACAATTGATGCTTTTAACAAACAGAGGCCTCAGTAGCATGTAGAAGATCCACACACAGACACAACAAACTGGCACCCTATCCTCATGCTTCATCCCTAGCTTGTTCACATACTGCTGTGGGACAGCATCCCACTCTTTAACCAGCATTTGACACATGTCAGCTGATGTGGACACGCTGACACAAACAACATTCATATCATAGTAAAGTACTACCAGGACCCAAGAAGCAAGTGACAGTCCTCAGTGATTCAGTCTTTATTGTGACAAAGTATTTTATGGAGTGACTGAACGGTGAGTGAGAGGCTTTGGCTTAAGAGAGTTCACTGCAGCTCTCCTTCTGAAGAGAGCATATGCTACTGTCCAATCCTGCTAGTGACACAATCACAAGTGAAAATCTTAAATGTTGCAGTGAGGAGGCTGAGCAAGGAGGTTCTCCCTCTGAACTAACTGCTTGACCAGAGACCTCAGGTAGGAGGCTGTGAGGACAGTAGAGGTAAAAAGATTATAGATGAAGTTGGGCCAAGCATCACTGTGTGAAGAGGATAGCTCAGCCTATAACAGCTCACCCGCACAGGGCGGGGTTTATCAAAAACAACCTTTAGAATTTGGTCGAGTTTGATAGGATGTTCCAGGCTAGTGTGGCCATATATGCATGGTTCTTCCACATGGTGCTGAGGCCCCTGCTTGGCACTGGCAGAGAACACTCAGCAAGTGTTTTATGAGTACAACCCACATGCTCAGCTTTGATACTCAACCCAAAAATGCATTTTCCTTACAAATGTGGCACCATTTAAGGTGTGAAGACTGACAGAACCAGGAGTTTGGATCAACCTCCCTTCTAAGAGGTCCAAGTATAAGTATTATCTAGTGAAAGTCACTTGAATGACACTAATCTAATTTACCTCCTCTGAGCTAATGCTGAGAGAACAGACATGCTTATCTGTGTTCATTGTTCATCTGATTCTTGTACAGCACTTTTCTCTGTCCCGGAGCACCCAAAGCCCCTCATACAACATGCCTGTATTATGTTCTACCTTATATAGTTAGAGAACTAGCTGAAGCCTAAACTATATGTTTCCCTGTTTAGTTCTTGTCTGCTTAGGTTCCTCCCATGTCTGCGACTCCCCACTATGTTTATAGTGTCGTGTCATCAGTGTTTAAGTCTCCAGGTGTTCCAGTTATGTCTTTGTGTCTCGTCTCCCTGTTCTGGTCTCATGTTCTCCTCCCTGTGTTTCATTGCATGTCCCCGTCTGTCCTGTGTATCCATGTACATTCCCCCAGCCCGTCATGTCTCTCTTTTGCTCTCTTGTGTCCCCTCGCTCCCCCTTGTGTCCGCCTTCCCTCGACCCCTGTGTCGACCCCTGTGTCGACCCCTGTGGCGACCCCTGTGGCGACCCCTATGTTGACCCCTATGTTGACCCCTATGTCAAATCCTATCTACATCTCACTGTGTTTCCTGTTTTATTTTGATAGTCTCCTGTTTCATGTTCAGTGTGTTTAGTTTTGGTTCTCCCATGACATCATGTTCATTTCTATCAGCTGTGTTCCTCATGATTTCCGGTTCCCTCGTCACCCTCATCTGTATTTGATCAGCATTTAGTAATTAATCATGATGTACTATCAGTGTAATCAGATATAAATGATGGCTCTGTCGTTGACAATTACAACGTACTCAATGCAATTTCTCTTATTTAAATCATCCATAGGGATGGCGACACATTCATTATGTTTCACGTTCCTGCAGATGGTCTCACACACAAAGACACTAATCAGCCAAGTTTGAAGATTCCAGATGACAGAATCATTTTCATTACTCAAGCTTCATTTTTAATTCATCATATTAACTGGGCTTAAACTTTGATTATATTTTTGATTGAGAATGAAATATGATTTATGATTAGCAAATATAGATAAACGTGGTCTAGCACTCTGTATCTTTTTAACATATAAGGCTGAAGTCCTCTTACCCTCGCTCAGACCTAACTTGGCGGTACTTCTGGGGGAAGGACTTCAGTTCCACCTCTCTCGGTCGGGAAATAAACAATGGTAAATATTTTTCTCACACAGAAATAATTCACTAAACACAAATTTCATTACTTTTTGTGCTGATTATATTTCTTATAAATCCCAATTCTTTAGATTTGTGTAGATATTATGTTCATCATCCTTTTTGTAAATGCAGTGTTACAGTCTCCGTTTGTTTTTCTTTCACAGTTGATGTTCAACATACGTCAGCCATGTTTAACTTCATGGTTTTTTAAAGTTATATCTGTGATGGAGTTTGTTAGAGCCACCAACAGGCCTTCTGAAACCACCTCAACACCGGCTTCAGAGCAGTTTCACTGCTCCTGTGTTTCAGTTCAGTCTGCTGGAAATGAAATCTCAAAGCTCAAGAGATCAAAACAAAGCGACAAAGGCATTATCCTCATGCAAACAACAGCTTTATCTGGGTCTAAAGACTTTACTCCATAAGAGTTTGAGAATTTGCTTAGACCTTTCTCCATCTGCAGAGGTGTCTTCTGCTCCTCCTTCCCCTCCCAGTGGCAGAAACTAGTCACTTCTCTAACCATCATCATCAGTTTGGTTATTTCACCAGCGACCAGCTTCTATCTGCACCACATTCAAGTTGCCTCTGAAGCTGCTGCAGAGCCTAGGCTCCTCACACAGAGGCAGACACCACTACTTTTCAAGATCGAAATTCCAACATCGCAGAGATCTTTAGATTATTCAAAGAAGCAGTCACTAACACCCTTGCTGCCAACACTCTTTCTACTTACTGGACTACCTAGAATCCATGCTGGTTTGTTTTAATTTCTCTTCTCATAGCTTTTGTTTGAGCAAGTATTCCTTTAGAAACATTTTGTCTAACTAGATACTTCAGAGCTCGAGTAAGAACTTGGACTGAAAAGAGAGACCATCATCTCACATTAGCGTCTCTTCTGTGACTTCCTGTAAATTCAGAATTTAATTTAAAATTCCTCCCCAAACACAAAATCTTGAATCGATTTTTCTGTTACAGCTTATCAAAACAAAGCATCTAGTTTCAAGACTTAAGGCTTACTTGATTTTTCTAGATGAACTCTCCTCTCTGCTTTGGAACCAACTCCCAGGTCAGAGCCAACCATGTTCTGTTTTATGCTCAGTTACTTTGACACAAGGGCATCTGCTGTGATGATCACACCTCTGATGAAGTCTCAGCTTTGTTTCTATACAGAGATATAAAAGTATGGATATGTGTTGATAAATGATCAGAATTATAATATTTCTGACTGTCTTAGGCCAAACTAAATCGATACCCCAGCTGAAATGAAATTGTCATGAAGCTCACAGCAGGCTCTGGTTGTGATTGAGGCTGAAGCTTGGTGACTCTCCTGTGGGGAGAAAGCACAGGCGCAGAGATTAGCCAAAAACCTTCCATCCCCATCCGAGGAACAGGTACGGGTATGAGTGCAGGAACGGGCTGGGTCCTAGCTGCCCTCAGCCATACACTGCAAAAACAGCGCTGCTTCAAATAAGCCAAATATTCTTAAATCTGACAAAATTGTCTTTTTTTGAGAATAAAAATCTGCCAATGGGGTCAGCAAAAGTTGCTTGGCTAGAATCCTTTAAACTAGCAAATGAATCTAACGGCTGTTTTACACAAAACTCTAAAATTTATGCTTAATTGAAGAAAATGTAACTTATTACAAGGTAAGATACTAAAATGAATATTATGATTTCTTGAACAGGCTGTTTGCTTATTTGCTCACAGTTTTAACCCTTAATTTAGATTTTTACACAAACAAATAAAGCTTACTGTAGGACAAAGTTTAGTGTCATTAAAAACATTTCTGTTTTCAGCCTTTATTGATAGGGACAGTGACAGGAAGCAGAGGGGGACAGAGGGAAAGACATGTGGGCTGGAGTCTAACCATCTCCAGTCTAATAAAACTAGCAAGTTGACCAGGTGCATGAGCAGCCTGCACTTTCAGATCCCGTGATTGAATGGACATAATATGCTCCACCTTAATTTGTGATTAATAATCCCCTCTTTATATATTAACCAAGTCACAGACTGCAAGCCTTTAATTTAATTAAAAAGCATATTTTTTGTCATATTTTAATACACTTTTATTTTTTAAAGATGTATGTCTGTGTTTTTTCAGAGATACGTGGTCCTCACAGGCCACTACAAGCATGTGATTTCTAATATATGATACTGGACATTAAACAGAAAATAAAGTATTTAAATTGAGCTTGACCAGGGCGATTGTCTCTGCTTGCCTTTCTGTAAAGATCACCACATAGCACTAGTTTAGGGTTTATGGGTTATGGGTGTTTTTATGGGTGTGGGACATTTCAGACAAAATCACGTTGGCTCAAAAACTGTGTCAGAGTTAAATGACTCTGGTGTGGTGATGGAGGGTTGGCTCTGTAAATCAAATGATTGTATGAAAAGTTCTGACGAGGATACAGTTCTGTTAAAAGTGAATCCATGGTTCACAGAGGCCACTTGAACACAGCAGTAAAGCACATGTACAGTGATGGCTGACTGCAACCCTGCTGGTAATAAATTCAGGCCTAAAGCTGATGAGACTAACAGAATATTGTGCCTGACAAAAAACAAGGCTGACAGATGAACTGTGCAGATTGTGTTTGTACCAAGCGTATATCAGTGGATTATTTATCTGCTATGAGCTGGAACATGACATGGCTAGAACACCCAGCACATGGGACATTTGGCACTTACCACGTGGCTGAAGGCCGATACTGAGTCCACACTACAGACTTGCAAAATACTGTTTTACAATGTATAAATGCAGTTACATTTACACCTAGGGCCAATTAAGAACCACCAATTAACCTCAGTCTTTGGACTGTCTGAGAGGCAGCTGTGACAGGCTCCAGCCACCGTCGACTCGATAAGTAGAAGAAAATGTCTGGACGAATGAAATGTGACCTCTGCCAGAGGTTTCTTCCTGTTAAAAGGGCTGATGTGATTATTAGAGTTCTTTCTATTACTGCAGGGTCTTTGCCTTACAACATAAAGCACGTTGAGTCAACTGTTGTGATTTAACACTATATATAGAAAATTGAATTGACTTGAAAAACTTGGCTGCAGGCTTATTAATCTGGCAAAGACTGAAAAACTGTTGAGGTGCCCCGCTGGACGTCACAAAGTTACTGATAAACTGTGAGTAAATAATGGTCTGAATGCATGAGTTATGGAGTTATGATCATGATGTCTAAGTAAACAAACTACATGAGAACCTCAGTGTAAGTGAAGGCTGTAGGAGAAACCCACACGACCCTGGAGTCTCTCTGCTGAGCCTTCAGTCAAAAGTTTCGAATGTTTTGATACAAATGTTGAACATAGAGCACAGCTAACAGCAACTTTCATAACTAGCTGGCGATATTGTATCTTTATATTCTGTACTGCACTCACACAATGTTTTCAGCAGCAGCAAGTGCATGGTCAATCTCTGGGGATGTCAAAGGTGGTGCACAATATGTCACCAAGTACACAACAAACTAATCAATAGGAGATTTGTAAACTTTAAAAAAAGGGAAATGAAAACATGCTTTAAGTGTGATTCACTGATTATTTGGTCTGCAAGTAAATGCTACTGCTTATAGAAGTAACTGTGGACTCGTGTAGCTGAGAAAAGTCCCACACATAGATGTTTGTGAGCTGCTGGGATAGAGACGCTTCTGTGAGGCGTGATGTATCGTCTGCATCCAAACTCTCAGAACAGACTCAGGTTGCAAACTAAACGATGTTATGGCACAGCACATGTGTTGGTGGGTGGGATGATGGTAGTCTGGAGAGAAGGCTCCTGTAGGCAAGGCAAGGCAAATTTATTTGTATAGCACAATTCAACAACAAGGTGATTCAAAGTGCTTTACAGAGACATTAGAAACAAAAACAAATAAAAAGCATGATTTAAAATTGATTAAAACAAGCAAACAAACAAACTAACTAAACACACACATTTCACACCTGTTCGCGCGATCTGAACCCTTATCGTAAGGGGAGCTACCAGTCCTTCTGTGGACGAGCTACTTTCTATTTTAAATTCCCTGAATTTAAAATACTCTCTAGACCCAGTCTAGACCCAGCTGGGGAGCTACCCAGAGCTCTAAACCCAGAGTTCTGAATGAGCTGTAGTTGTCTGACTGATTTTTTAGGTAGACCTGTAAAGATGCTGTTACAGTAATCAAGCCTACTAAAGATGAATGCATGGACTAGTTTTTCCAGGTCCTGTTGAGACATCAGATCTTTTATCCTTGATATATTCTTGAGGTGATAGTAAGCTGACTTTGTTATTGTCTTAATGTGTTTTTCTAAGTTTAGGTCTGCATCCATCACTACACCCAAATTTCTCGCCTGGTTTGTGGTTTTTAGATGTATAGATTGAAGTTCTCTGGTGACCTGTAATCGTTTTTCTTTGGCGCCAAAGACTATTACCTCAGTTTTGTTTTTGTTTAGTTGGAGAAAATTGTGGCACAACCAGTCATTGATTTCCTCAATGCATTTACCAAGAGCCTGTACAGGGCCTCGGTCTCCTGGTGACATTGTGATATATATTTGTGTGTCATCTGCATAGCTGTGATAGTTTATTTTGTTGTTGTTTATAATCTGTGCCAGTGGGAGCATGTAGATGTTAAACAGAAGGGGTCCCAAGATGGAACCTTGGGGAACTCCACATGTGATACTTGTCTGCTCAGATGTGAAGTTACCTATTGATACAAAGTATTTCCTGTTTTCTACGTATGTTTTGAACCAGTTTAGTACAGTTCCTGAAAGACCTGTCCAGTTCTCCAGTCGTTTGAGTAATATGTTGTGGTCAACTGTATCAAATGCTGCACTGAGATCCAGTAAAACTAGGACTGACATTTTTCCACTGTCTGTGTTCAGACATATGTCATTAAACACTTTGGTCAGAGCAGTTTCAGTGCTGTGGTTCTGTCTAAAACCTGACTGGAAGGCATCGTAGCAATTATTCTGTTTTAAGAAGTAATTGAGCTGTTGAGAAACTGCTTTTTCAATGATCTTACTTAAAAATGGGAGATTTGAGATCGGCCTGTAGTTGTCTTGTCTTGTCAAGATTGTCCTTTTTCAGTATAGGTTTGATTACAGCAGTTTTTAGTGATTCTGGAAACACACCTGATAATAAAGAAAAGTTGACGATCTGTAACAGGTCTGACTCCAAAGTCTTTGAGACCTTTTTGAAAAAACTTGTTGGCAGGACATCTAAACAGCAAGAGGAGGAGTTCAGTTGACCTAAGATGTCCTCCAGGTCTTTGCTGTTAATAGGTTGAAACTGTTTCATGGTGTTTAAACAGTTTTTTGGTGGACACAGTACATATCCTGGATCTGCTGTTGATGTACCAACTGCTTGTCTAATCTTTTGGATTTTGTCTGTGAAGAATTTGGCAAAGTCATTGCAGGCCATGGTCGAATGAAGTTCAGCTGCCACTGACACAGGAGGGTTTGTTAGCCTGTCAACTGTAGAAAATAAGACCCGAGCATTATGGCTGTGTTTAGTGATGATGTCAGAGAAGTAGGACCTCCTTGCATTCCTCAGTTGTAAATTATAATTGTGAAGTTTCTCTTTATAAATGTCATAATGAACCTGGAGGTTTGTTTTTCTCCATCTGCGCTCAGCTTTCCTACACTCTCTTTTTTCATTTTTCACCAGTGTGGAGTTTCTCCATGGAGACTTTTTCCTTCCAGAGATAACCTTCACCTTAATGGGAGCAATAGTGTCCATTACATTTAACATGTTAGCATTGAAGCTATTGACGAGCTCATTGACTGACCCTCTGGGCAGGTCAGGTGTTAATGGGAAGACCTGGTGAAAGATCTCACTACTGTGTTCAGTTATACACCGTTTTGTGATCACTGTTGTTGATATATTTGTGTGGGCTGAGATTTTACTTTCAAAGAAAACACAGTAATGATCAGACACGCCCACATCAGACACAGTAACCTTTGAAATGCTCAGGCCTTTGGAGATCAGTAGGTCGAGAGTGTGTCCTCTATTATGTGTGGCCTCTGTTACATGCTGAGTCAGCCCAAAGTTGCCCAGAGTGTTACTCAGGTCTTTAGTCCCTTTGTCCTGAGGGTTGTCCACATGAATGTTAAAATCCCCAGCAATAATTACACAGTCGAAATCAACACAGATCACAGACAGCAGTTCACTGAGGTCATTAAAAAAGTCTGTGCAGTATTTGGGAGGCCTGTAAACATTAAGAAACACAACTTTGGATGGGGCCTTCAGCTGTAAAGCCACATATTCAAAAGACTGAAAACTTCCAGGAGATAGCTGCTTACATTGAAATGATTCATTAAATAAGACAGCAACCCCTCCTCCTCTCCTGCTCGCCCTGGCCTCACTGATAAAACTGTAGTTAGGAGGGGTCGTCTCGATGAGAACAGCTCCACTGTTACTTTGGTCCAACCAAGTTTCAGTTAAAAACATAAAATCAAGGCTGTGCTCATTGATTAAATCATTAATTAAAAATGTTTTCCCAGCTAAAGATCTAACGTTTAATAAAGCCAACTTAAGTGTTTATGAACTCTGAGGGCCTTTCTGTGCCAACAATAAAACATGGCTCAGCGTTAGCCCATCTAGTCTTTACTTTAAGATTCATCAAAAAACAAAGTTTGAGAGCTAATCTTAAAATTCAAGAACTAGATTCCAACATTACTGACCACTACAATTCAACCACCCAACCAAAATTGGGTAAAATGAACGAGAGGCTGTCTAATGTTTTTAGAAATAGCACTCAAAAGGCCATTATTTCATAATCGATCAGTCCAGGAGGGGCAAACAAATCCATCACAGTGAAGCACAATGATAAAACCAGCATGCAGCACTGAAAAGCAAACCTTTAGACTAACACCAGCAGAAAGCAAGAAGAAAACCTCATCGGCAAAGGACAATCAACACGTGTACTTCTGTCTGTTTTTACAAGCCGAGCAGGGAGCTGACAAACCTGGACAGTGGCTTTGCTATCTGAAAATCCACGGAGTCTCCTTTTAAATGACATAATTATCAATCAATCAATCAATCAATCAATCAATCAATCAATCAATCAATCAATCAATCAATTAAATGACATAATTATCAAATGACATAAATGACATAATTATCATTTAAATGACATAATTATCAATCAATCAATCAATCAATCAGTCAATCAATCAATTATCAATCAATAAGATGAAAGTGATCTCTGTCCAGTATCTTTAAAGTTGAACTTTCTGTGTGTCTGTGCTGTTGAAAGTGGTCTCAGTGTTGAGTTCAGTCTGAACTCAGGTACAATGTTGGGATTTGACTGAAGTAGAATTGTAGCTTTGTAAGACTGAAATCCTCTGTTGTCTGTTCCATTTAGAGTCAGAAAAACAAAGAACAGGTAAAGTGTGATGTTTCAGAGAGCAGAGAGAGCCGTGGTGATGTTAAATATTCCAACTGTTGGAGCCAGTAGAGACAGAGCCATGTGGGAGGGATGGAGAGTCAGGTTCCTGCCAAATAGAGCTGCTGGGCTTTTTTTATTATCATCAATCACCTCCTTGTGTTATTGTTATGCTTCCACTTTATTATCAGTACATGTTTATAAATCTTTAGCTCAACTGTTTTTGAAGTGTTTTAATTCATTTGGATGTTTGTGTGGAAGGTAGTCCTCCTGCCCCCGGGGCGCAGACCTAAATCTGTTTGGCTTAGAGCCTGTAAGCCTGTTGTTCCCCTCTGAATCAAGAACAGCACACTGTGTGTGCAATAGTTTAATTGATTGCTCTCAGTCCTCAGTCTGCCTCTGGCTTGCATGGCCTTGTTGGCAACACACATACATACAAACACACGTAGCTAATGTGCATGAATGTGTATTTATATATATACACACACCTGCGGCTTCTAACGCCTTCTTTTGTCTTGTTTGTTTGTTGTCTCTCACTAGACATCAGATGATACCATATCAGCCTATTAGAGCACTTCGCTCTCACACTGCAGGCCTACTTGTTGTTCCTAGAGTATTTAAAAGATCAGGCTTCAAACTTTCCTTTTTGCTAAAGCATATAGTTAGGGCTGGACCAGGTGACCCTGAATCCTCCCTTAGTTATGCTGCAACAGGTGTAGACTGCCGGGGATTCCCATGATGCATTGAGTTTTTCCTTTCCAGTCACCTTTCTCACTCACTATGTATTAACAGACCTCTCTGCATTGAATCATATCTGTTATTAACCTCTGTCTCTCTTCCACAGCATGTCTTTTATCCTGTCTTCCTTCTCTCACCCCAACCAATCACAGCAGATGGCCCCGCCCCTCCCTGAGCCTGGTTCTGCCGGAGGTTTCTTCCTGTTAAAAGGGAGTTTTTCCTTCCCACTGTCACCAAAGTGCTGCTCATAGGGGGTCATATGATTGTTGGGTTTTTCTCTGTATGTGTTATTGTAGGGTCGACCGTACTATATAAAGCGCCTTGATGTGACTGCTGTTGTGATTTGGCGCTGTGTAAATAAAATTGAATTGAATTTAATACAAAGAGGGGCAATCAAGGGAAGTGATTATAACTGGGGAAAACAATTAAATTAATTGTGGAGCATAATACAAAAATACTCAGAAAGGTATTAACATAATCTTCTGTTGGGTAACAAAGTAAGCCAGTATTCAACCTCGGGCTGGGTTTGGCTGTCAGAATCGCTCCTCTAACACTCAACTGAAGTCCGATGGAATCACAGCCTTGTCTGCCTGTGGCTGCAAGCATGTTGACTGCTTACGCTGGAATGGCTGGCTTATATTCATACTAATATCTAAAGTAAGCTACATTAGCTAGTTTGTTATTTGGCTTTGAATCAATGCTGTGACTGTCTGTTTAGAGGTGAGGCGTTGCTGGACTTACTGAGTCCTGATTGTGTCCCCTCTGTGTTCAAGAACAAAAAGCCAAACCCCGAGCAAAGATGGAAAGGTAATAATAATTCCAACTGCTGATCAATAACTGTTTCTTGTTTTTAAAGATATTCATTGTGCAGCTTTTGTAATTTGGCTCTTGATTAGTGTAACTCTTCAGTAATTTCACTTTTTTATGTTGAGGTAGCACAGGAAAAGGAGAAGGGATGAAGTGGTTCACCAAATCCATCCTTCTGAGGCTCCAGATCACATCAGCAGGTTGATTGTTAAAATGATCCTCACCAGGACAGTGATCCGACCTGCCGGAGCCCAGACATGGTCAAATTACAAACACAACAACACCATTAAATATGTGATTGCCATTACTTCAGCCGGAGCAGTTTCATTTCTGTCACCTGGTTGGGGTGAAAAAGAGTCGCGGCTTTGGGGGCTTTTGAAACCCAGTGAGGAGATTCTGGCCGATAGAGGATTTGAACTTGAAGCTTCTGGTGCCACTCTTCATATATCTCATTTTACAAAAGGGAAAAAGTAACTCGGTGCACAGCAGGTCGACTCATCGAGACAACTACCTTGTGTCGGGATACACGAGGAACATGTGATTGGAACTTTAAGACTCTGCAAAGAGTAATTCAAGTGTCTCAAGTTAACATTGTAGATGATGTTGTGACTGTTTCTGATGCTCTCACAAACATCTGTAAGAGTTTTGTTCCCCCCAAAACTGGGAAAAGGCGCATTTTATGATTCATTAATTGTCATTTCACAAACAGCGCTGCACTGCCAGATGTTATAAACATGTGAATCTGTTTATGCATTTAGTGCAAAGCCACAACTTTGACTCCGTTTTTGTTCTTAAATAGATGTGACCATTTATTTCTTTCCTTCTGTGTGACGGTGACCTTATCGTCTTTGGATTCTGCGCAAAACAAAACATGTTTTCACTTTAGCGCAAGAGTGAATTCACCCTGACTGAACAGCTGGACTGCTCATTAACATCAGAGCTCTAGTTCAGACGTTAGGGCTGCTGCAGATGAAAATGAGGGACTGAAACAGAAAGGTAGCTCAGTCACAACCTAACGATAGTGTTACTGTACTTTTACTAAGAGTATTAGACTCTTCTCCAGTTCCTCTGCACAGCTGATGCTTGAACATGTGCAAACAGCATCACGTTTTCTGTCTCTCTCCACATCTGTAAGGACAGTAACAACAAATGTAATAAACCCCCATTAAAGTCGTTTTAAACGAGATGAATCACTGAGTACTGAAAATGTTCTCACAGTATTCTCCACTCGCTGACTCCCTGTAATATCAGGTCCAGTTTCTGATATCTCAGCTTGTTATTGGACATCAGCTGAAACAGTAACAATAAACTGATATTTATGTGCTGAAACAACTGTGGACATTTGGCAGCTAAAGTCAATGAAGTCTATGTTTAATTCTTCTGCTGATGGATTTTGCATGATTTTTATATAGAGTCGATGATTTTTGACTCTTGTCTTTACTAAGTGTGTTTTAAAATAATTAGTTTAAAAAAATCTGTCTGTGAACAACAGCTCATTCAGAATACCTCAAAGTTCCATGTCCAGCAGCTGTTTTCCTGTAGGAAACCTGCTCCATCATCTTTGCAGATCTCCATATAAAAAGCACCAACGTAAATATTACACTGGACGATCTGTTAGCATATAAGGCTTTGTCTAATTTAACAGACAGTTCACGTGTCAGCAGAACTTTACAAATGAAAAAGGATCCTGAACTGTGTCCGAACAGGGACGAAGGAGCTTTCCTTCAGATTTCAGGGATAAACTTTCACAGTTGTTAATGATTTCATAGTTGTTCTCAGCCTGTATGTTCACTCTTTGTAGTAAAGGCTAAGGGTCCATGTTATGTACTGTCAGAGGAAGCTGCAGCTGTTTTACTGATAAAGTTAAAGACAAGAAGTGAAAGAGCTTTTTCATCCATGTATGAATATTATGGCTGGTGGGAGGGGCAATGGGAGTCTGGAGGTGTTGCAGTGAGGGTAACATGTAGGCGGGTTCAGTACGTGACTTCTGTAAATAGATTTTTGTTTTGTTTTGGATGAAGTTATTTGTAAGTAATCCTTTGTGCACCTGGGAGGCCGGCAGAATAGAGCACACACTCCGGCCTATATTTGTTCAAGTTTATGAGTGGACCCACGCCTGGTCTTACAGCAGCCTCTGCAGCTTCTGCTTTTAACATCGATGCAGTCAACTGCATGCAGAGGACAGGATATTTTGTCTGACAGCATTAAATAAAAGCTGATGTAAGGTCAAAGGTAACTGATGAAAACAGTGCAAAGGCTAATCTACTTACATTATGTGCTGTCCTGGCTACAGTGAGACATGCTCACTGGAGTTACTCCTGTTTCCCGAGCTCTCTTAGTTTTATAAAAGGCTGCTTTTGTTTTTTATGAGTAAGAAACTATTGAAGCTCTTCTAAATTAGCGAGATGCAATTTCCTCTCCAGCTTGCGTGTTTTCTGCTTGTATGAGCATCAGTCAGGTGTTGTACTCTTTTCTTTAGAAGAGCCACATTAACCAGGGTCACACACAGTGAGGATGGGACACTGTTAAAGTAAGATAACCAGCCTCTGTTGGCATCGAAGAAGTGGAGGAGTCACTTTATTAAATGTGGTTCAAAAATGTAATTACTCTAATTAAATGTGTTGTTTGTTGCTGGGTGATCTATTATTGTAAAATGAAATGTAATCACGAAACAAAGGAGGAATTTTAGGAAACGTTCAGTTTCCATGGCAAATAGTGGGATCATTTACATTTTCGAGAGAACCTGAGTCACTTTCAACATGTACATGATTGTTAAAATTGCTCCCAATAATTCTTTAATTACAACTGAGCGCTAACTCGGACAAAAAGTCTGAGGAATCAGATGTGAGCACGGAGGACGATAGATGATAACAACTAAAAGGTGTTTTTTCCTTTACCAGTTAGAGTGAAGCTAAGAATGAATCAGCCGTCTGGGGCTTTGCTTGGTTGATGAGCTAGAATAAAAGATTAATGCCAGTCCTCTTCTTCGCTCGGTGCTTCCTGGATTCTTGTTTAAACTAACATTTTCCACCTGCTTTAAACAGGTTTCTGTAAGGAACAATAAACCAATATATAGAGCTATTATTAAATAATAATGTAATAATACAGATACTTTTCATTGACTCACTCTGGTGCAGTTGAGGTGATCTTAAACTAGATGAAACGGTTTAGAAGCAGAGAAATGTCTCCAGCTCCTGATTACGCTGAAAGCTTTTCAGGCTTTTTTGAGGATATTATTCTGGCTCTTGTCTCGGCGCTGATCAGCCTCGGACAAATAAATGGCCCTGCTGTGCAACTGTGAGATCGAGCTCTTATGCATCTTTATATGAATATTTAATCACTCGGTTTCTGAGGAGTTTGGCTATTTGGAAATGCAGGACGAGTGTTAGAAACCTGAGCGTTGCAGGGTAAGCCGCAGCCACGTCAGCACTGATTTAGAAAGGCCATATTTGCTATTTCCAAGCAGGCTTCAGTGGAACCTCATAGATCTCTGCCAAGGTAAATGATTTATGGAAGAGAGATGGAAACATCAAAGGTTATTACGGCAACAATATGCATGTTTCTCCCTTGAAGCAGGAAACCTATTGTCATTCCTAACCTCCTCCCCCTGATTGGCTGCATTTTTCCAACACCTGACTCTCATGGTGACGAGCTGTCAGGTGTTGTGAGGCTGAGCCACAGAGTCTCGCAGACGGTGAACAGAATCAATTAAAATGGCAAAGCTGAAATTCAGCACGCTTTACAACTTCTGTTCTTATTTTCTTCACTCTTTACCTGCCAGCCATGATTTTCCTGCACTTTGACTGCCATCTTCACCCATTTAATCCATCACACAACCTCACTACTTCTTTCAGCCAAGCCCAGCTTTATCTTTTTTTGTTTGTTTGTTTTCTGTGTGTGAGTATATATATATATATATATTCATTTCCTGTTGAAGTTTGAAAAACGTGCTTTTCACTCTCCTTTCCTCATCTGTGTAATCACGCTTTCAGGCCATGGTCTCAGAGTCCTTCGGGGACCTTCTGGCAAACTCGTGTGCATTTTCCTAAATGCGCTGGTATCCCTCCTGGTTCATTGTCCTAGGCTTGATGTTTTATCTGTCTGGCTCTCTGACCTCACAGCCACCCTGAGCATTATTAAAAGATATGACATGTCCACAGTCTGCTACCAGCACGTATCTGTGACCCACTCTGAGGATGAACATTTTGGCACGAGGCCGCCGTTCATTCTACATCATGAAGACATGTCTGCAGAGCTCGGCCTATTGCCTTGTCTTTGGTTAATGAATCTCTCCCCCAAGGTTTTATTAATTAGTGTAATTAAATCTTTATGACGACTTTCTATGAACTTGGGTCTGGGTTATTTAGTCTCATTTTTCAGCAACCACCGAGTGGTTTTGCTACATTAACATTAATAATGCTAATTGAGCACTTTGACAGTTAATTAAAAATAATTAATATAAATACTAATATTAGATCGGATACAATTGAAGCCAGGCAGAGTTAAAGCAAATATACCTTCATAAACGGCCAAAGGCCTTGAGGGCAGGGTAAGAAAAACGTCACCAGGATATCTGCACAGACCTATATTTTACAGCTGTGAGAATTTTAAATGACTTCTAAAATCACTGCAATTTTTCAGCACATGATACAGCCGTCAGAAGCATTTCCTCACTTTTCTTCTTGGCGCTGGCAGCCCCGACTTTGAGCATTTTTATCTTTTTAGATTCCAAAAGTTCATTAAATTCTGCCATTATGTCTGTTTAATAACCCCGTACTTTTTCATCTTCACCAGCGTCGATGAACAAATTGCCTTTTTTCTGCCTATTGAAATACAAAACCCCGTTAAAATGATGGTCAAGTTGTAATCTTCATGAGCTAAAACAGGCGATCCAGATGGTCCATTTGCAGGGAGGAAGATGTCTTGGCTCTCTGAAGACAGAAGAGGAATAGGTCACTGTCACTGGCTTAACTACCAAACACATTACCTCTGAAGTATGTGCTGTTTAGAGTGCCAAGCTCATTTTTTTACATCTCCAAGGCCTCTTAGTTTCATGCCTTCCCCTGAAAAAAGATTAGCACAGTGCACATAGTAAATAGTCCTGCAGGCAGTGTAGCTCGACGTATCACAGGAGTGCTGTCTGCTCAGAGCTCACAGTGAGCACAGTCACTGAAACTCAAGTGCAACTATGAGTGCAATTAAGACCAGAAGTACACAGCATGTCTAAACTCTACAGCAGCGGTCCCCAACCCCCGGGCCTCGGACCGGTACCGGTCCGTGAGTCGTTTGGTACCGGGCCGCGAGAGTTGAGGCTCAGGTGTGAAATGTCTGGTTTTCAGGGGTTTTATCGGTTTTCAGTTATTTTGTTATCGTTTTTATCGTTTACTAGGTTTTCCTGGGTCTTTTCAGTGTGTTATGAATAAATCTTCTTTTTTTCGGTACCGGTACTAGTTTTATTTTGTTGTATTTATCCGCGACACCTTAAAGGCCGGTCCATGAAAATATTGTCGGGCATAAACCGGTCTGTGGTGCAAAAAAGGTTGGGGACCGCTGCTGTACACCACAGGACTACCAATACAGGCAGGTGCCCACGTCATCTGGGAATTGAACCTTGGATTGGGTTTTGGATTGTCTTACTTCCTGCTGACTTGCTCCCCATGCACTTGTGTTAACCGTCACACACTGTTTTAATCGAATGACCTGGAGAGGATCCATGTGTGTGTGTGTGAGTGTGTTTGAGGATAGGCCTGTTTACTTTGTCATGGTATAAGAATGGAGAGAAAACACCCGCATCACAAAATCTCAAGGGCAGGTTTTCAGGTTAGGTTGGTGGTTGGTAGGTAAGTTAAGGTAAGTGTAGTGTAATGTTGTCTGACGTCATGGATACATGGTGTGTGTGTGTGTGTGTGTGTGTGTGTGTGTGTGTGTGTGTGTGTGTGTGTCTGACAGCATGCATGGCAGTAGGCAGGTAGGGTTTATTAGCATTCTCAGGTGCGATCTCGCTGTGGTTTTCTTAATGAGGCTGGAGAGCAGCACAAGCCACAGCTTGTTAGCTGGGCCCCGGGGTTAATGTGTGATAGAGTGGCTGGCTAGTCCACTGGTAAACAACAGAAACTCCAACCAGCAGAGGTCATGCATGGCTATGCATTTTACATCCTAATATGAAAAAGACACAACTCATGTGCAATGAGGGAATACAGCTGTGGATCTGCTTCTGATTAGTGCGAGATTTAAAAAGAAAAACTGCAAAGCAAAAAAAACAATAACACAACCCACGAAACAAAAACTCAGACCGCTAACATTAACATTTTTTAGGAGCGCACAAGAATCACAAACAGTGCATTTGCATCCAGTGCAGCATGATGGGAATGTGTTTTAAGCGTTGAAGCTTGACAGCCGAGAATAAATGTTTACTATTAGACAGCCAATCACATTTTTGTTATTGCTTTTCTTGCTTTGCTCCGTGAATCCAAGCTAGTAACTTTTTTCAGCGGGGTGTTTTTTTTACACGTTTCATGGGTGCATACTGTGCTGTGGTGGCTCACGGTGACACTCAGCCTTAAAATCAGTTTTTTCCTCTCTCAGCTCGGTGTAATGGAGGAAACAGCTGTGACTGTGATCACCTCACCTGCCTGCTGTTCAACCCTTTTGATTTTGAGGGGCAGCTCATCAGGAGAAGTTGGCCTTAAAATGGTTTGTTTCAGGGAACAGTGGGGCTGCACGTGTCCACTGTAAAGACTAAGAAATGAATTTTAGCTTCAAATCATGCAAACGTGAGCATAATAGGTCCACTTGGCTTCACAGTTACAGTCATTGCTCAATATCATAAGTTTAACAAATTGAACATCTTTTAACAGTTTGCATGTGGTTACTTTATTAAACAGGTCACTATACAATGGTTAAAGATTTGCCCTTGTCTGCTATACTTCACTGCAGATCCCAGCCACGAGTAGGAAGGAACCCAATGACATTACAGTGCCATCAAATTCTTTTTACTGTTTTTTATGTGTAATGTGTACTTATTGTATCTCATTCTGTCACACAATCGTGTTGTGAGATGTTGATGATGCAGGGTTAGCAGTACCAGCCAGAGCACTAGTGATGAGCTGCAGACATGTTTTTCAAAAATCAGTAAAATGTATTCGAGACCAGGAGAAGACACAAACCCAGCCTCAAGGGATCACAACTCCAAAGGGGAAGCTTGGGAACAGTACGTCTAGTGCTGGTCCCAACTGGGTAACTGGATAAAACTGTGCCAGGTCAAATATGCTGTGGCGAGCCCGTTTAGTTCACGTGCAGTGTTGACAACTCCTCCATGTTTCCCTCCCCTCAGGTTAAGAGTCTCAGTGTCATCCTTGACAGCATTTTGTTATTTCAGTCTCATATTAATCAAAATTAAATTATTAAATGATTAAACACCCCGTCTGCATACATTCAATTCAATTCAATTTTATTTACACAGCGCCAAATCACAACAAGTCGCCTCAAGGCGCTTTGTATTGTACAGTAGATCCTACAATAATACATGCAGAGAAAAGCCCAACAATCATATGACCCCCTATGAACAAGCACTTTGGCGACAGTGGGAAGGAAAAACTCCCTTTTAACAGGAAGAAACCTTCGGCAACTAGGCTCAGGGAGGGGCGGGGCCATCTGCTGTGATTGGTTGGGGTGAGAGAAGGAAGACAGGATAAAGACATGCTGTGGAAGAGAGACAGAGGTTAATAACAGGTATGATTCAATGCAGAGAGGTCTGTTAGCACATAGTGAGTGACGAAGAAACACCCAGTGCATCATGGGAATCCCCCGGCAGCCTATGTCTATTGTAGCATAACTAAGGGAGGATTCAGGGTCACCTGGTCCAGCCCTAACTATATGCCTTAGCAAAAAGGAAAGTTTGAAGCCTAATCTTGAAAGTAGAGATAGTGTCTGTCTCCTGAATCCAAACTGGAAGCTGGTTCCACAGAAGAGGGGCCTGAAAACTGAAGGCTCTGCCTCCCATTCTACTTTTAAATACTCTAGGAACAACAAGTAGGCCTGCAGAGCGAGAGCCAAGTGCTCTAATAGGGTGATATGGTACTACAAGGTCATTAAGATAAGATGGGGCCTGATTATTTAAGACCTTGTATGTGAGGAGCAGGATTTTGAATTCTGGATTTAACAGGAAGCCAATGAAGGGAAGACGCCACATCATTCCTCACACCCCATAGTCCTGTCACTTCTCGGATTGATTACTGTAATTCTCTTCTCCCTAACAAGTCCACTCACAAACCCCTGCAGCCCAGATCATGATTCTCACAGCCTCCAGAGAGCACATCAGCCCTGTTCTTCAGCAGCGTCACTGGCTGCCCGTAGATACTGAGGCTACGTCCACACTAATGCGTTTTCATTTTCTCTCCGCTTTGGCCTCCCGTCCGCACTGAGACGGCGTTTTGAAAACGCTCTCAAAAATGAATACAATAGAAGACGGTGCGTTTGCATCGCAGTGTGGACAGCAAAAACGGAGACTTTTGAAAACGATGACGCATTTTAGTCATGTGACCAATTAACCAAAGATAGCAGAGGGCATTATACAGCAGCTGTTTTGATTGACAGCCCTCTTAAAGATTAATATCAGTCTGTCCGTGCTGCAGAGAGCTTTTCTTCAAATTCTTTTTTTTTTTTTTTTTTTTTTGCCTGTCCCGTTTGGCTCTTTTGCATCAGAATTGTTGTCTAAAGGCAAAGAAAGATGCCCAACGGATTTACTTTACCAAATTGACCATCCCAGCCTTGCTGTAATGGTCCATTTGATTCACCTTTTATTGTTTATTTTATTTTCACTTACTGCATACGGGACAGACTTGACTGGGGGAAAGAAGGGGAGAAAGAAAGAGGGAAAGAGAAACAGCTGAGAAGAGGGACGGGGGAGAAGGGCAAAAAACAAAAACCAACAGAATGAGCAGAAAAAAAAAGAAGAAAAAAAAATGCATATATCAATCACCTGGATCACCTGCTGAGAAAGAAAAAAGAAAACAAGCAGAAGAGAACAAGAGTAATAGAATAAACAACATCACAATGATATATGGGAATATGACAGTAAATACTAAATGTTAAACATTATTGTGCAGCACATAAGATCAACAGAACACAGTGTGCTTTGAGGTAGGAGCCAAAAAGGGTGTAGTTTGTGGGTGTGATCACCCGTGTGTACACCTGTGAGCATGGACGCGCTTGTTTTTTTTAAAAGGTTCCTTCATGTAATGATCTGCTAGAGGGTGTGGGGGGGCCACAGCCCCGTCCTCCAGGGCATGAAGCAGGTGTGGAGGAGATCAAAACTCCAGACATCCAGAGGCCCCCAGAACACAAGAGACCAAGGAAGACCAACAGAGGGGCAGCCGCACCACTGTCCCAGAAAGAGCTGAGGAGAGTCCCAGATGAGGGCTCACTCAGCAGCCGCGGAGCAGAAACCAAGGGGAGTTGCAGTGACGCGCCCGTGAGCTCCGCCGGCAGCCAGCCCCCAGGCCGAGAGGCCGGGGGCACCCCACCTCCGAAGTGGCCCGAGCGAGCCCCAGGCTCCAGGCCCGATAAGCGGCCGCCAAGGAGTGAGCCGGTGTGTACCCAGGCGCCCACCCCCAGACACAAAGAACCACCAACGCACCGATGTCTGAGGGAGTCCGCCACTGGCAGGGGAAGTGGTGGTGGGGGGAGATAGGCCTCCAAACCTTGGAGGGCCTGAGATGTCCCCAGAGAGGTGGCGTCTGATACCCAACCTGACATATAGACACAGACATACAGGCACACACAGATACAAACATCCATTCCCACCCTCATGCTCTCATATGCACTTACTCCACACTCAACCAACGTGGAGAAAGACATAAAGAGACGCTGTACACACGATCACACTCCCCAAGCGTACTCTACAAACCGGGTCTAGGTACCCTTACCCCTGGAGGGGGGAACTGCACCCAGACCCAGGTGGTGTTACCCTTTTCCCTGCGGTGGGGAGAGGCAGACCGCCCCGACTCCGCAGCAGCAGGGAGGCCCCACACTCCAGACCGCAGTCGGACGGCCAACTCCTCCTCCTAGCCCCCCCGCTCCAGCAGGCCGCAGAGAATGGGGGTGAGAGAAGACTCCAAACCTCCCTCCACCCGCTCATTGTAGTGTTGATGCATGTGTGTCCTAAGGTGCATTTAAAACCCAGGAGGACATGGAGCTACCTGCCAGAGAGCAGCAGGTAAGCGCATAGCCCCTCCTGCTAGCCCTCAATGTCTACGTGTATTCACGTAGGGGGGGGTAGCCTCCTCTGCACCCTGGTGACATATCCCTACTCCAAGGCCCTGCATGTGTGGGTGGTTGTGGTGGAGCGGGAAGGGGGAGGCAGCTGGAGATGGGGAGGGAAGGAAGGGAGGGGCAGGTGACCCCTCCCTGGGGCCAGCTCCCCCGCTGACCCCAGTAAGCACCCCCATACTCCGCGACCCGCCAGGGAAAGGGGGCCCAGACCCATCCAGACCGGGGCCCAGTGCAGCAGCACCTCCCGGCCCCACAGAGCCCGGGACAGTCCACCCAACCCCACCACAGAGAAAACTGCACCCACCCCACCATCCACTCATCTTCCAGACTACATGAGACAATAGACGCCCAGGCTGAGATCTTCCTCCACCTCTCCTGTATCTTCTTCAAATTCTTTAATTCTCACTCACTTTTGCAACTTTGTGTTACTCGCAGCAACAACTCCACCTCATTGTTAGTCCTTTTTAAAAACTCGCTGCTTTTAATTCCACACAAAAGGATATTATAGCCTTCACATCGCTATTAGCGAGACGTCTAATATTGTTGCATTGGAAGTCTGTTAAGTATCCTACGGTTTCCCGGTGGCTTAAAGATGTCATGTTTTTTTTAAAACTTGAAAAAATTAAATATACGTTGAGAGGTTGCACAGCCAAATTTTTTCACAAGTGGCAACCCTTTATCTCTTATTTTGCTAGTCTAGAGGTATTGCCTGTTTAAATCTACTTTTGTTACTGTTATATTCCTCTAATATGTTTGATGGTTGTGTTGATCTGTGTGGGACTGGGGGGGCGTTGTGTTTTTTTTCATATATAGGGCTTTGGAGTTGACGTCACGCCGCAATGCATTATGGGAGTGCAGCGCCATTTTCGGGGTTTACGAATCAACACAAACACACTGTGTTGGAACGACGACTACAAGAAAGATGCTTAAAAGCAGCTCAAAAGAGAATGAACTGTATAGAGACCGATTTCATTCAGAGGCGAAGCAGCGGTACTTGCAGAAAATAGCGTGCATTGGAAATGTGGACCCGTATGAAATACGGCCGTGGAGTAGAAACCCTGAAGACCAACCGCTACTGACGTAGCCTGACATATTTCATACCTTATCTGTGGAATCAGCGCGTACAAGTCGTCATTCAAACAAAGGTAAGTCAGCTCGAGTACTGCGAGTGAAATGCGTTTGATTTCCCTGCAAACATTCAGATTAGTGCAGCATAAATTCATTCATGAGGGGAAATTACAGTGAGAACATGTGGAGGCTGTTAGGTGGATAACATAGCGAGTTCAGTGCATTGATGTGACATTGTCCTGAAGGATTTAGTTATTCTTTATGGTTAAAGAAATTGCACTAATTTATTCATATTTATTATAAATAATCCTAATTAAACATCTTGCTTCCATATTTGTATCTTGTGTCACTAAAAATACATTTTATTTTAATTTTATATATTGATCAATGACCTGCAGAATCTCCTTATCATATTAAGTGATTCATAATTGTCACTTTATGCTTTCTCCATCTCTAATGTGATGACATCCTTGCATTACCGGTACATACTTTAGGTTCATTTTCTGCAGGCAGGTTTACACTATAACATGCAGCGTTCTATAGATGGACACATAAAGAAATGAAAAATGACATGTATGTGCTAACTTTCTAAACACTTTGTTACATTTATGATAAAGTAGATAAAACACATTTACGTCGGCCTTGGCTCATAGTTCTTGTCTTTAAATGAACTTTGTCTGTGTTTCAGGTGCTGCTCTCTCAAAGACTGAATGAACCAGCATTGCAGCCATGGGTCACTGTGAGCATCACAGGGAAGGTTGAAGCCGCCCGCTGCACCTGCAAGGCCGGAGTCGCAGAGACCTGCAGCCATGTCGCTGCTCTTCTGTTTAATGTAGAAGCAACAGTGTTGATCCGTGGCACAAGGACTGTTACAGATGAACCTGCATACTGGGTTTTGCTGGGTAATGTGACCAAGATACAGCCAGAGGTTGGCCATAAGATAGACTTCTCCTCTTCAGCTGCCCAAAAAAAGGCTCTTGATCAAAACATAAACAGACCATCTGTAGTGACGGGGAAAAGGAGCTGTCCTCAAAACAGAAAAATCCCACCTGCTACTGTGGAGGAGTCGTCACTGCTATTGGATACTTTGCTGGAACACAGTAAAGCTGTGGGTTGTGGGAATGACCCATAATGTTTTATCTAGGGGTCTAGATTTATGCCTGTAGTGCACTGCCGTGTAAATAATTTGCATTTACTGAATATGTACTGACTGAGTCCCACTGTTCAAAAGTTGAATAAAGAAACAAACTAATTTTTGCTCTTTTTTTTTTTATTGAAACCACCTTATAGAACATCACATCAGTTACAATGATGATGTCATTTATAGTTTACAAATGACAAAATGTTTACACAAAATCATGAGTGTTTACATGACATCACCCACTACTAACATTATTTACTGTATCTTTTGAAAAAAATACAGCAATTTTAACAGCACAAGACTTAACATTTAACAGGAGCAGGTTTCATTCTTCCCTGGTTTTATTATCACACTGTTCACCAAACGCAGCAAACCTTCACCATCTTATCCAGGAGGGTCACCTCTTCACCCTCACATGGAAGAAGTAATCTGATTGGCATGGTGGTTTGTTTGAAGCAGGTCCCTTGTGTAGCGCTGGAACCCAGTCACGATGTTTCATCCATTTCATGGGCTGGTTTGCTGCAATAATGCCAAATAATTAGCAACTCTATAGATAGAAGGTAGTTCTGCAAAATCACTCAGTAGGATGTTTGTTCTAATTTGCTATGAGCTCAGAGCGCATCGAAAATAAAACTAATAGGCTATAAAGATATGAACATATTTAGAACTTACCGGAATGAAAATGTCTGGAGCACCAACAGATATTTGGAGATGGAAGAGAACTGGAGCTCGTCTCACAGCTGCTCTCCAGGCTGGACGCCTTCGTTTGGTAACATCGATACACGAGCTGCCTCGTGTTGCTTCCAGGTTGGGAAAGAATGAAAAGATAAACCATTTTCAAGCTTATTCTCTTGCCGGTCGTGTGATCGAACATTGCAGCCGACCACACAGCAAATACGAACCGTGGCTGTTGTGTGTGCCTTCGCTCCCTTTTCACTTGCGCTAGACCCCCAAAATGGTGGATCGGGCCAAAATCCTTTCCACGCCCACCCCCGTGACATCACGCTCCAAAGCCCTATATATATATATATATATGTGTGTGTGTATGTTTATTTACTTAGGAAAATGAAGAAAGGTTGATTGTATTTCGGTAACTGCAAGTACTGTTGTTTTCTTTTTTCAATAAAAATATTTTCAAAAAAAACCTCGCTGCTTTTCCTCAACATTTTGCTGCAATGTTTCAAAGAGCCGGAAAGTAAATGAGCGGCAGACAGAAATGAGGCGGGTCGAATCTTCTCGCGTTTCACGCATGCACAGGACTGGAACGTCAGCGTTTTCGGCTGTTTCAATGTGGACGCACAACTCTGTGAAAACGAATGAAGACGTTTTCAAATCTATCCGGGCCGGTGTGAACGTAGCCTAAATTTACTTGTACCCATAACTTGGCCCCTCCCCACTTGTTGAGTGCTACCACCTCCCATTCACTCACCTTATTGTTCCCTCTGCCTGTCTCACCAGCATGGGGATCAGAGCCACTCTGCTCCACGACCTTGAAATTCACTTCCTCTTGATATCAGGAAAACTGGCGCTCAAGTCAAAACTCCAAACCCACCTGTTTCAACTGGCTTACTTTCTTTCAGTTTGACTCTAATTGTTGTCTAATGCTGCTCTTTTTATCCTGTTTGTCTTTTATGCTTTGTATGGTGACATTGGGCACCCACAAATAAAATGTTTATTATTATGATTATTATCTGATGGGTTCTGAGATAAAAATGAAGAGATAATAGTCATAAACAAATACAAATCCTCTGTTAATTCAACAAAAGACCAAGTGCCGTGTCGCTGTGCGTGTTATTCAGAGTTGGGTTCAGCTTTAGTGTTTGCAGCCCTTCATGTTGCACTTGACTTTTAAGACTTTGGTAACTTTGCTGCGGCGTCCTTGTCTTTGACTTTGTCTCTTGGTGCTTAAGTTGAGGGGCAGGAAAGCTCGCGGGTTGTGCTGCTGTGCACTGGTGCGAGAAACTAAGTGTTATATTTTTCACCCTCCCCTCCTCAGCCCCCCTGCCCTTCCTCCCCTCCTCTCTCTCTCCTTCTGTCTGTGTCTCTGGCACTCTCCCACTCGTACCCTTGAGGATTATGTTGAAGCAGTGCATGCAGGTCTGGGTTGGCGGTGTCCTTGGTTGAAGGTTTGTCTTGGGGCTTGTTTTTTTCAAACTTGAGGGAATTCCCTCCACTGCTGCCTCTAGCTTATTGAAGTAGCCTTGGGCTGCTGACGGGAGACTTCCCAACCCCCCGTTACCCTCACCACCAGGCATATACTCCCTTTTCAGTGTTTGACTGTCCCCACAGCCTCTGTAGACCTCCACATCCTTCCCGTGGAACCTCGGAGCTTTTCCAGCTCCACATTCTTGCCCAAGCTCCAGTTTTCATCCTGCTACAGCTGGCCTCCAGTCCTGGGTGGCTGCAAATGTTTATTACTGCCTAATACCAGCCCATAATTACTTTAAACATCCATTAATGTGATTCATCATCATAACAGAATCACTTGTCAGTTAGAAGGTAATGATTTGTAAGCAATAAAGTCATGGCTGCTTTTTAGCAACTGGGCTAATTTCCCCTGTATCAATTAGTCTGGTATTAAACGCTTTCCTCTGGAGTGAACTTCATTAATATTGTGATACATGAAATCAATATGTTGCTGTTGAAGGCAGAACTGGAGCCGCTGTTGGTGGAAAGGCGATGAGTAAGTTGATGAGAGCTTTCTCTGGAACATCGCAGCACAGACTGAGTATGATGTGTCATGTCCTGGGCAAACTGTACCCACACCTTGCATTAGTGTGTGACCCACACACACACACACACCGAAATGCTCTCACGCAAACACACCACCTCTGATAATGTTTTCTTGCTGGTCCAAGTCTTTGCTTTTATGCTTTTATCATCAGGGTCATCTGATGTTCACAAAACCCATCCATGCGTCTCTTAACCACTTATCCAATTCAGGGTCATGGGATGCTGGAGTCTGTCCGAGCTGTCGCAGGCTGAAAGGCGGAGGACACAGTGAGTCTATTGCAAGGAAACATTACAGCAGATAAAGCTGCAACACTTTTATCCTGATAGGAAAGAATTCATGCAAATCAAGCTGTTTTGATTGATCACCTTTATTTTATGATCAAACACTTTTGCATGTATTATTTTATGAATCCATCATCCTTTGTTCACTGAATGATTTGATAAAAATTATGCAACACATTATCTCTGATGTCACGTATGCTGATAGATAGGGACGGTCACTGAGCCAGCTTTAGTGATTTAGATTCCATTATCGATATCACGCACTGAGCCGATTCCTTACTGATTCCCTTTGGTTCCACTGTTGCTAAGCAGCATATCAAAGATCAATCATTTGCATGCTGTGCGATCAAATGTTTGTGCATGTTGGAGGCGTTTCCCCTCTTTATTGTGATCAGTGTTGGGCAGTGTTGGCTTTACTTAATTACTCGCCAGGGAGAGTAATTTTTTACACTACGTGTTACATTACATTCATTTTTCTTCTTATAATTACCCGAAATATGTTGTCTTAAATAATAAATATTTAACAATATAGACGTTTAGGCTACAGACCACATACAAAGGGGCCTGGAGGCCAGTACCTGGCCCACGTGCAGACACCAAGCAGAATCAGCTGTAAGATTTTACAAGTTTATTGCAAACACAAACAAAGCAATGATGAGGCGTGGGCGCGTGGCGTGGAGGCGCTGTAACAGAGAGAGAGTGTAGTTAGACCTGGGAGTGAGGAGCGAGTACGAGGAGATACGAGGATGCTGATCTTGCAGGCAGCTTTGGGGAGAGAGTGTAAGTGAGTGAACGAGGCTCTAACATTTTGTTAATGATGATGCGGAGGCGATGACAGGCAGCTGAAAACTCTGAGTAGCTTTAATTCCAAGGAGTAGATTGCAGTATATGCAATATGACTGGTGTCCAGGAACAGCACATAACGTACGTACAAAACATAAGTAAGAACGCTAGAAGCAATGAGGCCATGTTACCACCACGAGGAAGCTGACGAACTGTTGGAGACACGATGGCAGCCTCGCTGCTCCATGTTAGGTGAGTAGAGCAGGGTGAGAAACCAGGGCTCCGCCCAGAAGGCGGTATTATTGTAGGGTCTGCCTTACAATATAAAGCACCTGAGGTGACTGTTGGTGCTGTATAAATAACAATTCAATTCAATTCAATTTTATTTATATAGCGCCAAATCACAACATAAGTCGCCTCAAGGCGCTTCATAGATACAGAGAAAAACCCAACAATCATATGACCCCCTATGAGCAGCACTTTGGCAACAGTGGGAAGGAAAAACTCCCTTTTAACAGGAAGAAACCTCCGGCAGAACCAGGCTCAGGGAGGGGCGGGGCCATCTGCTGTGATTGGTTGGGGTGAGAGAAGGAAGACAGGATAAAGACATGCTGTGGAAGAGAGACAGAGGTTAATAACAGATATGATTCAATGCAGAGAGGTCTGTTAACACATAGTGAGTGAGAAAGGTGACTGGAAAGGAAAAACTCAATGCATCATGGGAATCCCCAGCAGCCTACACCTGTTGCAGCATAACTAAGGGAGGATTCAGGGTCACCTGGTCCAGCCCTAACTATATGCTTTAGCAAAAAGGAAAGTTTGAAGCCTAATCTTGAAAGTAGAGATAGTGTCTGTCTCCTGAATCCAAACTGGAAGCTGGTTCCACAGAAGAGGGGCCTGAAAACTGAAGGCTCTGCCTCCCATTCTACTTTTAAATACTCTAGGAACAACAAGTAGGCCTGCAGAGCGAGAGCGAAGTGCTCTAATAGGGTGATATGGTACTACAAGGTCATTAAGATAAGATGGGGCCTGATTATTTAAGACCTTGTATGTGAGGAGCAGGATTTTGAATTCTGGATTTAACAGGAAGCCAATGAAGGGAAGCCAAAACAGGAGAAATAACACTGAATTGAACTGAAGACTGACACAAGCAAACACCAGCAGGAGGTGGTAAACATCACTCGAATCCTAACCATCCTGAGAAGGAGACACACATATTTGAAATAAATATAAAAGGGGGCTGCAGCCTGACTGTTACCTGTTGGAGTTCAGGGTCTGGCTTCAGGTCGGCGTTGACGTAGCTTTAACATCACTCTGGGTTTTTCACTACCTTAGTGTTAGCATCCTGTCTGTGTATATGCTTGCAAAGAGCTGAAAGAGCCTTTCACATAGAGCACAGCATGCACTGCAGCGCTGACCGTTAAACTAGAGCAAAAGACCCAAGATGTCTCTTGCACTGGCTGATGCGCTCTGGTTGTATCTCGTTGTTTTGCAGCCGTTCTACATGATGCACCTGCTCCTTGTCATTTCAAAACATGTAACTCTGACTTTGTGTCCTCTACGAAAGTTTGTGTCGTATTATGTTCAAAAGCTTAATAAAGATGTATCGCTCATTCATAAAGAACAAAGCTTTGTAACTGTCCCGACTACTGAAGAGTGTGTCGTTTCCACAACACTGCTTTCCTCCCAAAGTCTCCAGAACCTTTGAAAAGGCTTCTGGAGGTACGTACGTAAACCTGTGTCCAAAGGTTCACTGAACTCAGATACGTACAGGATGTTTTCCTTCATTACGTGGTTGAACATTTTTCTGGTCGCACAAAGGGGCAAAGCATGAAGCGGTCAAACTTCAACTGGTGTTTTGAGCCAGCACTTCATGAAAACTGTGATAGTGTCAGAAGTACTGCACATCATCCTCAGAGAAGGCAGCTGCAGCTCTCACTGCCAGTACTGTAGTACTTTAGCCTTTGTGCTGTTTTCATACATTTGGAGTTACTACAAATCTACTGAGTATTGAAAAAAATTAAAACGTAAGCACAGAACTGAAGGCGACGCAGTTTGTGAATCATTAAAAGTGTCTACAGTAAAGTGAAAAAATGCTTTAACACCCTAACGAGTAAACCTGGACTTGTTATATATTTTTAGTATAATCAAATGGTTGTGTGACCATCGTGTATGCAGAGCAAAGTTGATGCTTTTAGTTCATTCTTTGAGAAGCTCAATGATTCTACAAACTACAGCAGCTCATTGAGAATCGCTGCTGATGGAGACGCTGCCTGTTGTTGCTGAGTTACGACTCAGGGAATATTTAATGTCCCCAGTGACTCACTCGTGCATCATATTGAGCTCACTGGAAAGTAGATTATTATTAATAGCACACTTATATTTCTCTCCAGTAAACAAAGGTGTGTCCAATAAACCAGGTATAGTCTCTGAACTATATTTAACCTTAAGCTACAGCACAGCTGAGGCTGCTTCTGTCATATTTTAACACCCAGATAGTTTCTGCAAGCTGTTCATGGATCAGGTGACTTGATTTTTCTAAAGGGGGAATCTCCAGGTTTCCAGGGAGCTTCAAGGACTACACAAGTGTTGAAGCACACATCTACAAACACACACACACAATGTGATGTAATTGAGTGTAACATATGTCGCACAAGCTGCTGCCAGGTGTGTCACACTTTGAGTTTTCAAGCAAAGCTCTCTTGGAGGGTGACATAATCAAACAAGTTTAAATGTTCAGAGCACACACACATTTGCATCACCTTGTGTGTGTGTGTGTGTGTGTGTGTGTGTGTGTGTGTGTGTGTGTGTGTTGAATGTATATCACCATGCGTTTTACATTTACATGGAGTTAAACAACCTGGATGTGTGGACGATGTAACAGTTGCTGTGTTGCTGACTGATGTGTGCGTCTTCTGTGGCACTGATGTGAGTGTTTGGACTTGTCAGAGGTAAGCCAGCTATAATCATCTGCGTGTCGTCATGTATCCATATCCATGTCTGCTATGGACCTCGAGTGTGGAGCTGTTTCTCATGGCAGATTTGTAATGACAGATGATATGCAATGCCACACATCTTAATCACAAGTCACATCACCATGAGCACTAGCTGAGGCTGCACGGAGCATGTTTTGAAAATCAACAAAGACTTTTGCTCCCTTTGGACTTTTCACTGTTGCTTTGTTCAGTAGATGTCACGTAGCAGCGTTCCAGTTTAGACCCTGATTCTAACTGAAAGGGAAGAAAACCAGTGCAAGTTTTGGCTAATTACAGCTTTAGTATCATAAAGGATTAGCTTAGCTCAGCTGTGTCTGCTGGATTTGGTTCAGTGGTGTTTTCACCGACGGCTTTTTTGAACTCCAAAAGATTTCATCACCACTTGGAGATGATTTAAAACTCCACTTCAACCTGTAACAGGCACAAAGAAAAAACAACAAATCATTCTCCATTTTAAAATTTTATTTGTTTTCCAGCCCATCCGTGGATCGTCTACATAATGCATCACGGATCTGATGTCATGCTTCCAATAGGCTTTCAATGCTCTGCTGTTATTTCCCCGAGGTTCTGGACTAGAGCACAGATCTCTCCAACAGCTCACAGGTTTCCCTGACTGCTGCTCAGGAGCTAGAGAAGGTTATCCATCAACCAGAAGGTTGGTGGTTTGATCCCTGGTTCCTCCAGTCTGCACTTTGAAGTATCCATGGAAACTTAATGAACCCTGTGTTGGTACTTATGTATAAAGACGTGTGTGTGTGATTGGGTGAATGGCAACAAAAGCAATTTGAGCACTCAGTAAATAGAATATATTCCCTTACTTTAATTATATCAGAGGCGGCTCATTGCTTTGGAAAAACTTCATAGTCACCATCTGTGAAAATACCAAACTAAGGTTAGCTCCTGACTACACTAATTAACATCAATCAATCAATCAATTTATTTCTAAGCACATTTAAAAACAACACAGGTTGAGTGCTGCACAGAGCGTAGAACAAACACACACAGAGAATAAAACAAAAGCTCCGTCACAATTAAAAGCTGGTGAGTAAAGATGTGCTTTTAAAGATGCCGCGTGTCGGACAGATCCTCAAAGTCTGGGCGCACCAATCACAAAGTCCCGTCTCCTCTGTGGTTTAGCCTGCTGCAATCAGAGGCAACTTATCAGCTGACCTAAGTGTTTGGAGTGTTTGTAGTTAAAAGACCAGAGAGGTATGATGGAGCTAATCCGTTTAGAGACTTAATAACAACCAATAAAACCGTAAAATTGAATCTATAGCGTACTGGAAACCAGTGTAAACGAGCCAAGTACAGGTCACCAGACATTGTGAAACCTGGCCCCACCTTATCAGAGGAGGACAGATGGTTTGAAAGAGGAGTGAAAGAAGCCATCTATGTCCACTGTGAGCGACCATCTTTGAACAGAGGCGGGGTTACGACACCAACTCTCTGCCATCTATAATCCAGTTTTGAGATCCTTCCCAGACGCCTTAACACCCACTCACATCCTGGGCCATCTGACCTCAGGAATTCACATGATAAGGTGGGGCCAGGTTTCACAATGAACACACCTGAAACTCTGGCTGATTGGGACCCACACCCAGTTTCACACCTTGGCTCAGGCGATTAGAGGATCATCAGGGGTCCTTTTGTCCCTCTGTGGGGGGAAACTCCCACTAGGTTTATATCTGGGACTCTCAGCCATTTGACCTTAGAACTGAAGAAGCTTCTCGGGTGAGAGGTGAAACGTCTTCAAGCAACTTAAAGAAGCCCAGACGCTTTTCTTTGCAAGCTCCTTTGACTACGATGACCTGGATGACTGAGAACCTTCACAGACCAAACGTCTGCAGTTTATACTGCAGCTTTGACCCTTAGTGGGGTTCAGTTCGTTATGATTCAGTTCAGTTGTGTGAACATGTCTGATAACAACTATAACTGCAAACGTTTTAGAGCACACAAAGATGGTGTTGTCAAGCAGGAACAACTCTGAAGGACTTTGTGTCTATGACTGAACCATAAAGACAGAAAGAAGCTGTTAGCGGTATTAATGTGCTTCAGGGATTCTTTTTTAATATTTCCTCCCTTTTCATCTGAATCTGGCCTCCCAGAGTGTGCCATGATCCCTGACCTTTAGCTCGACAAAATACGATTCACTCAGTCTGTGACATGTAAAAACAACTACAACAATTCACAGAGAAACCTTTTTCCCCAGTTTGTGCTGAAGGGCCAAAGTGTAATCAGATTCCTCACAGGCTGTACGTAATAAGCTTTCTTGGAGACTGCAGACTATAACCAAAACTATTTTGGGGAACTTGTAGTGTTATATTGTGTAGTCCATTATTGTTTGGAGATGTGTGCGTTCCCTTGGTTTCATTTTCTCTGATACCTCACCTCAGAGGTTATTTTTAGTTTGTCCTCTCAGTCTGTGAAGCTACACAGAAAACGACTGTGATAACATTACTGACAATATAAAGCATGCAGGTGAGTGAAGAATAAAACTTCATCAAACACATTATTCTACACACTAAAATTAGGTTAGCTTCATTAAAATTGAACTAAAAATAATTAAAGCTAAAAGCAGATGAGAATTTAACTCTGCATGGCAACCCAACCCCTTTGAATGTTACTGGTCTATTGGGCATTACCAGTAGTAATGAGCCCCAGCCCTCTACAATTACTAGATGGGCAATTCAGTTTAATTCAACAACAGTTGTCTAAAGGCACTATATATTGTAAGATAAAGACCCTACAATAACACAAAGAAAACCCCAAGAATCAGATGACCCCTTATGAGCAAGCGCTTTGGTGACAGTGGGAAGGAAAAACTCCCTTTTAACAGGAAGAAACCTGCGACAGAACCAGGATCAGGGAGGGGCGGGGCCAGCTGCTGCGACCGGTTGGGGCTGAGGGGAGTAAGACAGGACAAAGACACGCTGTGGAAGAGAGACAGAGATTAATAATAACTAATGATTGCATGTAGAGCGGCAGGTAAGCACACAGTGAGTGCAGCATGATAAAGGGAGGATTCAGGATTACCGGATCCACCCCTAAGGATATCCTTTTTTAAAAAGGAAAGCTTTAAAGCGAATCTCAAAAGTAGAGTGGGTGTCCGTCTCCAGAATCCACACTGGGAACTGGTTCCACAGAAGAGGCCTGAAAAGTGAAGGCTCTGCCTCCCATTTTAAATACTCTAGGAACAACAAGTAAAACAGCAGACTGATTGCTCTATCGGGGTGATAAGGTGCAATGAGGTCTTTAAAATAAGATGGGGTCTGATTATTCAAAACCTTGTATGTGACGAGAAGGAGTCAATTAAGAGAAGCCAGTACTGGAGAAATCTGCTCTCTCTTTAAGCAAGAATACTCAAAGGAACTAGAGGTTGAAGACTTTTCAGGGAGCTTTTAGGACTTCCTGATCATAATGAATGACAGTAGTCCAGCTTAGAAGCAATGAATGCATGAACAAGTCTTTTAGCATTTGATTTGATTTAAGAAATAGGAGTGAAAGTATTGTTTAAATTAACTAATTTTGAGAGAATGTCAAGTAGTAATCAAATGGTAAATGGCCTGTGTTTATATAGCGCTTTACATATCCAGTCATCCACACATTGGTGATGAAGCTACATCGTAGCCACAGCCACCCTGGGGCGCACTGACAGAGGCGAGGCTGCCGGACACTGGCGCCACCGGGCCCTCTGACCACCACCAGTAGGCAACGGGTGAAGTGTCTTGCCCAAGGACACAGCGACCGAGACTGTCCAAGCCGGGGCTTGAACCGGCAACCTCCTGATTACAAGGCAAACTCCCAACTCTTGAGCCACGACCGCCCCCAAAGTGAAGGGAGGCTGTTTGAAGAATCTAAGATATAAAACATTATTTCACGTTTTTTTGTTTCCTACATCATTTTGTATGTGTTCATTCATAGGTTTGATGCCTTCAGTGAGACTCTACAATGTAAATAGCCAGGAAAATAAAGAGAAACCATTGAAGAGAAGGTGTTTCCAAACTCAACTAAATCAGTTAGTGCCATAGGGTTTGTTGACCGGTGTTTTGAGTTTTGTGGGCTCGTGTTTTATTTTTTGAGTTAATGGAGTAATTTATGTCCTAGTTCTATATTGTTTAAATCTTTTACTACAGTATTGTTTCCCAGCCAGTCTTGAGTTTTGTTACCTATGTTTCTAGTTCTCGGTTCCTTGGTGTCCGGTTTGTCCTGGTATCATCTCTGTGTTTGGTCACTAGTATTTCTGTATGAGGTCAGTCTTGTCTCTGTGTATTTTCCTTTCCGTCCTGTGTTCTATTATTGTGTTCAGTCTCTTGTCCAGTGTGCATTATGTTCAGTTTTGCTTCTTTTGGTTCATTAGTCAGACTCTGCTCAGCTGTGTTCCCCAAGTGTTTCCACTTTCCCCATCCTGCATCCAAAACACATGTGATACAAAAGCAGCCTCCATAGCTCCTCACATGACAGTTAGTGATGTTTTCTTTAAAGAAATTAAAAATCACAGTGAAAGAGTTCATCACTACTCTGCAAAATTCAACAAATCCTCAAAGCAGCAGAATAATCCAAAGTAGTGTTTGCCACTTTAAGCATTAACTTAAAACATTAACTGAATTTCAACAAAAAAAGTTGGAGACTGAGCAACTTTGTGTGTGTGTGCGTGCGTGTACGCGTGTGTGTGTGTGTGTGTTTTCTCACTATCTGAAATCACCCTCCCCGTAGACGACTCTAGCTCTTACAGCTGAAATGAAAGGCAGTGAGTAAGCAGCTGGGAGCACCAGGTGTGGCTTTTAGCTACAAGTAGGCCAACCCCAAGGGACCATAAGATGCCTTAGTCACATGACGATGTTTGTGACTTACAAGCGACATCAAACGACCCCTCTCCTTTGCACCTCTTTGCTTGTATCAGAGTGTGTTTGTACATGCGCTGATGCAACACGCTGCAAACACTGATGCCAGCTTGCACTCGGACACCAGAGAAGGATTCCTCAGCCTTTTAAAGCACATCTCTGGGGATTTGGGGATAGGTGTTGTGTGAGGGAAGATGGGTGGTTATGGTGTGAGTGTCAGTGTGTGTATGTGTGTTTGTATTGGTGTGTGTATTTCTGTATGGATGGGAGCTCAGGGATGGATATGAGAGTGACTGAAAGAAAGTAGTTGAAGGATCAGATGTGATTATGGCTTGTGTTATCAGGCCTGTGTGCTTCCTTGCCAAAGCTTACATCATGGTCTTAGTGATGGTAAAAAGAGCTTTGTGTCTGTTTGTGCGTACTTGAAAGTGTCTCCATTTGTGTAGTAAATCTGTCTTTTTACCCGCTGATTAGCATGATAAAGAGAGCAACACTAGGTAATAGTAGCACAGAGTCCAGAGTTCAGTAATCATCTTCTTGTTCTACTTTCAGCTGTTCCTTTTAGGAGTTGCCACAGTGCCTTTTCCCTAGCACCCTCCTTAACTACCTCCATGAACCTCTCTGTGTTCTTCCTGTTTTCCTCGTGCCTGGCAGCTACATATTCAGCTTCCTTTGTCTAATGTAGCAAATATTGCTCCTCTGCTTACGCCCGAACCATCTGAACCTGGCTTCTCTAACTTCGTCTCCAAGCTGCTCAGCCTCACTTTAACCCAGTAAATGCGATGGCAGTCATGGGTCACACTGCAGTTACTCCTGATCCATTGGCACAATCAAAAAATTCCGATGCAGCTCTGTTCTTTTCAGTGATATTAGGTTCATTACCGTAATGCCAGGCAGGGCGCCACATCCAAATCTCTGCAAATAACACAGAAAACAACAAACAGCAAAAAGATACAGATGCTTAGAAAACGCTGACAAACCCCTCTCTGACGCCAGTGACAGGTTAGACTTTAGAGGGTTAATATACTGACACTGTCGTAACCAATGAGGCAAGCCAGACTCAAAATGTGGGACCTTATTTACAGTGTTTGTGAAAAGGAACTTTTACAAACTCTTGACAATGGAACAAAATCCAATAGTCTCTATTTACAAGGTCATTTGGAGAGGAAAGTCCATGAAGGAGTTCCAGGAACAGAATCTCCTTTGCTGCTTCTCCTTAGTCAGATCATCTGTTGCCTCAGGGTGTCTCCTTGTTTCCTTGCTCCTTTAGTTTGTTGCTTCCTTTTGGACTTTGCATTTTTTTCTCCCTTGGACATACGTCTTATCTTACGGACTTCCTTGCAGCAGCCTAATAAAATGCCTTCTGCTGAATTCTGCCTGCTTTCTGTTTGTCACACTCCCCACAGTCTGCATCATCTGCAGTTTTGCACCCTAATATCTTTAAAACGCCAAATGGAATGAACTGGTATTCATGTGGTACTTTCAAGTCCTTTTGCCCACCCAAATGGACCATGCATTTGTGGGAGGAGCTTTCCAGATGCTTTACTCTGCACCACGCACAACACCCCCATCAGGTCCAGGCAACCTACTGAAATAGGGAAGGCATGACCAGGTGAAGAACTGTGTGGGTCAGCCTCCCCTGACACCAAACCTTGAATGCACAGCTCCCCTGAGGTTGAGCCACAAACCACAGTCCCTCACAAAGGGATTCTCCCTGCTATTTTAATGCAACTACCTGGACAACTGCTAGCAGGGGTGGGTTGGGCTGTAAGACATTTTCTGTAAGAAATGTTACATATTCTCTTACATCTAATAGGCATATCTAGTTTTGCTTTGAGAAAAATGCATTGTATGAACTACATGCAGCAGATCTATATTTAATTTTTACCTCATTTGTTATCTTTGTTGCTAATTTTAGTGTAACACATGGTATGGTTGCCTGAATTTCTTTATGCAGTTACATTATGGGGACAAATGTTACATAAATGCATCATTTTATTTTACTGCGCACACACAGGTTTAGGCTAAGGCAAGTGTAAAACAGAAGTTATGTGTATGATAAGAATATGTCTCCAGCAAATGAATTCATGTGTATGTGATGACCTCAGAAGTCATGGATATAGAGTGCTGCATGTGTGAGTCACAGCTGCAGGGGATCCAGGCTGTAGATCTGTTGCAGAGAAAATCTGCTGTTTAATTACCTTCAACTGAAGCTCTCGAGCATAATTACTTTGTGTTTTTGTGTTTTCCTGCATGATTGGGTTCACTGGCATTTCACCAGCAGTGTGGAGCTTTCAATTGTGACAGGTGAGATGGAGGCCACTTGTGGCACTAGTGCTACTACTCCTACTGCTTCTGCCTGGGCAGATGGGGATGGCTAGATGGGTGGATGCAGACAATGAAGCAAGCCCTGTTGCTCAGTGGGGAACAGAGGAAAATGAATTGTGAATTCAGATGGGGGATCTGGGAGGATTTGTGACTCTGTTAGCCACACGGCCACCACTGAAACGAACCCTGGGAGTGTGGGAGAAAGGCTTTAGCTGCAATATGTTGATTCTGCTTACACCAATAATGTTATTTTTATCATTTGAAGTTCTGAGGTTCTCCAAATCTCCAAAGTTATCTGTAAATCTGAGAAAAGTTCCCTCCTGCCTCCACAGAATCAGCTCATCTCAAAATGTTGTCTTGGTGGGAACAAATGAGACCTTAATATATGTAGTAAGAAGACATTGCACTAGCTGTGATGAGTGGTATGATGCCAGATGTGCTCCGATGACGTGGTGGTTTTGTAGCCTGAGTATTTAACTGGGAGCTGTAAACATACATCCATATTACTCACTGAGGGAAGTATTGCTGCTGTTGTTGATTGTTTAGTTGGTTCGTCACACTATTTGAATTTCCCCATCAGCCAAACGACCGTGGTTGTGGATAATTAAAGGATCCTGACCATCACAACTGCAAGACCTAAGCAACAGAAAACCTTTTCTAACACTGATTTTAGGTCCACTGTTTGCAATATTTTTGATTGACTGGCTGGAAAGGATGTGCAGCAGGTTAGAGTGATTAACCCTTTAAAGCCGGTCGGAGCGGGCACGCTCCGTTTTGTGTAACTATTTTTAAATCCAGGTAGCACTGCAACCACGTAAGCTAGTGCAATAATTTTTTTTGCATATGTTGTACTTACATCTTATGCCATCAGCTTGTCCTCGGTCACGGTTTCCTTCCACATATAGCTTTGCAAAAACTGCATAAAAAGCGCTTGCAGGAACAAAAACATAATAGTCCAGAAACACGCTTTGCCGATCCGATCAGCTGTTCATAACACTTCCCACATTGAAACTGACGTCAGCGCGAACGATCGCATGTCCACCATTTCCTGCCCGAAACCGGAAGTGACGTCATTTTTCGCAGAAAATGTAGTTTTTTAGTTGTAGGCATTAAAAGCCTATACTGGTGTTTTTGTAAGTCATGTTTGACTTTTCTGAATAGTTTCTGGGATGCTTAGAACTCGAATTGCACAGCTGGAAATAGTTTATTTTGATGCACCTGCTGTTTTCTTTGCAAATTTGCATCATAGGGTTGTTTTTTGTTTTTCCTGCAGTATATAAAAATTGCTGTATCTCAAAAATAAAACTATGAAGAGACTCAAAATAAATTTCCTGTTGTTGTAAACTATTTTTTGCAACTTCTTTGTATTTAAAGTTTTGAGGGATAAGCCTCTTAAATTTCTCCAAATAGAAATATATGTTTAAAAAAAACAAAAACGATTTTCAATTTTTTTGTAGTTTATTGCACTTTTTTTGCAATTAATGTAGTTACTATGGACTTAATGCAGACATATTATTAAAATATGGGCTATAACAGCTGTATTGATGTATTGCAACTTGAAATGCTCCCAAAAATGGCTCCACAGCATGTAAACATATAAAGCTGTGGCGGGCTTGGTTCTATGGTAGGTCTTAAAGGGTTAAGGATGCAAAAGCACTAAAATGTGAACTGAGTGTTAGAAAAAGATCAAAGGATTATTTTGATGAGCTGATGAATGGGAAAAATAAGAGAGGGGAGAACAGATACAGGATAGCTAGTTAATCAGGAAGTGCAGAAGATTAGTGAGAATGATGTAAGAGCAGCCATGAAGATGATGAAGAATGGAGCTGGTCCAGATGACATGCCTGTGAAAGCATGGCAATGTCTAGGCCAGTGAACTTTGACCATTTTGAAACCATTTTAAGATCAACAGGAATTGAAAATTTGTGTACTGTTGTATTTTCAAGAGCAAGGGTGGCGTGCAGAACCGTTCTAACTACGCAAGCATGAACCTGATGAGCCGTACCATGAAGCTACGCGATCTATTGCTCTTTTGATTTCCCTCAGTCCTCTTCAGCTGATATCACCAAGTTTGGCTTCTGCCTCTCTGCCTTTGTTTCCTTTCTCTTCTCTTCTGTCTGTGTGCTTGTGCATGGACTCGTCTTAGGTTCCCACCTCTGGTTTGACACACCTGAGGTAATCGCCTTTTTGTCGTTGATTATCTCATCACTGCCGATACTTACGATCATAGCTGGCAGTCATTCTTTATGGATCATCGAAGTACACAATTAGTGTAGCCCCAGCTCTTTCCCTCTGCAGACGTCCCCTGGATTCCCCTCCCTGGAGTTTAGTGAGCCTGCCTTGGGTTTAAGTGAATGTTGTGTTGTTGGATGTTTGGATGTCCTTCCTCCCGGGAATAGAATTTACATTTACAACAGGATTTGCCAGTCTGTCTCTCACCTTTGATTCTCCGTCCTCTCCTCCAGACCCTGCAGACCCTGCAAACCCTGCAGACCCTGCAGACCCGGCGTGTCAGATTTAGCTGAAATGTTCCATAATGACGCACTGCTCTCTTCCTCCACATAGAGTATATGACTGTGTGCAACCTCTTCTTCCTGGTGCAATCTTACCCACTAGCCAGCTGTACAGTTTATCTAAACCAGAGCAGGAGAGTATGAAAAAATACATCATTTGGCCCTCTTCCTCTCCTCTTGGATTCCTCTTTGTAGAGAAAACAGACAAAACTCGAGACCATGCATTGACTTCCATGGGTTACACAAAAATAAATACCTGCTGCTTTTTTTGTCCTCAGGTTGTTAAAGGCGGCCACTATGTTCAGCCAAGTGTAATGCATATCATCTGGTGAGGATTAAGGAAGGGTACTGAGGGAGGGGTAGATGGCCTTCACCTTGATCAGTTCAAGTATCTGGTAATGCCATTTGCATTGACTAATGTTCCCGTTGTTTTCCAGGCTCTGATTAACAACATCCTCCAGCACTTCATGAATCGTTTGTTCATCAGGTTGACATCCTGATTTTCTCCTGGTCCCCCCAAGAACATGGACCTCATGTTAAGGCAAGTTCTGCAGTGTTTGTTTGAGTACAAACGCTTCGTCTAATGTGAGTTCACATTGAAACAGTTTCCTCCCTTGGCTATATTATAGACCCGGCAAATGTCCAGTAATCGACTGGCCAGTACCTCCTAAGCACAAACACAACTCCAGTGTTTCATTTTAATTCATAAGGTTATCTGAGACTTCTGTAAGATTGCACTACCATTAAGCCAACTAACCCCTCCAAGGGTCTCCGTCCAGTGGAATTCCTCAGCGCTGTCTAACTTTGACCCCCTGAGACAAAGCTTTACTTCTGGACCCATTCTGTCTCAGCCTGACTTTACCGGTCAGTTCATCATGGTTGTCAGCGCTCTGGAGGTGGTGTTACGGCCCCCGGCCTCGGAGGAAGTGGGCCCACCTACCTGTGTGGAAATCCAAGCGAGCCAGGGCTCACAGAAGATTTGACCCTCCTGTCTTTGGGCTCATTTATGTTACCTCCCCTGTCATCTAGCAGAGCTGGGTCATAACAGTGGCTAAACATCTATTCGTCATACAGACTGACCACAGTTGGAAGATACTTACCATGTGTAGAGAGGGTGGATGAAGCTAGGTATGTGGGGTCAACCATCCAAAACAGACAGTGCACAAGAGAGGTGAAGAAGAGAGCTGGGGCAGGAAGGAGTGGATGGAGATGAATGTCGCGGGTAATTTGTGACAGGATGGCAGCAAGAGTCAAAGAGAAGGTTTACAAGATAGTAGTGAGACTCCTATGATGTATGGTTTAGAGATAGTGGTGCTAACATAAAGAAAATATGCCGAGCTGGAAGTGACAGAGCTGAAGATATCAAGCTTTTCAGTGGGAATGATGAGGATGCACTGCATTACAAATCAGATCGAGCAGTCTGGAGACAAAAGTCAGAGATAAGGCTGAGGTTTGAACATTTGCAGAGAAGAGAGAGTGGACGTGTTGGAGATCAATCTGTATTTGCTGCGGGGTGATGAGCACATAACTCAGGTCAAACTGACATTGACATACATCCTGTTGTTAAAACAGGATAAGTGACGGACATGAAATGACACTTTAAGAAGGAAAAATAAGAAAGGACCTCTGGAGTCCGTCGCTAGCTCCTTCCATCGCAGGAAAACCAGAGCCATCACAGGTGCCCCCTTCAACCCCGCCCACTAATTGTTGGACCTGCTGCCCTCAGGTCGGCGCCTCGGATCAGTCAGGTCCCACACCTCCAGACTCACTAACAGCTTCTGTCCCCTGAGACATTCGGACTGTTAACAAACACTATGCCCCCCCCAGCCACCTCACAAATCTGAGCCATGCTGTGAGTAACCCGCATCACTCAGGGCTCTATTCAGACCAAGTCTTTTGTCTTTGCCTTACTTCCAAGCACTTTGCTCAAATAATTGCAGTTTAGTCGTAGTTCTTCCAGTTAAGAGCATGTGTTCAGTTTCTCTTGAAGCAAAAAATAAATACATATAATAAAAAAGGGTTTTCCACAATTCATCCAATGAGAAACTCTCTCCATGTAATGATAGACTAAGAAATTAAACTCCCCCCTCCCACCAACTGAACAGTGAAGACAAGTCTTGACTTCACTGTTAATATTTCATTAATTTGATTTTTAGTTTAATTTCATTTCACTGTAAGTTCTACAGCACAAACTCACAACAGTTGCCTGAATCTTAACCATAAAGTGTTTCAAGGAGCTTTATGAGTACAACTGTACAATGACATATCTGCATTTGTTCTCTGCAGTCTTTTGTGTCAGAATTATGAAGTATTTGTTTTGTAAAGTACAAAAACACGATGTCAGTAACACTTCTAATGACAGGAGACATATTTAATATGCAGCAGGGCTTGCTCTTTTCAAAGGCAGGCTGTAATTGTCTATGCCCTTTGAATTTAAGAGAGTCATATATGGCAATTGTAGCCTTCAGATGTTGAAAGCAAAGCGCCTTACTTTGCTTTCAAGATAAAGAAGAGAGCGCCATCCAGTTCTTGACTTCAGTACTTCTCTTCAGAGACAGACAGGTCCTGTAAATTGGCACCCTAAGGCTTTTATCCCTGAACCAGTGAAGCCACTGAAGAATCTGTTGTAGAGATGTCAATGGTGCTCCAGCCTGAGGCGACATGGCCACTCTGTGATCCAGCGAAGTCATCAAACCAGGATTCGCGGCAGGAAAGACACAAAGACTAGCATCCAAACCACTAAATCCTATATATATTCCTCTTGTCAGCCATACACCAGGAGCATTTGAAGCTCCATTTCCTTTGAAACGAAAAAACAGTCTGCTGTCCTCAGATGTGAGGGGCCTGAGGCTAGAGTTCATGTGCTACAAAAGAGAGACATTTTTATCATGATCTATTAGCATCCTGTCAATACACTTCCCCCTCATTGAGCCGTGGCTTTGTGACCTCTCAGATAGCTACCAGAAGGTGAAAGAGTTAGAGGGAGGAAGAACAGGAAACACAGGAAGCATCTAATTCATCGGGGGAGGGAGAAACAGAAAGGTGGAAGACAGGCAGGGTGGCTGGAAGCACCGTTTCACCAAGGTAGTAGTGCGTGGTGTTTTCAGTATCTCCAGTGGGTGTGTGAGTGAGGGAGAATAATATTCTCAGTTTGGGGGTAACAGGAAGAAGACTCCATGCAGGCCTTCACATGAAGGAGGATGGAGCAATGAGGGAGCAGAGGAAAGGAAAACTGAAACATTGTAACATATATGAAGGAAGTAAAGGACGCAGTGACAAACAAGTACAGAGCGAGACTGGACTCACGGGACGAGTCGGCACCGTTAAAATGATTCTGACGAAAATAAATGACAGGTTTTCACGGCTCCCTAACAAAGGCTGTGTTACTTGGTTTAAATCACTACAACAACATTTAGAAATTTGGGGGGAAATAAGTCTAAAAATAAAAATACAATGATGGTCTGGAACTATCGCATTATATCACTGCTTCTTATCCAACAGATTGCTGCATGTTTGAAAATAGATTCACCCAAACTTGTTAGACTTGGCTGGACGTAGAACAAGCGCTCTCTGGAATCTTCCACCAGTGTTAAGTACTATGACTGCTTTAAAAGCCTCAACATAAGCACCTCTCTGTCAGCCTGGTGGGAATTTTTAAAAATAACTAGCACTTCACTTAACCCCGGGATGCCTCACGTAGATAGGGCGGGTCACCTACTAACTGGAAGGGTGGTGGTTCAATCCCAGTCTGCTCCAGTCTACATGCCAAATACCCGCGATACTAACCCCATGTTGCTCTCCGGTGCATCCGTTGCATTGTTGTGTACAGCGGTTTGATTGAGCAGGAATGCGCTCTATAAGAACCAGAACTATTCACCATATACAATAACACCCAGAAAAAGAAAATGGAAAAGAGATGACAACATAGAACATGGTAGACTTCATTTCACTGAAAGAAGTTACATGAAAATATGAAATCAGCAGCAGTAAATCTCTTCAGTATCATCATATAGTGCAGAATTTATACAGCTGCATTATTATGAATCCTTCCGTTATATAAACCTGAAACATCTCAGATAACCTGCATCATGTGTACAGCACAGAGCATTGTTCACTGTACAATCACAATCCGTGTGTATATTAAGAAAGGGACTGTGTCATGTGGGTACACCCTACAATAATACAGAGAAAAGCCAACAATTAAATGTCCCCCTCTGAGGAGGTACTTAGCGACAAAGAAAGAAACCTCCAGTTGCTGCTGTAGGGCTGTGAGGGGAGGAAGACTGGTTCTCTTCCACAAGGCGTCATTGCCAGAGGTTCATAATAACTCTTGTTTAAATACAGAGTGGTGTATAAATACGCAATGAGTGGAACAGGTTTTGCAGGCATATTGCAGCATTATTAAGGCGGGTCACCTGATCCAGCCCTATATATATGCTTTAACAAGAAGGAAAGTTTAAATCTTAAAAGTAGAGATAGTGTCTGTCCCCTGGATCCAAACTGGAAGCTGATGTGTTATTGTTTTTGTTCCTGATTGCCAAGACCTGGAAAAATGACATATTCCTTCACTGTAGGGATTCAAGGTTTGCCCTTTAATTTGTAACCTCTCTGTATATTTACATTTTTATATTTCTTTTACAACTTGGATATGATGCTGTACTTTATTGTCTCTAACTATCTGCAGACGTTCATCTACACTGGAAGAGAGCTCCTTATACTGCGCTCTTTGATCCAGTTCAAAGGTTTAAGGATGGAGGCAGATTTCTAATTTCAGCTACTGGATTGTATGAATGAAACTGACTTGCTTTGCAATGTCTCAAACCCCACAACCAGTCCAGTCCATCTCACTCCTTGAGTTTGAATTAATGATTAACACAGTGAATCTTTTATGAGGAGTAATAGTTAGCCTTGCTGGGTATTTAGAACAACATGGAGCAAGATGTCTTGGTGGTGAGACAAACACACTCTCACTGCACAGGCTGAAGAAGGAAAACTAACAGTGATGAGTTTTGGTGTCTGCTCCTGTGTCTGAGAGTCATCACATTTATTAAGGATGATGTGAAGGAGGCAAACAAACACATATCAGAGGATTACGTTCACATCATCTATTGATGAGTAATGCATGTGAAGCAAACCGTGGTTTGACAGGGAGCACAGGGAATAATAGTGTATGATTTGTTTTTGTTTCACTGCGAGGAACTATGGTCGAGGCGTTGTGTGTCACCCTAACAGGCAGAGAAAAGCACTGAAACACTTTTCAGGCATTTTATTTAGTGATGTGAGAATGATGGAGAAGCATCCTGAGACTTACAGTTACTGAGACGGAGAATATACGATGCTGTGAAAACATATTCGCTTCCTTCCTGATTTCTTATATTTAGCACATTTTTCACACTTGCGTGTTTTAGCTCAATAAACTTGGACAGTATAATATTTTATGTGATGAAACAATGAAGAAAACTGCTCCCACAAAAATGAACGTGGAAAAAAAGGGCTTTCAGGGGTTACGCTCACGTCGTTTTTTTTATCACAGAAATTAACCACGACTTTACATGTTTGATTAGCCAAACCCTGCCATGGGTTGTAACCCACTCTGCAACTCATTTCTTTGAAGACAAAGAATATTGTCTTGGTTCTGTTCCACTGAACCACTGTGCTCCACTGTAAATGCTATTAAAAACACATAAGCTAGTCACACTGTTGTTCTGTACTATGTGGCCCTTCATCATACCCTATCCAATCCAACTGCACACATCTAGCACATAATCATAATAAAGACTACTTTGATTTGCATTCTGCCTTTCAACAAGGACACAGACTATAAATAAACAAAAGCACTAGATGTTGAAGAGGTGAATTTGAGAAGTTTCTTAAAAGAGTCCAGTGACAAAACAAACTGAGAGGTCCCGGGGTCAGTCTGGAGTGACGCAGTTACAGTGTTGGGAAGGTTACTTTTAAAATGTATTCCATTACAGAATACAGATTACATGCCCCAAAATGTATTCTGTAACGTATTCCGTTACGTTACTCAGTGACAGTAACGTATTCTGAATAGAGATGGCACGATACCACTTTTTTATGTCCGATACCGATACCGATATCATAAATTTGGATATCTGCCGATACCGATATGAATCCGATATAGTGTTTTTTAATCAACAAAACTGTTTTTTAAAATATCTTGCTGCATTTTGCAAGTCTGCAAGTTCATACTCAAGTTTAAAACAACAACTACACTAAAGCTATTCTGTTATACCTGTATACAAAAAAAATATTTCATAGTTCAGCAATACTGATCAATCTAATAAACTTAAACCTACACCATCCTCCCTATTCTGGTATTTTAAAGAGTACTTAGCGTAAATATTAAGCAACCTAACTAATAGGGTTCCAACTCCCAGCAACAACAAAAATAAAAAAATAAAAAATAGGGAACCACCCCTCACGCGCCACCTCATGATGCTTAATCGACGTAATCAACCTTAATTTGATGCAGTGTGGAAAAAAAATGCACAGAAATCAATTATTTTTCAAGAAATATTAAATAGATTCAACATCTTTCTTCAACAAAATTGCAGACTGCACAGATGGTACCTTCCCAAAGGAAAAAGTACTATAGCTTACTAGGGTATATATATTAGACTTAATAGTCACTATATACAGTAATTGACTTCTATTCATTTTACATCAAATTAAAACTTTGGGTGTCAGATAATTATTTATTAAAAGCTAGACATTTTAAATGAGAATAAGAAAGAAAAGTATGTCTTTGTGCCCCCTTTTCCCTGTTAATGCCCTATCGGCCCCCCTGGCTAAACTTTGCTAGATCCGCCCCTGCACAGTTACCAGCGTCAGCTACGTAGAAAAAGATCCTGGAGTAGAAAGTAATATTAAATAAATTGTAACAACAGCTTATCAAGCTTAAACGTGCTGCTGTTGTTCAGCCGCTGGTTTCCTCTTTCTGGTGCAAAGTGGGCCAAAAACAAAGACGGACTCGCGACAGAAAAGCCGATCAGCTGATCATTTAAGCAGTTTCACGATTGAAGTAGCAGCCGGAGAGCGAGAGGCAGTCGCTCGTTAAGCTTAACGCAGGAATGCTTTACAAACATTCAGAGATGGACTTACACACTTGCTTTACTTCTCTCGGGGATAACTTTGTCGGAGATGAAATGCCAGGTTGCTAGCGAAGCTCCAAATGCTATCCAGACCACAGGTCCCGCATGCCACAGCCGCTCTATCACGTGATGCATACTGCTCCGACATGCTAACGTTCTGAGGTGAGTTACGGCGTGTTGCAAGTTTTGTGAGGTGCTTTCGTGATATTTAATGGATCGGATTACATTTTTTATTTTTCTCCGATATCCGATCCAGTCATTTAGGTCAGTATCGGACCAATACCGATACGTAATATCGGATCGGTCCATCTCTAATTCTGAATACTTTGGATTACTTAATATATTATCATGCTTTTTACAACAACGTGAATGTACTATTGCTGTGTGATTTATTACTATTACTGAAGGTCCGCGACTCCAAACCGTAGTAAAGGGACCTCTGACTAATACGGCGGGGTCCCTGTCGGCTCGTAGCCGAAAAATAGCTTTACTTTGTTGTGTGGGTCAACTTTTCTTGCGAGAGACAGAGAGAGGCGTTGAAAGGCTGCTCCAACGGAACTTATTGTTTTCGGAGGAAAACAGGAACACGGTGTACAGTCGAGTCTTAATAGCTTACTTACAACTGGGCTCGTCAGGCACTCTTCTTGGCTGCAGTGGTTATTATTATATTTACATGCTTCCAGCTCTCGTTTTTCCTCGATGACAACTCGTACCTTTCCACTCCCCTTTCTCTCCCTCCCTCGCTCACAGACCCATAACGTGTATGGCAGTCCATTCTCCCTGCAGCACGGACTACACTGCCCATGATGCTACATTCTTTAGAGCTATACCTGTAGCATTCTGCCTGTTAGCTTAGCACAACAACAACAACAACAACGAAAAGGCGCTCTCTCACCCAGGAAACACACAGTCGCAGAGAGAGAGAGCGCGTCGCCCTGTAACCATGGCAACCGTAACGCTGCCGCCTGGAACAACAGAACGTAGCTGTCAAACAAAACCAAACAGTCCTGACCCGCGACAATATGAAACAGGAAAGTACCGCAGTGTAATCCATTTATTTCAACAAAGTAACTGTATTCTAAATACCACCTTTTTAAACGGTAACTGTAACGGAATACAGTTACTCATATTTTGTATTTTAAATACGTAACGGCGGTACATGTATTCCGTTACTCCCCAACACTGCGCAGTTAAATCAGACAGTAAAGAATCATTTGCTATCTGCAGGTATCAGCTGTTTGGCAGCCAGTCAGCTGATCTGTGAGGAAGGTGAGTACGCACATCAACAAACTGACCAGAGTACCGAGGAAACAAGTGCAGAGGCAACACCCCACGTCAGTGAAAGCAAAGGTTTGTCATCAAGTGACAAGCGGTGACGTTCACACCGGTGTCGTCTCAATCCAGAATCCAGGATTATTCCAGCGCTGGGAATGTTCGGCTGTAGCTCAGCAGGTAGAGCAGTTCACTTGCCAGTTGTGAGGTTGGTGGTTCGATCCCTGTCTGCTCCAATCTGCATGCCCAATATCACTGAGCACATTACTAACCCCGCGCTGCTCTCCGGTGCATCCATTGGATTGTGAATGTTAGATAGAGAACACTAACATAGAGAAGCGCTGTATAAGAACCACTTATCACTGACAGCAGATGTCTGTGACTTCTACCGTATCCTTCTCTGCCCCTGCTGACTTCCTCACACTCTGCTCTCCTGCAATGCTTTTTTCTAGATCCATGACCTTCTCCAGACTTCTCCTTCAGTACTCTCTAAGCAAACGCTGCGTCTACACTGATCAAGTATACCATTACGGCCACCTGCCTAATACTGTGTTGATGCCCCTTTTGCAGCCCTGACCCTTTGACCCCTGTAGGTGTGCTTTGGTATCTGGCACCAAGATGTTAGCAACAGCTCCTTTAAGTCCTGTGAGTTGTGTTGTTCCTCCTCCTGCTGTTTAGATGTCCTGCCAACAAGTTTTTTCAAAAAGGTCTCAAAGACTTTGGAGTCAGACCTGTTACAGATCGTCAACTTTTCTTTAATGTCAGGTGTGTTTCCAGAATCACTAAAAACTGCTGTAATCAAACCTATACTGAAAAAGGACAATCTTGACAAGACACAAATGAACAACTACAGGCCGATCTCAAATCTCCCATTTTTAAGTAAGATCATTGAAAAAGCAGTTTCTCAACAGCTCAGTTACTTCTTAAAACAGAATAATTGCTACGATGCCTTCCAGTCAGGTTTTAGACAGAACCACAGCACTGAAACCGCTCTGACCAAAGTGTTTAATGACATATGTCTGAATACAGACAGTGGAAAAATGTCAGTCCTAGTTTTACTGGATCTCAGTGCAGCATTTGATACAGTTGACCACAACATATTACTCAAACGACTGGAGAACTGGACAGGTCTTTCAGGAACTGTACTAAACTGGTTCAAGACATACTTAGAAAACAGGAAATACTTTGTATCAATAGGTAACTTCACATCTGAGCAGACAAGTATCACATGTGGAGTTCCCCAAGGTTCCATCTTGGGACCCCCTCTGTTTAACATCTACATGCTCCCACTGGCACAGATTATAAACAACAACAAAATAAACTATCACAGCTATGCAGATGACACACAAATATATATCACAATGTCACCAGGAGACCGAGGCCCTGTACAGGCTCTTGGTAAATGCATTGAGGAAATCAATGACTGGTTGTGCCACAATTTTCTCCAGCTAAACAAAAACAAAACTGAGGTAATAGTCTTTGGCGCCAAAGAAAAACGATTACAGGTCACCAGAGAACTTCAATCTATACATCTAAAAACCACAAACCAGGCGAGAAATTTGGGTGTAGTGATGGATGCAGACCTAAACTTAGAAAAACACATTAAGACAATAACAAAGTCAGCTTACTATCACCTCAAAAATATATCAAGGATAAAAGATCTGATGTCTCAACAGGACCTGGAAAAACTAGTCCATGCATTCATCTTTAGTAGGCTTGATTACTGTAACAGCATCTTTACAGGTCTACCTAAAAAATCAGTCAGACAACTACAGCTCATTCAGAACTCTGCTGCTCGAGTCCTCACTAAGACCAAAACAGTGGACCACATCAGTCCAGCTCTGAGGTCTTTACACTGGCTGCCTGTCCATCAGAGGATAGACTTTAAAGTTCTGATGCTGGTCTATAAAGCTCTGAATGGTTTAGGACCAAAATACATCAGTGACCTCCTGACCCAGTATGAACCTTCCAGATCCCTCAGGTCATCTGGATCCGGTCTTTTATCAGTTCCCAGAGTCAGAACCAGACACGGAGAAGCTGCATTCAGCTTTTATGCTCCTTATATCTGGAACAAACTCCCAGAAAGCCTCAGATCAGCTGAAACACTCAGTTTATTTAAATCCAGGTTGAAGACTCACCTGTTCTCAGCTGCATTTGAATAAAGCACCAAATCCACACTTTAAGCTTAAATTTCAAAACTTACATTTAACTACTGATTTTATCTACTGTTCTGATTTTATCTGTTTTGATTTTACATACTGTTTTGTTTGTTTGTTTGTTAATTTGTTTGTTTGTTTGCTTGTTTTAATCAATTTTAAATCATGCTTTTTATTTGTTTTGTTTCTAATGTCTCTGTAAAGCACTTTGAATCACCTTGTTGTTGAATTGTGCTATACAAATAAACTTGCCTTCCCTTGTGGTCCACTTGTGATGCTCACATGCCCATTGTTCCTGTGGTGGGCAGGGGTCAGCGTGGGCTAATGCACTGTGTATGCTCACACAGTTCTCTCACAACCAGCATTAAGTTTTGCAGCAATATCAGCTACAGTAGCTTGACTGATGAATTGAATTTGTCTGAACAAACACTTCAGTAAAAGGATTTGACACACTTTGTGCACGTGGCTGCTAAGTTCCACTCATGAGTATTTTAATTGGTTGACTGTTGATTCAACTTCGGTTTTTGAAGTGATGATGATCACACATTTACTTATGTGGTCAGTCCCCAAACTGTAGCTGTAGATGGATATTATAAAGAGCTCAGAGGGAAGTGTGGGTGTTTATTTGTCTCTGTCACTCACAGCGGCGTGCTGCACTCAGGCATCAGATATTAATTAAATTGGTATGAACAAACAGCTGGCATGTTTCCCACTATCACAGTCACCCATGATGTTTGCTCTCTGCCTTCAGCTTAGGTGGCTGTGTGCTTTGTTAGGTGAACACCAGAAATACTTGAGTACAGAGTCTGTAATGTGCTGTTTCCAGTGTGCTGACATGTTGAGCCTCCAGGTGGATGAAGCAGTAGGCAGGTATGACTGTGCTGCTGTTGCCACTTTGGTGAAAGAAGGACGTTTAACAGGAACAGCTTGTCTGTTTCCTGTTTCACTGTAATAGCTGTCTGTCAGCTCCTCTTCATCCTGACGAAGCTGTGCGTGTGTGTGCGTGTTTGTGTGCGCCGCTGTCTTTAAGCTCAGGTGTTTGGTGTTTGTTTCCGCTCCGTAATGAAGAAGTAATGAGCAGTCGGACAAGCTGTTGATTACCCTTTTTTCCACTAGCTTGCAGAGCTCTTGCAGATGGCTTGCAGTTGTCTCTACACAAGTATGTGTGTTTGGGCATCTGTTTGCAAGCGTGTGTGTGTGTGTAGCTACATGCACGTGCTGTGTTTTCTCTCCCGTATGAACTAGAAGAGTGAAGGCGTTTCTGTGTGAAACAAAGCAGCTAGCAGCAGCTTCTTTACCCCAGGGGTGAATTAAAGTTTCCTTTGTGGCGTGGTACTGATAAGGCCGTTAGACACTGATAGATGACGCTCTCCCAGGGAGCTGACATGTCACTTGTTCTTTTTATAATAGTTTTCTCTGACAGAATCGTTTGTGAGGGGACCTGTGTGAGAGTGTGTATGCACAAAATCTGCTTATAGAAAAGCAGCAGTCTAATACGATCAGACTGATAGTACACTTAATACATGACGAGCAGTTATCATGCAGCAGTGATCTGGAACCTTCCACAGCGTTAGTCCTTGGTACACCTGCTTTTACTGCATCAGATGTTCAAAACCACAGTCTCACCAAATAATTGGATACAGTGTAGCGAGATAACGACTGCTAAGAGAGTCACGCTAACTGATTTAGTGTGAAAATGTGCAGCAAAGACTGGAAAAATTACTTTTTAGTGATTTTAGTTTTCATGTTGATCTTTGCTCATTTGTTTCCTGAGTGTCTTCTGCTGTTTGTCTCCTCTCTGTACTCTTTCAGTTTCACTTTCTTCCTTTGCTCCTTAACTGCACTCATTTTTGTCCTGACTAAGTTAACCTGTGCTTCATTTCCCCTCACTCAGCCGCCCAGCGGGGTGAAGACATTGCCCCGTCAGCCTTTCACAGCTGAGGGGTAGAGAGTACTGCAAACAGTTTAGCAAAAATGTTCAATTTAGCAGCTACTAATGGGTGAAAGTGTAACTTAGAAAGAATTCTATGTGACCTAAAGTCAGAACTACTGTGCAGCTAAATCAGCTCAGAGGCTTGAGTCATTTGAAAAAGTGATTTGAAACTGAAATTCTAATTTTTGACATTTGAAATATAATAACATACCTAACTGACTGTGGGTGGATGGGTGTGTACTGAAAGTTGTTTGCACTGCATCAGTGGACGTTTGCTATAAGCTGAACTTCTCTCAGGGTTTCCCTCTTGTACCTCTGCACACTAGTCTCTGTGACTCATCATATTTACACTGAAGAGGAGCTTGAATCTGTTCATGTGATAGCCTCCCATTGTGCATATACAGGGTCTCGACCTCCACACCTCCAGTCAGTAGCAGGCTGGTACACTCACAGTCTTACTTGTCTTGATTTAAGAGAAGAGGAAAAAGTGACGGATTGAAAGTTTCAGGTATTCAGAAGGAGAGTGAGAGCTTTGGAGAAATGTACATATACTAAATGTACTACATTTGATCTATCTAGCAAAGCAAAGCTGAAGCCAGTTTTGCCAAGACATGACATGGAGACTCGGCTTGACTACTGCAATGCACTTTATGTTGGAGTGAGCCGAGGGTTTCGTGCACGTCTTCAGCTCGTTGCTGCTGCTCGCCTCTTGACTGGTACCCGCAGGCATGAACATGTAGCACCTGTCCTGTCCTCTCTTCACTGGCTTCCTGTTCATGATAGAGTTCATTTCAAAGTCCTAACGCTGGTTTATTAATGGCCTTGCTTCCACATACCTTTCTGAGATGCTTCAGCCTTACTTCACGGGGCCTCAGATCAGCTGACCAGCTGCTGTTGGTTGTCCCAAAATCTCGGCTAAAACGTAGAGGAGAACGAGCCTTTTCAATAATAGCTCCCAAACTTATAATATGCAGCCTTTAAGTATTAGACAGGCATCTTCGTTTCCTGTTTTTAAGCCTCTTTTGAAAACTCACCTTTTTTCGATAGCGTTCAGAGTGGTGTGAGTTGATGTGTTTATTATGTGTATTACTGTGTGTTTATGTGAGTGTCTGTGTTTTTATCTTGTGTTTTACTCCTGTGTTTCTGTACAGCACGTTGTGCTATATAAATAAATTGGATTTGGATTTATGTGTACAAGCTCAGGTCATCATGAAGTGATGGAGTGTTGTTGAGTCAGCTCTGGATTACTTCTTTTTATCTAGAGCTGCAAATGAAAATGTAAAGACCAAAAAAAGAGCAAAGAATAACAGAAAGTAAGCAGGTGAATGTCTGAAGGTGTCATCTTCACCTCCAGATCGACCGTCAGTAGCTGTAGCGCAGCCGGAGGTGCTCAGGGTGCTCGGAGAGCGGGAGGAGCCCGCACCGCCAGCTGTGGAGCCCAGCGAGCCGGAGCAGCTCAGCGAGCCGGAGCAGCTCAGCGAACCACCAGCAGAGGAGCTCGGCGAGCGGAAGGAACAACCGGCGCTGCCAGCCGAGGAGGAGCTCTCGCTGCCAGCCGCCGAGGAGGAGCTCTCGCTGCCAGCCGCCGAGGAGGAGCTCTCGCTGCCAGCCGAGGAGGGACCCGCTCAGCCGGAGCCGGAGGTCAGCGAACCGGAGGGACCTCCACGTCTGGCGCGGCCTCCACGCCATCCACGTCCTCTGCATCCACGTCAGCGACCAGCGCGTCATGAACCGTGTGCCACACCTCGCTGTTGCTCACCGGAGGAGCAGCGCCGCCACCGGACCCGTGGCAGGCCGCCTGGGGAGCAGCGCCACCGCCGTCGGACCCGGGGCAGGCCGCCGGAGAAGCAGCAGCGCCGCTACCGCCACTGGATCTCGGGCAGGCCGCCTGGGGAGCAGCGCCACCGCTACTGGGTCCGGGGCTCGCCACCGGAGGGGCAGCAGTGCCGCCGCCACTGGAGCAGTGGCAGGCCCCCAGAACCGTTTTTCTGCTGTTGCCGGACCCGTGGCCGTCCACCGGAGCTGCAATGTCGCCACCATTGGACTCGAGGTAGGCCCCCTGAACTCTTTTGTTATGTTGATGGGCCGCCTGAGACTGTTTTTGTGGCGTTTTTTCTTTTTGTTGCTCCGCTGCGGGATGCGCGGTCGGACTCTGGGACTGTGACCTTGGGGGGGTTGTTTTCTTTGGGGGGTTTTGCTTGTTTTGGTTCTGCCCTCCGTCCTGGACCTCCCGCCGCCCGCCCTGGGTTGGTTGTACTGTTTTTGGTTTGTGTTTTTGGGTCGTCGGGAGCCGACCCTTAGAGGGGGGGTACTGTCACGGACCCCGCTCTGGAGGACTCGGGGGTCTGTGACCAGTTTTGACTGTTGTTATTGTTGTTAGTATTATTATTATTTGGTGATGTGTGTTTTCTCCACAATGCTGTGTTAGTCTGTGTCCCACTCGTATGTATAGGCAGGGTGTGGGTGTATACGTGTGTATGTCTGCGGGTGTGGCTGGAGGATGGAGCACAGCCACCTGCAGGCCTGATGGGTGTGGCCCTGTGAAGGACTGGCCACACCTGTTGGTGATCAGGGCTCGTCGGGGGAGCTACTTAGGAGAGAGTTGGAGCTCCCACCGGCGCGGGATCATTGAGTTATCGTACCAAGTTAGTGTGTCAGCATATGTCTGTGTTGTTCGTATATGCCCGCCGAGGGTTAGTGTTGACGGCTGCCGCTATGGTTTCCCTGCAGGAGGAAGAGTGGTCCAAAAAGGCAGCACGCACGGGGTGTGCGGAAACACAACAGCGGGGAGCACGAGCACAGACGTCGGAGGGAAGCACGCACACAGGGTTCAAGGGAGCAACGGGGAGTTATTGTGTTTACAGCTTTTCACTGTGAATAAAGAGCACTGTTTGCATCGCAGAGTCTGCGTTTTGAGTCCTCCTTTCCCCACATCCCCACGGTCTGCCAGCCAGACCGTGACAGAAGGCAAAATAAAACTGATTTTCTTTTCCTTTGGTCTCAAACACAAATCACTACACTGGATATAAACTCAGCTCGTATTATGATGACCTCTGAGTACTAATAATGATACTCAGTTAGGTTGCATTGATCACTGAACATTGATCATTACACAGAGTTTATGTTCAACATTGTTGCCCTCCAAATGTAAGTGCCCACAGTGATGTCACAGTGATGTCACAGTGATGTCACAGTGATGTCTACACCCGGGTGTGGTTTGTGTACCCCTCAGATTTTCCTAATCTGGCATATGAGACATAAGTGGACGATCGTGTTTGTCTTTACTGCCAATCCAATTATAAACTATGGACAACAGACTCTTTAATTTTCCCTCAGCAGGATAATTCTGCCCAGTTCCTAAAAGCATGAAGCATCTGGGTGGTAATTAAAGCCTAACAAAACAAGTATTAATAAGATAAGACAAACTTTATTTATCCCGAGAGAAAGTCTTTTATCGTAAACATGCTCAATGCAACCACAGAGGCCTATATTTCCACAGCTGTTAGTCACTGAACAACAGACTGACTTGGTTTGGTGGCGCAGCACTAACTGTTGTCTTTATAAACTATAATAATAATAATAATAATAATGGATTGGATTTATATAGCGCTTTTCAAGGCACCCAAAGCGCTTTACAATGCCACTATTCATTCACTCTCACATTCACACACTGGTGGAGGCAGCTACAGTTGTAGCCACAGCTGCCCTGGGGCAGACTGACAGAAGCGAGGCTGCCATATCGCGCCATCGGCCCCTCTGGCCAACACCAGTAGGCAAGTCGGGATATAATTACATTATACAACATTTTAACTTCTACTTCACATCCTACTACAACTCACACCAGTATTTCACAGTATAGTGAAACATGAGCCCCATATGTATAAATCAATCTTAATCTCACATTTCAGTCAGATGAGAAAACTGAAACCTGATTTCTCTGCCAGAATGTCGCCGGACGAAAAACAGCGAAACATAGAAAATATGTATATGAGCTTCATAAATCATCAGAAAGGCTTTCTGCCAGAGTAGTGTGTAGGAGGGACCCCCCTCAGCACACTCATATACAGCTCTGCCGAACACAACACGGTTTTTACTTTGCAGAAACTCCAGAGAAATGGCAGCGTGATGTGCTTTTATGGGGCAAGGAAAAATACGAATGGCATGAAGATATGATTCAGTAATCAATGTGGTTATTTGTAGAAGTGAGCTTAGAAATCATCAAAGTGCTCCCAGAGTTCACCTGGTTCACGTAAATCACTGTTTGTGTTCGTGTACTTACCTTTTTCAGATTCTTTCTTTGCACTCTCCTTTTCCACTGATTTCATAGACGAGCATAGAACAATTAATGTTGGTTCAATCAACATATTCTGTTTCCTTTTTGTTATTTTTATTGATTTTCAGAAGTCACTGAGAAATGGTGCTTTGGTTTCTGCACTGTTTTATTCCACAGCCTCTCTTCACTTCTTTTCTCTTCCCTTTTCTGCACTCATTGTGTTTGCTTTGCCTCCACTGCTTCGATTTACTCCGTAAACACACACACAGCCTTAGTGAACACACACTGAAGTTTGTCACGTGTACACGGAGTTGTTCCAGGAAATAGACCCTTAAATGATCCGGCTGTAGGACTTAGAGGCAGGCATTGTCTTTCCAAAGGAGACTCGTGTCCAAAACATCTGCACACATGTTCACCTCTGTGGTCCCCTCACACATTCTCAGCCTATTACTCAAAACAAAGAGGTGTGGCCATATTATTTAACAGAAAAATAAACTATGGATTCATGTATATATGGGCCAAATGTTGATGATCCCTCGTTTTTTCACACCCTCTTCCCTTCAGATCACTCTGACGCCAAATGGCCAGGCTCAGTACAGTGGTCAGAGGAACAGGCAGCCAGTACACACTCACACTTAGACTTTATCTGGCAGCTCCACACTCATGGATATCACAGATATCACTGCTCTGTCTCTAGCTCTGACACAGAAAACAGTCACACCATCAGTTAGGAGGTGGAGATTTAATACATCACTACTTAAAGAACAAAATTAAAATAATAGCCAACAATAAACAAAACTAAATGGGCAAAGTGTTTCTAATATAATGACCCCCCAGCACTACCAGCATGTGTTCTGTGGGAAGCTGGAAAGTAATGTGGGACAAAATAATAACTTATTGTTCACATAAGAAAAAACAGAAAAATGCTTGTATTAGAATCAGAACAAAAACTTCAATCATTCGAATCAGCCCATGCTACATCACTACAAGGAGATATTATTAACAACCTGAGAAAACTCAAACTGAAATGAAATGAAATCATTTCTGCTGCACTTGGAGAACTTTGAACAAAGTAACCAGTTAAAACTACATAAAAACAATTTTTTATTCTGTTAAAACACAAATGTGAACATTAATCATGATCCACAAATTAAACTTTTAAAGACTTTCATGAAGTCTTATACTCGTCACAGATCACTCGATTCATAAAGCAACAAGACAGGGCAGCTAGCACGAGCAACACTCAGGCAGCAGCTGGCTCTGTGAGCAGAGCCAGGAACACTGCCAGGTGTGAACAGGTAAGGCTTTGATCCAAACTGCTCTATTAACTTTTACAACTCCAAAATGATTTGAAGGCTTCATTTTCATATTCAATGGAACCTGAACTGTAGCAAAAAATATTGTAAAATGATGATTAACATTCATATACGTACAAATCCACACATGCAAAGAAGTCACACCAGGAAACCAGTCACATGCATTACTCAGGTGTGATTTTGACCCACTCTTCCACACAAGCTAATCCTGAAGCTTCCATGGCCCCTGTGAACTCTATCCGGTCGCTAAGTCTGACGTCACTAGCCGTGTCTGGGTCTAAACTCCGCTGCAGGTCCATATATCAAACGATCACTATGGCATTACTGAGAGTTAAAAACTGTCTAAAGTATCAGAGAAACTCAGGAGAGTTTTCTCCAAGCATGACATCCCGGTGCATTTCAGACCCAGCAACACACTCAGACACAAACTGGTTCACCCGAAAGACAAAACTCCAAAACACAGACTTAACAATGTGGTGTATGCTGTACAGTGCAGCGAGGAATGCTCAGACCTCTACATCGGAGAGACCAAACAGCCACTTCACAAGCGCATGGCACAACACAGAAGAGCCACCTCCACAGGACAAGACTCAGCAGTCCATCTGCATCTAAAGGTCAAAAGTCACTCTTTCGATGATGCCAATGTTCACATTTTGGACAGAGAGGACAGATGGTTTGAAAGAGGAGTGAAAGAAGCCATCTATGTCCACTGTGAGCGACCATCTTTGAACAGAGGCGGGGCTTACGACACCAACTCTCTGCCATCTATAATCCAGTTTTGAGATCCTTCCCAGACGCCTTAACGCCCACTCACATCCTGGGCCATCTGACCTCAGGAATTTGCATGATAAGGTGGGGCCAGGTTTCACAATGAGCTCACCCGAAACTCTGGCTGATTGGGACCCACGCCCAGTTTCACACCTTGGCTCAGGCGATTAGAGGATCATCAGGGGTCCTTTTGTCCCTCTGTGGGGGGAAACTCCCACTAGGTTTATATCTGGGACTCTCCACCATTTGACCTTAGAACTGAAGAAGCTTCTCGGATGAGAGGTGAAACGTCTTCAGGCAACTTAAAGAAGTCCAGACGCTTTTCTTTGCAAGCTCCTTTGACTACGATGACCTGGATGATTGAGAATCTTCACAGACAACTGTCTAAAGTCTTTCATCTGTAATAAAATGATCAGCGTTCTGCTCTACCAGGTGTAACAATTGAGTTTAACATCCAGGAGTCCATGAAAACGGAATTTATGACATTTAACGGAGTTACAAGTTAGCAGGGAGTTAGCTCGCTAGCTTCTATCTAAATACAATATAGCATGTTCTGACTGAGAGATTTCTGAAAAAAATCAAACGTACAGCTCTGTTATCACTTCCAACATAAATGAAGACAGAAAACTAAACAGCAGTGACGTTTGTAGGG